>NW_028270148.1:112107240-112410960 GCF_037043375.1 Chiloscyllium plagiosum
TTGTAATACAAGCAATTCTGGGCATCACAAGTTAGACTGGATTAATGAGACCTTGGACAGAATGAGCATAGATTTTAAAAAACTTGACAACAATGGTCAAGCCATCCAGAGAGATTACACAAACTAGAGTTGGATTGCCTGGAATTTAAGAGGTTAAGGGGTGTTGGACCAAATATTAAGATATTAAGGGTGTATAGATAAGATAAATAGAGAAACAATTTATGCCGCATAGGGATAAAACTAGGAGAGAGTCTAAATATTTGAGAAAGACTTTTCAGAAGTGAAATTATGAAAACATTTATAGAGAGTGATAGAGTCATAGAGAAGTACAGAATGGAAACAGACCTTTCGATCCAACTCATCTATGCTGACCAGATATCCTAAATTAATCGAGACCCATTTGCCAGCATTTGGTCCATATCCCTCTAAATGCTTTCTATTCATATACCCATCCAGACGCCTATTAAACATTGTAATTGCACCAGGCTCTACCACTTCCCCTGGCAGCTCATTACATACGTACATCACCCTTTGCGTGAAAAAGTTGCCCGTTAAGTACCTTTTAAGTCTTTCCCCTCTCACTTTAAACCTATGCCCTCTAGATTCAGACTCCCCCACCCTGGGGAAAAGTCCTTGGTTTTTCACCATATCCATGACCCTCAATTTTATAAACCTTTATAAAGGTCACTCCTCAGCCTCCAACACTCCAGGGAAGATGGCCCCAGCCTATTCAGCCTCTCCCTATAGCTCAAACTCTCCCAACCCTGGCAACATTCTTGTAAATCTTTTCTGCACCCTTTCAAGTTTCACAACATCCTTCCTACAGCAGGGAGACCAGAAAGCATGCAGAATTCCAAAAGTAGCTTAACCAATGTCCTGTACAGCTGCAACATGACCTCCCGAGACCTATATTTAATGCACTAACCAATAAAGGCGAGCCCACCAAATGCCTTCTTCACTATCCTACCTAGCTGGGGCTCCACTTCAGGGAATTATGAACCTCTACTCCAAGGTCTCTTTGTTCAGCAACACTGCCCAGGATCTTACTATCAAATGTATAAATCATACCCTGATTTGCCTTTTCAAAATGCAGAACCTCACATCTAAATTAAACACCATCTGCCACTTCTCAGCCCATTGGCCCATCTGATTAAGATCCTGTTGTAATCTGAGGTAACCATCTTCACTGTCCACTAACCTTTAATTTTGGTGTCATCTGCAAACTTACTAAGCGTACCTCATATGTTCACAACTCCTTTCTGCAACCACCAATTGACACTGGATTGATTGCTTCTCTTGGGTAAGACTAATGAATGCTTTGGTTAACAAAAATCTAATTGATGTGGGGCAAAGGGAGGTAAGTGGAATTAAGTCATAGATCAGCCATGTTCGCACTGAATAGGAGAACTGACTCCTGTCCCTGCAAGTCAAGCAACATGAACAACACAACTCTATCACATGGAGGGTTCTCTGAGACCTCACTAAGCAAGTTGGTTCAACTCAAATGGAAATCCGAAAAATGTTTTGATAATCGATCAAAACAAATCACTCAGGACTGTACAGGATACTGGAGAAACAACATAACATAATACTAGGAAATATGCTGTGAAACTTGAAAGGGTTCAGAAAAAATTTACAAAGATGTTGCCAGGATTGGAGGAGTTGAGCTATAGGAAGAGGTTGAATAGCATGGGGCTGTTTGCCCTGGAGTGTCGGAGGCTGAGGGGTGACCTTATAGAGGCTTATAAAATCATGAGGGGCATGGATAGGATAAATAGACAAAGTCTTTTCCCTGGGGTGGGGGAGTCCAGAACTAGAGGGCATAGGTTCAGGGTGAGAGGGGAAAGACATAAAAGAGACCTAAGGGGCATCTTTTTCATACAGAGGGTGGTGCACGTACATGGAATGAGCTGCCAGAGGAAGTGGTGGAGGCTAGTACAATTGCAACATTTAAAAGGCATCTGGATGGGTATATGAATGGGAAGGGTTTGGAGGGATATGGACCAGGTACTGGCAGGTGGGACTCGGTTGAGTTGGGTTATCTGGACAGCATGGACGAGTTGGACCGAAGGGTCTGTTTCCGTGCTGTACATCTCTATGACTCTATGTTTCTCCTGTGTTTATGAACATTACAAAACTTTTTTTCCACGTAATCACTTCTGGGTAGAACAAAGTTGCAACCAGATGCAAATCAACACTAATTTCAGACACACACATGAAAAATAGCAACTTGGGTAACATACTGGATAGCTACTGGCATACCTGGAACTGAATAATACTTTTAAGAAACATATTTTATACTGATCAAATCTGCAACAAAGTGCAATGTCCTGTTATTTGAAAATCACCTCTAGCTTGCCTGCAAGAATTCATACAATTGTCTTTCCCAGAGCCTGGCAAGAAATTTCAAGTGCCTCTAAATCTTAAAACTATTGAAACAGCATCAAGATTTCAGCAGCTGCAAAGCTAATGCCTTCCTGGTGTTAAATCCTGGTGGTGCAATCTGAAATCATCAGAATTGGCTTCCCAAGAACCAAGAAAATACCGACCAATTATAGGATTGGGCACTTCTATTTATCTATGTTGACAGAAGTTTCATCTGTTCTTGGTAGAATCTTGCAGTCCATTAACAAAAAGGACGTCCACACTTCCTCGCTGGTCTTCCTCCAAGCTACTTACACCACAACCTCTTTACCAGGATGAATTCGTTGGAATAAAGTGAACATCCAATATACTGCTTTTTCCATAGAATGATGGTGAATTTCCTTCAATGGGAGACCATCATTGGACAATGCTCATAAATACTAAACATTGAGATGGCCAATTTATAGAAGCACTGAAAATTTGAGGTTGGGTTTATCCTGATAATTGATAATCCTGCCATTGTAGCTGCTTCAAAATTCAAGATCAACATTAACTTTGATCAGGTTAACAATGACTCAATTTATCAAATGGCCATTGCAGTGTTGTAATAACTGCTTATTTGAAACCTGAAATCAACGTTACATAATCTACCATGAACCATAAAAACTAGTTCAACGACAAAAGATGTTTCAACTCCTTTGGATGCTTTGACAGTGCTTCAAGTTGCATGTTTGACTGCCATTTGTATACATCTATGCTCACAGGGCAAGTTCCAAGTAGTGTTCAGAAACAGGAATCTGATCCGTTCATATCTTTGTTTTTCAGGGCTGATATATACTGTACAATCATATGGCTTATCAAAAATTTGAGAAAATGAACTGTGAAATCTGCTTTTCTGAAGAACTTATCTATTTTATGTGAAATACATGATTTAAAACATTGAGAGATGCCTAACTTTAGCTTTCTTCTTTTCAGTAAGGGTTTACATGATATCCTGCGTTAACACTGAAAATTACATCCTTTAATTATTTTTTCAAGTAAACTATGAATGCAAGTTTTTCTTTTAAAAGAATGAGCTGTTCAAAAAGGAACAAGATTAAGTATTTCTTAGCCCAGTAATATTTGACCGACAAATGTAACTGAAATGTCTTTTTGTTTGTTCTGAAAGACAAGCAGCAATGTATCTGTTGTGCCAACATAAATCCTTTCGGTTTCACATTCCAGTTGAAGCAATGATAATCAAAATTAAAATATAACATTATCTCAAAAGGCAGTATGAAATGTTCACTGTTCAGCCCCATAAAAAAAACCCAAGAATAAACAGTGTCAGACTACTTCCCTCATTAAATAATTTCTCAGTCATTAAAGAGGTTAGAAAAAAAAATTCCAGCTTTTATACACTGAACGGTTTACCTTCAGGTCAACTGGAGAAAGCTGATATCCTAGAAATAATTGGGAGAGATAATAACAGGGGGAAAATAAAAACAGAAATAATCTTCTCAAAAGATCAACATGTTATATTGAGGTTTAAGGTGTTTACCCTAATCAGGCAATGCTTGTTAAATCCAATTTAAAATGGCAAATACTAATATGCCACCTTTCCTGATATTTTTTGATCAAGCTCGTCAACTATTCCTCCCCCCTCCCCTTCTCCATCCTGAGTATTTGTGCTGAAAAACATTTGTGGCCATGGATTCGAAGTGGGGGTGGTGAAGAGGGATTAGTCTCGTAAAGGAAGGTCAAAAGCGTAATTTAAAATTGAAGTGAGAAGAGCAGCTGCGTCTGTCAGGCCTTCAACAATACCAGCTGCAGAATTTGTGGGCAATATGGAAACAATGTACACCAGATGTCAAAGAATGGAAGAGAAGCTGCTCAGCAAGCAGCCAACTTACCATGCTTTTAATGTCCCAGTGTCACCTGTTACTGAGCAACAGTTTTATTCTGTGTGAACTGTGATGTTCTAATATAAATCAAGACTCTATCTTTTTGAGATATACTCTGTATGCTTTGAGGTTCAAACACAAAAGTCTTCACTTTGTTGCTTTCAAGTGTATGAAAGAATGAAATGTCGAGGTTAGAGATCTTCTTTGAAAACCTAAAACAAGTACTGCTGTCAAAAGAAGTGTGGGATCTGAACTATTTATGATTTACCAATAGAAAATAATCTTCGGGGTATGCTCTACACTTCAAAGCTACCACAAAATATACATTTCTGCGAAACCCACATGTTTGTTTAAGTCAGCCAGCACAAGATCTCTTAAGTTAATTGGAAAAAAAAATTCTCCTCACAGCTGTGTGATCTCTCAACAATCCATAGCTAGGATTAGCATTTGTAAAATGCACAATTTCGCATAACAGAAACAGCTCTGTAAAATGTTTAAAAAGATAACATTTACTAAAAAGTGTTAAGCTTGGAATTACTTGGGTTGGACTTAGACTTACCTTAGCTTTGCCATCTTGAGTTGACATATACCCAACACACATACTCTCAGTGGTATGACTCCATAAAAACTCAACTGTGGAAGAAATTTTTAAAATAATGTTAATTAAAAGTAAATGCACTACGAGAAATAGGCCACTCCGTAACACAGGATGGCTGGTAGTGGTGACAAACCTGAAAAGGGGCTATTTTAAAGCAGTAGTCATAATTTTACATTTCATTGATGTTATTGTAAAACAAATCTGTTTGAAGATTTTTCTAATCTGAATTTCAATGTTTTATGAAAGGGAGACTAACTATAAAAATCACATCTCATGAAAAAAAGGAATTTCCATGGAATTAAAGCCAAGCATATTTGTCTTTGCTTCCCAATTTCTAATCTGGTTTAGCACTTTATTTTCTGTTCACTATTTGGAAATAAAAAGATGCACAAATTTTCTGAAAATAAATTTTCATTTTAAGAATATTGACCAATTCAGGCCTCTTGTGCATTTCCAATTTTAATTGGTCATTGACTACAGCTCTTGCTTTAACAGCATTATCCCCTCCGGATTGATCTCAAAACTCTGTGACCTTGGTCTCAGCTCCAGTCTCTGCAACTGGATCCTCAGCCTGTGGTGTGCACAGCCCAGACTCTCACGGAAGCCAACCTTCCACCCATGGTCTCCATTTACGTGGCTCGCTGCCTTGGAAAGACTGCCATCAAAGACCCATCGCACTCCGGTAACAATCTCCTACAACCTCTTCGGTCAGGCATAAGATACAGAAGCCTGAACATATACACCAGCAGGTTCAGGAACAGCTTCTTCCCAGCTGTTATTAGACTGATGAATTGACACTCTAGCCTCAAATAATGCTGATCTTGCTAACATTGATTTTGTTTAGTGCACACTCTATGCAATGTAACCTGCATGCCTCTGTCTAAGTCTTTTTGATCTGTATGTCCTTGCTTAGTATGATCTGCCTGAACTGCCGATCATGAATAAAGCTTTTCACTGTACTTTAGTACACATGACAAAATGTCAAAATTACATTCCATGAAGCTTTACAGGAATAGCCAATCTTCAGAATGTGCTTTCAAGCAAAATATCCAGCAGAAGAAATCCCAACCATAAATTAGCCCCATTGGGGCATCAACAAGCTCTTTTCTTGACAATACTCTCAATCTTCTTTCTCAAGTGTCTGAATATAGCAAACATTTCAGAAATGGAAGGAGAAACTTTCCAGAGCCACCAGAGACTGATATGGGAATAAGTGGGAAAAGTTCCCGATCCTGGTTTGATCCCACTCTCTTTAGACTTTTCTCAGGACTGGATTAAAGGGCAGCAGGCACTCTCCTTGCATCTGTCGGCTGAGCTATTTAGTAGACATTAAGTTTGTTAAGAAGCCAAGATCACCAAAGTGGGTGCACAGCAGCAAGAGTTTCTTCAGGAAAATTGACGAGCTGGGAAGGATTTTATCTGTTACACTGAAGAGATCCAGCCATTGCCATCAAGAGTTGGCTGATCAAAGTACTTCTTCTGAAGGCTCTTTCACCACTTGACAGGTGATTTTCAATTTATGCTAAGGCACTTGAAATGGATTACACTTCATTCATCTGCTGAACATTGGTATGAGCCTTCTGCACACCTGGAACAACTTATTCAGCTCCATCTTCCACCCATTGCTGAGAGTCATGAACAGAAGCCACACAACACTAGAGGGAGCAGTAGCGCAGTGGCAATGTCATAATCTGGAATTAAAAGTGAGTTTAATGATTAACATTACTGAAACTATCATTTGCTATGAAAACCTATCTGCTTTATTAACGCCCTTTACAGAACTAAATTTGCAAATCCTCCCTTTGACGAGCCAACTCATGACTTCAAGCCTACAGAAACTACTTTTAAGATAATTGGGGACAGGCAAAAAAATGATGCGTTTACCAGTGGCATGCACATCCCATGTATGAACAGAAAATCAGCCCAGCTCAGCAGGGACAATTCCAGCAGCATCAGCTGCTTTTTCCCTATTGACATGCCCCTCCACAGGGCAGATAAATGGACAATATTATCCAGCTAAAAAGGAAGCAGGCAGGTCAAAAGAGCATCTACAGGCAGAAGCTCAGTTCTCACAAAAATTCCTTGAGGCAGGTGACTGCTGCCATCCACAGCTTCCAGGAACAAGACCTCCTTTTCTAGGGAGGAGGTGGACATGAAATGCCAATGGCTGGTATGACTGGTCACTGATGGGAATACCCCAACCCCTACCACCCCCAAGTCTCTGACCCTCTTAAGTTGGGTGCACTCTTTTCCTGCAAGGACAGAATACCTTCACAATTACTAGAAAACAGAGGAGGATGTCATTTTTGGAGAATGACTGAGAGGCCTGAGAGTGCACCTGAGAGCAATAACTGGGGAAGTGAAGTTTGATTTTATGATTTGATTTATTGTCACATGTACCTAAGTACAATGACAAATTTTGTGTGCAGTACAGGCAGATCATAACATATAAAGGACATATAGATCATGCAGATCATAATATATAAAGGACACATAGATCATAGGGTGTTTAGAGCGAACAAAGCATCCAAGGTTATGGCTGTACAGGAAGTGCACAAAAGCAAGATCAACATTAGATTTGAAATTAGACAGCAGTCCAATAACAGTTGGGAAGAAGCTGTTCTTGAACCTGTTGATATGTTTTTAATCCTTTGCCTGACAGAAGAGATTGGGAGAGAGTATAACCGGGGAAGGAGGGGTCTTTGATGATGTTGGCTGCTTTTCCGTAGCAACAAGAAGTGTAGATGGAGACCAAGGATGGGAGTTTCCAGCATGCAGAAGAATAAGGTACACTGTAACACGTGTTGTCCTTAGGACAACTATGTAGGAGAACACTAAGCAAGGCAGTGTGGTCATGTGAAGTTATACTTCCAATTTGCCACATCCTTCCAAAGTCAAGAATCCTCTTGATGCACCGACTCCAAGTTGGAGAAGTCACGTGCTCATTGCTGACTTTAAGATTAGATTAGATTACTTACAGTGTGGAAACAGGCCCTTCGGCCCAACAAGTCCACACCGCCCCGCCGAAGCGCAACCCACCCATACATTTACCCCTTACCTAACACTGCAGGCAATTTAGCATGGCCAATTCACCTGACCTGCACATCTTTGGACTGTGGGAGGAAACCGGAGCACCCGGAGGAAACCCACGCAGACACGGGGAGAACGTGCAAACTCCACACAGTCAGTCGCCTGAGACTTCTTTGATCACTCTGATCAATATAACAGTGAGACACTCGGAGGTTGTCCTCACAGGTCTCTTCATTCCCATAGTTGCTGTGGCCTGAAAAATCCATGCGCTGTGATCTTCTTCTCTGATCCATGCAATGATTTATAAAAATTGACACTTCATTTGACAGATTGCTGCATCATTCTGACCTCCTTAGGTTGTCAAGGAGCCCAGAAATGGGGTGCCAATTGGTTAATTCTGATAAAGAACAGGTGTGTATGCACTCAGACTAATTCATGAAGAAAGAACGTCCTGAGACTAACGTAGTGAGATTCCTGCTATATTGCTTACCTAGGAGAGGTTGAGTGTTTAACGATGATTCGGATTCTAATGAGCATTTGCAGCAGCGAAGAACAATGACTCCTCCGAGGACAGTGTCTTCATGGGCGAGGAATGGTGAACCTACAAATGAGCCAAAGAAAACACCTTTATTAACAGAAACCTGTAGGTGATTCAAATTTGAAATTTCATCAGCCTTCCAGTTTCAAAACAGCATTTATTCCTTGACACTCCAGCTATTTTGCACAATCCTATACACAGCCCAGGGTTAAAAATGGAATTAAACTACAGCATGTTAGCTTAAATATCACATTTTTGGTGGATAGTTGGATACAGTTCCCATTGAAACAAAGGTCCAGGGATAGAACCTTTGTTAAGTTATGCAATCTACAGAGCACCTGCATAACCTGCAAAAAAGAATCCTTCCACATACTGCCTTCCAGGGTTACATTGAAAACTAGATGGTAAGAGTGATGGGTAAGACTTAAATGCAATTATTTAGCAACATTCAAAGGATTTTATTAACAAAATTACTACTTCATCAAAAAGAACTAGCAGGATACAAGACAAAAACCAAGAAGATTTCTGGAAGCTAATGACACCAAGAGATAGAGAGATAGTGCAGGACAGTGGCATCTGCCATGACCTAATCAAATGATACAGCAGGCTCAATAGACTGAATGGCTTACTCCTGTTCCCATTGTCCAGTATGGTATGAATGGTCACCTTACAAGAGGAAAATCTGAATAGTATATTTAAGTGCGATAACAAATTCACCTACACTGCTGAACTGTGCTGAGTACCTATTCAATTCCAAAAAGAAAAATTTAAAATATCATAGGTTAATATATGAAAATCAAAACTGTTACTTTTCAGAATAGTATTTTAAAAAGAAAAAATATGATTAATTATCATTCTTAGCTTTTATTATGTTGATGTGCAAAACCATTTAAGTTTTAAAATAGAATGGGTGATTACAAGTAATTGGCTGAAAAGGGATTATGGAGATTGACATTGTGAATGAGCTGAATTAACAACAGTTATTAACCTAGGGTGCTTCAGTGCACTTGTCGTTTCAACTTTGCATTACTAGGTGAACTGAATCAGAATAGTTACTTTTCCTAGCCAGTTCTCTTTACCTCATCAGAACTGGCCAATTAAACTGTTATCCACCTCCAAAAATGTCACAGTTACTGTTTATGAATTAGGTTTTCAACTCAATTCGTTGAAAAGGGCACACGGCTACTGGTGAAACTGTCTCTTGAAACTATATCTTTCTTATTTACTTTTATTTCATTCATAATTGACTTTCTTTTATCCAGATTTCTCATTTTCTTACCGAACGACATTACCACAGGCACTGCTTGATAAACATCTGAGGCCATGGTTGGGCTGCTCTCCACAGAATTTCTTAATTAGCTTTAAAATTGCATGGTAACTTACTGAAGATACTCAATTCATAACATTGTGGTTATAGGTTCAAATCCAAGTACTAGGTAAAATTTCACTCTGCCACCCACAATGTGCAACAATTTCAGTTGTTTCTCAGCCAGGAAGCTGGGTGGGAAATTTTGTGGAGATGGCGTGTTCTGTGTTCAGTGGATTACCCTTTGAAAACCTAGAGTCCTATCCAATGAGAAAATCACATTGGAGCTCAAAGAGAAATCAAGAGGCTATTCTGCTAATTAAAAAGCTCGCTGGAAATAAATGTCATAAATTATAAAACACTACAAGAGGCCATTTAACCTACCAAGTCTGTGCAAAACCTTTGCTAGAACTATCCAATCAATCTCACTCTGCATACTTTTGAGCTCTGAAAATCATTTCTTCTTTCAATGTATTTGTTAAAAATAGCTAAAAATTAAATCCAGAAGTATAGATTAAAAGTAGATTGCATTCTGAAATTGTATTTTACAAGAGATAAAGTAGACAAAACAAATTCACACAGAAATCCAAACAGTGTCATACAGCATAGAACAGACCCTACAGTTCAACCATCCAAACTGACCAAAGTCCCAAACTAAACCAGTCCCACCTCCTTGGTTCTAGCCCATATCCTTCCAAACCTTTCTTATTCACGTACTTATCCAAATATCTTGTAAACACCCTAACTGTGGGTGTTCATTCCACACGCAAACTACCCTCCGAGTAAAAAATTTGCACCTCATGTCTTTTTAAAAATCTTTTACCTCTCATCTTAAAAATGTGCTCCCTCATCTTGAAATCCCCCATCCTAGGGAAAAAGACTTTTTTTTTTCAAAATAAACTGCAAGAAAGGTTGCCTCTCAATCTCCTACACTGTGAAAAAGTCCCAGCCTATCCGACCTTTATAACTCAAACCTTCCATAGCCAGTAACATCCTGGTAAATCTTTTCTGAATCCTCTCCAGCTTAACAATATCCTTCCTATAACTGGGCGATTAGAACTGGATACAGTATTCTAGAAGAAGCCTCGCCAATGTCCTGTACAATCTGAACATGACATCCCAATTCTTGTACTCAAAAAGTTTGAGCAATGAAGCCAAGCTTGCTAAATGCCTTTTTAACTGTCTATTTGTGATGCAAACTTCAAAGAATTATGCAGCTGCACTCCTAGGTCCCTCTGTTCTACAACATTACCCAAGGCCCTACCATTAATTGTATAAGCCTTACCCTCATTTGCTGCATGAAAATGCAATACCTCGTATCTATCCAGATTGAACTCCAACTGCCATTTTTCAGTCCATTGACCCATTTGATGAAAATCCCTTTGTAATCTTAGATAAACTTCTTCACTATCTACTATGCCACCAATTTTGGTTAAAAATCACAACACCAGGTTATAGTCCAACAGGTTTATTTGGAAGCACTAGCTTTCGGAGCGCTGCTCACAACCACCCTATGAAGGAGCAGAGCCCTGAAAGCTAATGCTTTCAAATAAACCTGTGAGACTATAACTTAGTGGTATGTGATTTTTAACTTTTTACACCCCAGTCCAACACCGGTACCTCCAAATCAGGACTACCAATTTTGGGGTCATCCGCAAACTTATTAACCGCACTGTCTATATTCTCATCCAAATCATTTATAGGTCGTTCTGCAATAACGTGCGTTTTGTTAATGCAAGTTTGCTACAACGCGATTGACAAATTGGGACATTGTTTCTACAGCGTGAACTTTTAAAGCATGTATTGGTTATAATGATTCCATCCCCATTAGTTTAAGTAATGCTGCTATTACACTATTTTCTTATAACAAGGGATTACACAAGAATGGAACTACCGTGTCAAAGCAAAACTGACTGTATATAAATGACCAAAGAGGATCCAGAACTGATCCCTATGGAAGTCTTCCAGTCTGAAAAGCAACCCTCCCACCACTGAGTCTCCTGCTGTTAAGCCAATTATGTATCCAATTGGTGAGCTCACCCTGAATACCATGTGATCTAAATTTACTAATTAGTCTACCATGCTGAACCTTGTTGAAGGCTTTAATAAAGTCCAAGTAAACAACATCTACTGCTCTGCCCTAAACAATTTTGGTAACTTGCACAAAAAGATCCCAACTATTAGCAATTGCTAATATAAATTTACAAAATTTGACACAGCCGAACAAAGATATACATAGCCATATAGTACAATTTAAGGTTTTAAAGTGTTCCTTGGAAGATGTAGAAAATAGGGTTGCAAATTGTAATCAAATACATTCCTGGGATGTCTCATTACATGACTCACTCCCCACATTGCTGCCAAGACATCCGACGTTGTGACACACTGCTTTCCAAATTGCACAAAGTACTCACTGTCCAATTGGATGATTCTTTATTATCAGCCTAACACAGCCTTTTTCAACCACTTTTAATATTTTTAGATCTAGTAAAGAAAAAAATGAACAAAAATGCTCCTGATGGTTTTTCTCTGGAGATGCACACAATAGTGTCCTGGAGATTGAGTCTTCAGGGATTGAAGATCAATATGAGTCCTCAAGGGTTGGCACTTTAGAAGAGAAATTGAGAGGGCAGAGCTGCCTGAGGATGGTACAAGGGTTCATGGCAAATTGCACTACCATCCAAAACCTCCTCTTCACCCCATGCTCTCCAGTTTTTCCTCTTGTCCCGTGAATGAAGGACGCCAATCTCCTTTGCATTAATGATACCTTGCCATCTTCAAATGCAACAGGAAATGAAACAAAGTGTTATGGACCCAGCTGACGTTATCAGTGGACAACTCAGATGCCAGACTCAAAGCAGGCTTGGTAGATCATTTTTTGGTTTTAATTTAATGAGGTGGTCTTTCAAAGCAACAAAGCATCCAAAATTGTGGATTTGGTTTCAAAAGTAAAACAGAAGTTTACTGCACAGAAGAGGAGATAAAATAGAATAAACCAAGTTATTTACTTATGACAATTGGAAACACTTCAAAACATGCAGCAAAAATACAATCCCATCTATACCAACATCATCACTTTAGAATCTTCAAACACCAGAGACAGGGTTCACTTTCCATTACATCTATAGATTTACTTGAACAATTTCTTTCAATTCCTATTCTTTTTTTTTTATATAGATATTTTTATTAGAAATTTAACATTTTTACAAGTTTACAAAAATAAACAAAACTCTCAGATATAAACATTGATATACAATTAGCTCAAATATACAATAGCCAAAATTTGACAAAAAAAAACAAAAAACAACAAAAAAAAACCGAAAAGAAAAAAAAAAAACAAACAAAACTCAACTATCTACTAATCTAACCTACAACTAACCAGGGTGTATATTTAAGTCTCTTACATGCTCGGGATGTGTTAGCATCAGATATGATAAAACCGGTATTCGTGCGGGATTCCTCCCCCGAGGGGCCGCGGATCAGCCAGGTCTGTAGTCTCAATTAAATAAAAGCCCTTGTTAGGATAGCCGAAATATCTGTATTTATGTAATTCAAAAAGGGCTGCCATATTTTATAAAATAATTCGGTCTTTCGGTGCACCATATTTGTAAGGAAGTCAAGGGGAATACATTCCATAATTAGTCTGTGCCAATTTGAAAGTCCAGGGGGGCCCTCCGCCACCCAGTTCATCAAAATATTTTTCCTTGCACAGAAAGAAAGAATAGAAAATAGTCTCTTCCCGTACGTGTCCAGGGAGGGAAAGTTCGAAAAGCCCAAGAGGAGAGATACGGGGTCCACTTTTATTTCCGTTCCTAAAATTTCTGTCAGGGTACTTGCTACTTTAGTCCAATATCTACGGATCTTATGACAGGTCCATAAGCAATGTACAAGAGTGCCCACCTCTATTTTGCATTTAGGACACATTGGAGATGCTCCTGCCTTAAATTTTGCCAATCGAACCGGTGCTATATGGGCCCTATGAAGTATCTTCAGCTGGATAGCCTGGGTTCTGTTACAAATAGTAATTCTTCTAGCATTTTCCCAGATATCATTCCACGTTTCTGTGGAGATTTCTAATCCCAGATCCTGATCCCATGTTTTAAGCAGATTATCCATATCTCCCGATACTTCATCATGTAGTAAATGATAAATATTACTGACGGAAGATACCCCCACTGGTCGTAGGACACTACATTCTCTATCAGATTTATAAAAACTATCTAATAACGTAGTCTTCTTCTGTATATAATCTCGAATTTGGAAGTATCGAAAGAGGTCTCCATTGGGTAATCCGAATTTCTGACGCAGCTGTCCGAAAGACATCAGGACCCCATCTTTAAATAAATCCCCGAGACACGAGATACCCCTGGATCTCCAGAGTTTAAAAGTGGCATCTGTTAACCCCGGTTGGAATCCCCATGCTCCCACTATCGGTGCATAGGGGGATGTTTTATGTGAATTACCCTCATTTTGCCGCATTATATTCCAAGCCTTGATTGTATTCAGTATTATAGGGTTTTTACAGTGATCTGTAATGATTTTCCTCTTGTCTGAGAATAAAAGGTTAATAAGTGGGTATTTTACTTGAGAAGCCTCGATGTCCAACCAGATTGATTGTGGATCAGACAAGACCCAATCAGCTATGTAACTTAATAGGGAACTTAATTGATATTTCCGAAAATCTGGGAAGTCCAATCCACCCCTTGCGTGTGGAAGCTGTAGCTTCTTCAGCTTAATGAGGGGCCGCCTATGATTCCAGATAAAGGAACTCAGCCAGCTGTATAATTTACATAAAGCCGTCCTCGGCAGCATCACCGGAAGCATTCTCATAGGATACAGGAGACGGGGCAGGATATTCATTTTGATTAATGCTATTCTACCCAACCAGGAAATTGGCAGGTCTCCCCATCGCTGGAGGTCTTGCCTTATCCTTTCCAATAAATACACAAAATTAGCCTTATACAACTGACCAAATACTGGAGTAATAAAAATGCCTAAATATAAGAAACCCTCCAGGGACCAGCGAAAGGGAAAAAGGGAACCGTCCGCTAAGCGGGGTATCACAGCAAGGCCACCCATTGGCATAGCCTCCGATTTTGAAAAATTAATTTTATAGCCTGAGAATGCACTAAATGTATTAATAACTTGGATTAAGCGAGGTATGGACATCAAAGGGTTACTGAGGAATAGAAGAACATCATCTGCATAAAGGGTAATTTTATGTTTACCTGTACCAATCCTTGGGGCCACTATATTAGGATCAGCTCGTATAGCTTCTGCTAGTGGTTCAATTATTAGCGTGAATAACAATGGCGAGAGGGGACATCCCTGACGGCAGCCCCTACCCACACTGAAGCTATCCGAGCCTAATCCATTGGTAACCACAACTGCTTTGGGATCACTATACAATGTTGAGATCCATTTGGTAAACACCTGTCCAACACCAAACCTCTCCAATGTGTAAAACAAATATAACCATTCGACCCTATCAAATGCCTTTTCCGCGTCTAATGAAACCACTACTCCTGGTATCTTTCCCTGATGACAAGCTTGAATCATATTCAGAGCCCTTCTAACATTATTGGATGATCTACGGCCCTTAATAAACCCCGTCTGATCCTCCTTTATAATATGTGGCAGTATCCTTTCTAATCTCAGTGCTAACGTTTTAGAGAGGATTTTAAAATCTACATTTAGCAAGGATATTGGTCTGTATGATGTACAATCTTCTGGGTCCTTTCCTTTTTTAAGGATAAGAGAGATATTTGCCTCTTTCAGCGAAGGCGGGAGACAGCCCTGACTATATGCATAGTTATACATGTCCATAAGTGGACCAACCAGTATTTCTGTAAATTCTTTATAGAATTCAGCTTGAAAGCCATCTGGGCCCGGCGCCTTACCATTTTGAAGGTGCCTAATTGCATCAACTATTTCTTGGGGTGTAAGAGGAGCATTTAGGACTGATACTTGTTCCGGAGTTAGGTCTGGAAAAGTCAAATTTTTAAAAAATGACTGCATCCTCTTCGTCCTATCTTCACAATCCTGTGATTTATATAACTCAGAATAGAATTCTCTAAAGGTCGCATTAATCTTTTTATGATCATGAGTCAAAATACCCGTACTTTCCTTGATAGACATAATAGTCTGAGGGGCCTTTTTTTTCTTTGCAAGAAATGCTAAGTATCTATCCGGTTTGTCGCCATATTCATATAACCTTTGCTTTGCAAATAATATTTCCCTCTTAGCCGTTTGAGTAAGTGTAGTATTTAGAGCTGTCCTAAGAGCTGTAATCCTTTGCAATTTAATAATAGGTCTATCAGTGTATGCTGTTTCAGCCGCTTTTAAGCGGGCTTCAAGCAGACGCTGTTGTTCTCCCTTTAATTTCTTCTGGGTCGCTGAGTAGGAGATGATCAAGCCTCGCGTGTAAGCTTTGATGGTCTCCCACATCATTGACGGGTTGCTAGCTGTACCTGAATTAATTTCTAAAAAAGTTTTAAATTCTTGAGAGAAGTACTTTACAAATTTACTATCTTTCATTAAGAAGGGGTCCATACGCCAATGCCGAGGGGATGTCCCACTGTTCCTCGCCTTAGTTTCCATATATACAGCAGCGTGGTCAGAAATTGCTATATTACCTATTTTACAGGATGATATGGAATTTAAAAAAATCGAGGGGGCAAAAAACATATCAATTCTGGTATGACATTTATGTGGATTAGAGTAGAAAGAAAAATCTCTACCCTGTGGATGAAGACATCTCCATACATCTACTAATCCTAATTCTTTGTTCAGATCCATCAATTGTCTAGATCTGGGAGAGACTCCTGCAGTACTCTTAGGAATCCTGTCTATTTCCGGATCCATAATACAATTAAAGTCTCCCCCTATAATTATATGACGGCATCAAAAGCCATCAATTTTGAAAAGGCTTCCATTATAAATTTAAAGGGGTGTGCCGGGGGGGCAGTACAAATTTAAAATCCCATATTCCTCTCCATTTATGAGGGCTTTAATCAAGATATA
Source organism: Chiloscyllium plagiosum (assembly GCF_037043375.1). Taxonomy (NCBI): domain Eukaryota; kingdom Metazoa; phylum Chordata; class Chondrichthyes; order Orectolobiformes; family Hemiscylliidae; genus Chiloscyllium; species Chiloscyllium plagiosum. Next base: position 112,123,983 of record NW_028270148.1, read on the forward strand.
TCGTCCAGATTCGTCTTTTATCTGCTTTAGGATTTTGAAAGGGAAATTCTTCCGAACAAGAATAACAACTCCCCTGCTTTTTGAGCTAAAAGAAGAAAAAAAGGCCTGATCAAATCCGCCCTGTCGTAATTTCAAGTGTTCTTTATCTGACAGGTGTGTCTCCTGTAGGAGAGCTATATCAACTCTTTCCTTCTTAAGATTTGATAATATTTTCTTCCTTTTATGTGGCGAATTACTCCCCTTGACATTCCAGGTGCACCACTTAACCGACTGATCAACCATAATCCTCTGGGCCAATCCGAGACCCCTCGGGACGGGGAACCCTATCCAGAACATCCCGAGCATGGAACATGTAAAATTTACAAAAATAAAGCCTCTTTAATACACCCACAACAATACAGTAAAAAACTATTTCTAAATAAAAAAAATATAAAATGTATCTAAGTGGAGACTTTCCCCCTTGTTCCCAGGGGGCGTCACTTCCTCTCCAAAAATCCCTCATATCCTCTCCCAACCAATGCCCCACCCTTGACCCAGGCACTCCTCAATAAAATGAGGAAAATTCAAATATAATACAAAGCTAGAGTTAACAGTGAGCACCCCACCCCCACCCCTACCAACACCTGGGTATATTTAGTAATGTTAATACCATATATAAACATATAACTATAAAATTACCAGTTCAACAAATAATAATTAAATATGATAATACAAAATAACGAAGGGAAAAACAACCCCGCTCCTAAAGACAGAGGTAAAATCGAATAAGGTAACCACCTCCCCCCACCAACATTAACCAAATCCCCCAGCTTATATATATATACATACATACACACACACATATACATACATCCCTCATATATACATAAAATAATAACAGAAAACAACTCCAAGGGGGGGGGGGGGGGGGGAAGAAAATCAAATCCCTCTCCCCACCCCCCATGATAATATTAAGCAGTAAGGTAAGAAAAAAAAGAGGAGATATAAACCAAAGCGGGGGGGGGGGGGGAGGCAGACCAACATCCATTATGTCCTACAGTTTATCTAAGAGAGTCCAAGAATTCCTTAGCCTTTTCTGGTGATCCAAAGTTATATACGGATCCTTCATGGTTAAAACGTAACATCGCTGGGTAGCGTAAGGAGTACTGAACATTTAAGTCCCTTAAACGCTTCTTCGCCTCGTCGAATGCCTTCCTCTTTCGAACCAGAGCCGGGGAAAAGTCCTGAAATAGCATGATCTTGGATCCTTTGTAGATCATAGCTTGGGGGTCTTTTCCGAGATTTCTAGAGGCTTCTAGGAGTATATGCCTCTCCCTGTAGCTCTACAGCCGGAACAGGACCGGGCGTGGGCGCTGGTTCGAGCCGGGCCCACGTATTGCTACCCGGTAGGCCCATTCCACCCTTACCTGGCCTGATCCAGCTTGCAGATTTAAAAGTTGTGGCAGCCACTGCTCCAGGAATGCTGTAAGCTGGCCTTCCTCTTCCCGTTCGGGAAGGCCCAGCAAACAAATATTTTTTCGACGACCTCGAACCGATTGAGCGGTTGTCTCCGAGGTCGCGGCCTTTAACTCCGCCCCTCCGACTCGGCGTTGAATTTCTTCAATTTCACGGTCGTGCTTCTGCAGCGCGGCCGAGAGCGACTCCCAACGATTTCTGGATTCGACGATAAAGGCATCGATCTTCGAGTCAAGCTTGGAAAGCATTTCTGCAGGACTTGCTACTGTTGGTAAGTCCCCCGGGGCGGCTGTGGACGCCTCTGCTGCAGCTGGAGAGTGTGGGGGAGGGGTTCCTGCTTGCTGAGAGCTGCGGGCTCCCTTCCCTTTAGTCATTTTAACTTAGGATAAAGTTGCTTAAATGTAATATTACACAACTAATTGAGTTACTAAACTATTATAAATGATTTATAAATGATTTGGTGAGCTTGGTAGGGGGTAGGTGACCCACTGTGCCCAAGTCTTGGGAGGAGCACTATAGACTCAGTCTTACTGGGTCGCCGCCCAATTCCTATTCTTGAGAGTTTGGTAGCTTCTTCCTTGAGTATTCATACAACTGAGTTTAGTCGTTCTCAACTTTAAATAATCCTTTTAAGGCTCAAACCAAACACTTCTGGTTTGGAACTTTCAAACTAAAATTCTTATACCAAGGTAACCTATTTCCCAACAGTTCTAATCTGATTCATTTCTCTCAGAGAAACTGCTTCAGTCTCCCAATTTTAACCAGCACTTGTGCAAACTGAAAAACAAAGGCTTTTTCTCGAAAGCAAAGCAAAAAAATCTGGATCCTTTTAAGTTTAAAGCAAGCTAACGCTCTCCAACATTTACTCTGTCCAATCACAGAACTCTCAGTGCAAATAAATTCCCATCATCAACGTAGGGTCTCTCTCTTTCATAACGGTTTCAGCAACTATTTTAAAATACTGACAAGTTAATCACTAAATATCCTCATACGTACTGACTAAAACCGAGGGGGTAGAAATACAGCATGTGCTGCTTGAGCAAGTGGTGGAGGCAGGTACTTTTGTAACAATTAAACAGCATCTGGATAAACACTTAAAATGCCAGGGCATAGTAGACTATGAACCAAGTGCAGGCAAATTGAATTAGTAGAATTTGGTGTTTGCTGGTTGTCATAGGCATGGTGAGCCAAAGGACCAGCTTCTATGCCGTATAACTCTATGACTATGTTACTCATTCAAAATCCAAACTCTAAAGTAAAATGCTCCCAATATATGTATCTACATATCGTTACTTTACAAAAGATCACAGGATGCCACTCATCTATTCAAATCTCGCCACTCTGGGTTCTGGTTCCAACAGATCCCAAAATAGCTCTCCACTTCCAAAATGGGGGCCCTGGGCAAATACCCTGATTTATCCAACTCGAAGGACAGTTCTGAGAAAGAGAATTCAAGAGGTTGGAATGTTTGACAGCTGAAGGCATGGTCACCAACCATGGAGTCATTAATTATCTGCATAGGTCAATGACTGAAACAGGCAAAGCCCAGTTATCCCAATGGCTATAGAAGATTAAAGAGATAGGAATGGGTGAAGCCATGGAGAGATGTGAAAACAAGGATGAGAATTTTACATTTAGTCTCTTGCTTAACTGGGAGTCAATACTGGTAAAACAAAGATGATAGGTGCATGGGTCTTGGTGTAAGTATAGACTGCAGAGTCAAGTGATCTATTTGGGAGCAATGTGTAAAAAAGGTAAAAATGTGAGGGGGGCTGGCAGGAGTGCACGAGAATGATCTAGTGATTGTAAAAACAATCTGAGGTTTACAGGAGGAGATGAACTGAGGCAGAGTAAAGTTGGATAGGAGGTAAAATTAGGTGGCCTGGGTGGCAAGTTGAAACTTTATTGCTGGAACAGCACAGCAGGTCAGGCAGCATCCAGGGAACAGGAGATTCGACGTTTCGGGCACAGGCCCTTCTTCAGGAATGAGCAGAGAGTGTTCAGCAGGAGAAGATAAAAGGTAGGGAGGAGGGACTTGGAGGAGGGGAGTTGGAAATGTGATAGGTGGAAAGAGGTCAAGGTGAGGGTGATAGGTCGGAGTAGGGTGGAGGCGGAGAGGTCAAGAAGAAGACTGCAGGTCAGGAAGGCGGTGCCGGGCTGGAAGGATCCGGCTGAGACAAGGTGGGGGGAGGGGGGATGAAGAAGCTGGTGAAGTCCAAGTTCATCCCCTGCGGTTGGAGGGTTCCCAGTCGGAAGAAAAGACGCTCCTCCTCCGACCGTCGGGTTGTTGTGGTTTGGCGGTGGATGAGTCCAATGACCTGCATATCCTCGGTGGAGTGGGAGGGGGAGTTGAAATGCTGTGCCACAGGTTGGTTGGGTTGGTTCGTCCGGGTGGCCCAGAGGTGCTCCCTGAATCGCTCCGCAAGTAGGCGGCCTGTCTCCCCAATATAGAGGAGGCCACACCGGCTGCAGCGGATGCAGTAGATGATGTGGGTGGAGGTGCAGGTGAATCTGTGGCGGATATGGAAGTTTCCCTTGGGGCCTTGGAGAGAAGTGAGGGGGGAGGTGTGGGCGCAAGTGTTGCACCTCCTGCGGTTGCAAGGGAAGGTGCCGGGAGTGGTGGTTGGGTCGGTGGGGGGTGTGGATCTGACAAGGGAGTCGCGGAGGGAGTGGTCTCTACGGAAAGCTGATAGGGGAGGGGAGGGAAATATATCCTTGGTGCTGGGGTCTGTTTGGAGGTGGCGGAAGTGACGGCGGATGATGCGCTGTACATGGAGATTGGTGGGGTGGTAGGTGAGGACCAGTGGGGTTCTGTCCTGGTGGCGGTTGGAGGGGCGGGGCTCAAGGGCGGAGGAGCGGGAAGTGGAGGAGATGCGGTGGAGGGCACCGTCGACCACGTCGGGGGGGAAATTGCGGTCCTTGAAGAAGGAGGCCATCTGTGTTGTACGTATTTTGAACTGGTCCTCCTGGGAGCAGATGCGGCGGAGACGAAGGAATTGGGAGAATGGGATAGCGTTTTTACAGGGGGCAGGATGGGAGGAGGTGTAGTCCAGGTAGCTGTGGGAGTCGGTAGGTTTGTAGTAGATGTCCGTGTTGATTCGGTCGCCTGAGATAGAAACAGAAAGGTCTAGGAAGGGGAGGGAGGAGTCCGAGACTGTCCAGGTGAATTTGAGGTCGGGGTGGAAGGTGTTGGTGTAGTGGATGAACTGTTCAACCTCCTCGTGGGAGCACGAGGTAGCGCCGATACAGTCATCAATGTAGCGAAGAAAAAGATGGGGGGTGGGGCCAGTGTAGTTGCGGAAGATGGATTGTTCCACATACCCTACGAAGAGGTGGCAAGGACACATAACTGCAAGCTTATCTTGGAGTCAAATATGAATTCATAATTGTGAAAAGTCTGCATCTTCTCATCTAGTCACGAGGGAGAGGAACAGAATCAAGTTAGAAATTAAGCTTTAAGCAAGAAACCCAATACAATGGGTTTACAAGTGTTAACTGAAAGAAATATCTATTTATCTTATGGATTCAGGAATATCCTGATGAAGGGCATACGTCCAAAATGTCGATTCTCCTGTTCCTCGGATGCTGCCTGACCTGCTGTGCTTTTCCAGCACCACACTCTCGACTCTGATCTCCAGCATCTGCAGTCCTCATTTTCTACTATCTCACATTGAATGTTGAGCAAGAAATGTGACAAAATAAAAACCGAAAGAACTGCAGATTCTGGAAATCAGAAACAAACAAATACTGGAAAAGCTCAGCAAATTTGACAGCATTTGTGAACAGAAATCACAATTAACGTTTAATGTCCAGTGACCCTTCCTCAGAACGGATAGTAGTTAGGAAAAATATAAATTTAGAAATGAGTAATTACGAAAACCATTGATGAGGTGTAGGAAGTGTCTTCAGCAGACATGTGGAACTTGCATGTTTTCAGAAGTGATTGTTAAGGGGCTGCATGCAGATGAGAAATAAGGGTTATTGATCCTTGGAGACACCAAAGGCAACAGCGCAGGAACAGGAAGCAAAAAGAAGCCATTTCACATGATTTTCTGGCTATGATCAGACAGATAAGAATGCAATCAGAGGAATACAGTCCCAAAATGAACAGGATGACAGTGGAATGGCGATGGACGAGAATGCATAGTCATACAGTCAAACAGTACGGAAACAGATCCTTCAATCTAACTAGTCCATCCTGAACATAATCCCAAACTGAACTATTCCCACCTGCCTGCTCTTGGCCCATATCCCTCCAAACCTTTCCTATTTATGTACTTATCTAAATATCTTTTAAACATTGTAATTGTTCCTGCATCCAACACTTTCTCTGGAAGTTCACTCCACATGCGAACTACCCTCTGTGTAAAAAATATTTGCCCCTCATGTCTTTTTTAAATCTGTCCTCTCACCTTAAAAATGCCACCCAAATCTTGAAATCACCCATCCTATGGAAAAGACATCCATCATTCACTTTGTCTATACTCCTCATGATCTTATAAATTCTACAAAAGGTCACCTCTCAAACTCCTACACCAAAGTACCATCCTATCCAGCCTTCCTTCCATATCTGGCAACAACTTAATAAATCTTGTCTAGACCCTCTTTAGTTCAATAATATCCTTCCTATAAACAGGACAACCAGAATTAGACACACTACTCCGAAGGAAGCCTCACTGATGTCCTGTACAACCTCAAAAAACTTCCCAACTCCTAAACTCAAAGGACTGAGCAATGAAGACAAGCATGCTCAACACCCTTTTAACCACCACGTCCATGTATCAAAGCTGACAGACAGGTTGAGGAAGAAGAAAGTTTACCTTTGTCATAGTAACAAGGGACATCATTTGAAACTTTGGTAACAACCTTTGTGGCACTGTGGGAGGACAGAAACCAGATTACAAGCATGCAACAATAGAATGTTAGACAAGATAGGAATAGATTTGAAAAGCAAAGACATATTCAAAAGTATTATGGATAGAAATTGGAGGTTGAATATAGGCCATTGGCTTGCAAGAATGGCCTGATCAAGGAATGAGGGGTTTAATTGCAGATTTGAAAGATAAAGCACCAGGAACTGTAGAGTAACCACGGAGTTAACATGCCATTTATATAAACAATTTCGATGTGAACATAGGAGGTATAGTTAGTAAGTTTGCAGATGACACCAAAATTGGAGGTATAGTGGACAGCAAAGAAGGTTACCGGAGAGTACAATGGGATCTTTATCAGATGGACCAATGGACCGAGGAATGGCAGATGGAATTTAAATTTTGATAATTGTGAGGTGCTGGAAAGGCAAATCAGGACAGGACTTTTACACTTAAATGAACAAAGAGACCTTGGAGTGCAGGTTCATAGTTCCTTGAAAGTGGAGTCACAGGTAGATAGGATAGTCAAGGCAGCATTTGGTATGCTTGCCTTTATTGGTCAGAGCATTATATAGGAGTTGGGAGGTTAATGTCACTGACGTACAGCACATTGGTTTAGCCACTTTTGGAATACTGTGTGCAATTCTGGTCTCCCTGCTATAGGAAGGATGTTGTGAAACTTGAAAAGGGTTCAGAAAAGATTTACAAGGGTGTTGCCAAGATTGGAGGGTTTGAGCTATAGGGAGAGGCTGAATAGGTTGGTGCTATTTTCCCTAGAGCATTGGAGGCTGAGGGGTGACCTTATAGAGATTTATATAGTCATGAGGGGCATGGAGAGGGTGAATAGACAAGGACTTTTCCCTGCGGTGGGGAAGTTCAAAACTAGAGGGCACAAGTTTAAGGTGAGAGATGAAAGACCTAAGGGGCAACTTTTTCACATATAAGCTGGTCCATATATGGAATGAGTTGCCAGATGAAGTGGTGGGAAACATTTAAAGTGGTTAAAACATTTAAAAGGCATTTAGATGGGTATATAAACAGGCAAGGTTCAGAGGGATATGGGCCAAATGCTGTAAAATGAGACCAGATTAATTTAGGATATTTGATCAGCATGGACAAGTTGGACAGAAGGGTCTGTTTCCCTGCTGTATATTTCTATGACTCTGACAGCCAGATAGGAAGTAATTGTGGTCAGTGACTTAGCAGAAGTAGGTTGCACAGACAAACTCAAACCACAAGAGGTGATAGGAAAGAAATTAAAGGATGCAAGTTAACGGCATGGTAATATGTACACACTTCCCATTGCCAACACCCAGGAAGACAAAGCTCCAGGAAAAGTACATACGCAAAGATGTTTTTTTTTAAACCACTTAACTACTTTGCCATATCCTCAAGTGAATGGGTAAATGCTCATATCAGCCGCTTCATAATTCAAATTTACTGTTGCAAAACGAATACACCAAGAGCAGCTGTTGTATCAATAACTGGAAGATTGGATACTGAAGTGTTCTTGAATGCTGTCCCTTTAACTCCAGAATCTGGGATACTTGAAATTACAATTTGCATGTTGTTATCTCCATTTTCTTACCTTTCAGTAATCATGTTACCAATTAAGGCATAGTGTTTCCTTATATTTTCTCTAAAATGGGAGGACTGAATAGTCAGCTGTCCACATGTTTTATTGGCCTTGAGGGCTCTGAGATCCTTCAGACGTTTCAGTAACAGAGGTCCAGTCTGTTTGTAAAGGGTAAACTATGCAGCATCCTAACAACTATTACAAATCAGAAACCGCTTGCTGAACAATAATGCAAAGCTCTCTTTGATCTGCCCAGGTCCCAGAAGTTCAGATGATCTATGTGCAATGATTCAGATAGCGCCCAAAGTCTCATCAAATTGGTTTTCAGCTTTCCTTGTATGCTGAAAATGGTAGCAAATCGGTCATTGTTATAGAATCATAGAGATGTACAGCATGGAAACAGACCCTTCCGTTCAACCCATCCATGCCGACCAGATATCGCAACCCAATCTAGTCCCACCTACCAACACCCGGCCCATATCCCTCCAAACCCTTCCTATTCATATTCCCATCCAAATGCCTTTTAAATGTTGCAATTGTACCAGCCTCCACCACATTATCTGGCAGCTCATTCCATACACGTACCACCCTCTGTGTGAAGAAGTTGCCCCTTAGGTCTCTTTTATATCTTTCCCCTCTCACCCTAAACCTATGCCCTTTAGTTCTGGACTCCCCCACCTGAGGGAAAAGACTTTGCCTATTTTACCCTATCCACGCCCCTCATGATTTTATAAGGTCACCCCTCAGCCTCTGATGCTCCAGGGAAAACAGCCCCAGCCTGTTCAGCCTCTCCCTCTAGCACAAACCCTCCAAAGCTGGCAACATCCTTGTAAATCTTTTCTGAACCCTTTCAAGTTTCACAACATCTTTCCGATAGGAAGGAGACCAGAATTGCACGCAATGTTCCAACAGTGGCCTAACCAATGTCCTGTACAGCTGCAACATGACCTACCAACTCCTGTAGCCAATACTCTGACCAATAAAGGAAAGCATACCAAACGTCTACTTCACTATCCTATCTACCTGCGACTCCACTTTCAAGGAGCTATGAACCTGCACTCCAAGGTCTCTTTGTTCACCAACACTCCCTAGGACCTTATCATTAAGTGTATCAGTCCTGCTAAGATCTGCTTTCCCAAAATGCAGCACCTCGCATTTATCTGAATTAAACTCCATCTGCCACTTCTCAGCCCATTGGCCCATCTGGTCCAGATCCTGTTATAATCTGAGGTAACCCTCTTCACTGTCCTCCACACCTCCAATTTTGGTGTCATCTGCAAACTTACTATCTATACCTCTTATGCTCACATCCAAATCATTTATGTAAATGACAAAAAGTAAAGGGCCCAGCACCGATCCTTGTGGCACTCCACTGGTCACAGGCTTCCAGTCTGAAAAATAACCCTCCACCACCACCCTCTGTCTTCTACCTTTGAGCTAGTTCTGTATCCAAATGGCTAGTTCTACTTGTATTCCATGAGATCTAACCTTGCTAATCAGTCTCCCATGGGGAACCTTGTCGAATGCCTTACTGAAGTTCATATAGATCACATCTACTGCTCTGCCCTCATCAATCTTCTTTGTTACTTCTTCAAAAAACTCAATCAAGTTTGTGAGACATGATTTCCCACGCACAAAGCCATGTTGACTATCCCGAATCAGACCTTGCCTTTCCAAATACGTATACATCCTGTCCCTCAGGATTCCCTCCAACAACTTGCCCACCACCGAGGTCAGGCTCACTGGTCTATAATTCCCTGACTTGTCTTTACCGCCCTTCTTAAACAGTGGCACCATGTTTGCCAACCTCCAGTCTTCCGACACCTCACCTGCGACTATCGATGATACAAATATCTCAGCAAGCGGCCCAGCAATCACTTCTCTACTTCCCACAGAGTTCTTGGGTACACCTGATCAGGTCCTGGGGATTTATCCACTTTTAACCGTTTCAAGACATCCAGTACTTCCTCCTCTGTAATTTGGCCATTTTGCAAGATGTCACCATCTATTTCCCTACAGTCTATATCTTCCATATCTTTTTCCACAGTAAATACTGATACAAAATATTCATTTAGTATCTCCCCCATTTTCTGTGGCTCCACACAAAGGCCGCCTTGCTGATCTTTGAGGGGCCCTATTCTCTCCCTAGTTACCCTTTTGTCCTTAATATATTTGTAAAAACTCTTTGGATTCTCCTTAATTCTATTTGCCAAAGCTATCTCATGTTCCTGTTTTCCCCTCCTGATTTCCCTCTTAAGTATACTCCTTCTTTCTTTATATTCTTCTAAGTATTTACTTGATCTATCCTGTCTATGCCTGACATATGCTTCCTTCTTTTTCTTAACCAAACCCTCAATTTCTTTAGTCATCCAGCATTCCCTATACCTACCAGCCTTCCCTTTCACCCTGACAGGAATATACTTTCTCTGGATTCTTGTTATCTCACTTCTGAAGGCTTCCCAAGTTCCAACCGTCCCTTTACCTGCGAACATCTGCCTCCAGTCAGCTTTCGAAAGTTCTTGCCTAATACCGTCAAAATTGGGCTTTCTCCAATTTAGAACTTCAACTTTTAGTTCTGGTCTATTCTTTTCCATCACTATTTTAAAACGAATAGAATTATGGTCGCTGGCCCGAAAGTGCTCCCCCACTGACACCTCAGTCATCTCCCCTGCCTTATTTCCCAAGAGTAGGTCAAGTTTTGCACCTTCTCTAGTCGGTACATCCACATACTGAATCAGAAAATGTTCTTGTACATGCTTAACAAAATCCCTCTCCATCTAAACCCTTAACACTATGGCAGTTCCAGTCGATGTTTGGAAAGTTAAAATCCCCTACCATAACTACCCTATTACTCTTGCAGATAGCGGAGATCTCCTTACAAGTTTGTTTCTCAATTTCCCTCTGACTATTGGGGGGGTCTATAATACAATCCCAATAAGGTGATCATCCCTTTCTTATTTCTCAGTTCCACCCAAATAACTTCCCTGGATGTATTTCCGGGAATATCCTCCCTCAGCACAGCTGTAATGCTATCCCTTATCAAAAATGCCACTCCCCCTCCTCTCTTGCCATCCTTCCTGTAGCATTTGTATCCTGGAACATTAAGCTGCCGGTCTTGCCCATCCCTGAGCCATGTTTCTGTAATTGCTATGATGTCCCTGAGTTCAGCTGCCTTCCCTGTTAGGTCCCTTGCATTGAAATAAATGCAGTTTAATTTATTAGTCCTACCTTGTCCCTGCCTGCCCTGACTGTTTGACTCACTTCTGTTCTCAGCTGTACCCGTCTCAGATCGATCTCTTGCCTCACTACCTCCCTGGGTCCCACCCCCCCACCTTACTAGCTTAAATCCTCCCAAGCAGTTCTAGCAAATTTCCCTGCCAGTATATTAGTCCCTTCCAATTTAGGTGCAATCCGTCCTTCTTGTACAGGTCACTTCTACCCCAAAAGAGATTCCAATGATCCAAAAATGTGAATCCTTCTCCCATACACCAGCTCCTCAGCCATGCATTCATCTGCTCTATCCTCCTATTCCTGCCCTCACTAGCTCGTAGCACTGAGAGTAATCCAGATATTACTACCCTTGAGGACCTCCTTTTTAAATTCCTGCCTAGCTCTCTGTAATCTCCCTTCAGAATCTCAACCTTTTCCTTCCTAGATCATTGGTTCCAATGTGGACAATGACCTCTTGCTGGCCCCTCTCCCCCGTGAGAACATTCTGCACCCTCTGAGACATCCTTGATCCTGGCACCAGGGAAACAACACACCATTCTGCTTTTTCTCTGCTGGCCACAGAAAAATCTGTCTGTACCTCTGACTACAGAATCCCCTAACACAATTGATCTCTTGGAAGCTGACGTACCCCTCGTTGCATTAGAGCCAGTATCAATACCAGAAACTTGGCGGTCGTGCTACCTTCCCCTGAGAATCCATCGCCCCCTACATTTTCCAAAACAGCATACCTGTTTAAAATGGGTATATCCACAAAAGACTCCTGCCCTCGCTGCCGACCTCTCTCACCCTTCCTGGAGTTAACCCATCTATGTGACTGTATCTGAGACTTTCCCCCCCTTCCTATAACTGCCATCCATCACATACTGTTGCAAATTCCTCATTGCTTCTATCTGTCTCTCCAACCGATCCACTCGATCTGATAAGATTTGCATCCAACAACTTTTATGGCAGATATAATCCACAGTAACCCTTAAACTCTCTTTAAACTTGTGGATGAACAGTGTAGTTATCCCAGAAGGAATAAACCAAAGCTACTCTCTGGGGGCATGCAAAATGAGATGGCTAGAACCCTTTATGGTCTCTAATATTTGGCAATTAAATCCTTACCTGCTCCTGACTGACTCAGCATTAAGATGGAAACTTTATAGTTATATGGGTGATATTGATAGGATCCTATACTTCCAGGAATCCAACTGTTCAGACAAAGTTAATACCATATTTGCAGTAATTCATAATAAACTGAAGGAAACTAAAGAATGTCTGAATACAATAAACTGCTGACTGATTTAACTAACATCACCTGGAAGCATCCATACGCATTAAAATTAAGGAAAGTTGCCAACTCCACAACCAAAGTGGAGGAGACTATACATTAAGCTCAACAGTTTGCAAACTTGACAAATGACATACAATGACAAGCAGCAAAGCAACCTTGTTATAAAACTGCGGCTGAAAAGGAAAGAAGTTGCTTGCTCATCTTTACTGATGGCTTAGCATACCTTCTCAATTCTCAGAAAATTTGCCTTTTAAGCTCATTGTTCAAGATTGTCCCAAACACAGACACAACAAAGTATACAACATTTGTAGAAATGTACATAGAAGAGTAAAGCTTGAAAAGGTGGACCAATGGGATCGAGGAGCTGCTGACAAGGGACAAACGTTAGTTCCATGTTGGATGTGTATTTTTGTCAAAGCCAGTGTAAGAGGGAAGAGTGGTGGATACATGTTTGGTTAACCTCTCAAGGACTCACCATATTTCTTCTGCCATCTATTAGGGGAAGAGATTTTATCCTGCAGAAATAAGTTTTGCTCCAGTCACAACACTAGTCGTCATCCCTTAATTCGTTCAAGCTTGATGAAGTATGAAAATGACCACCAATCTTTTCTTGATACTAGGCTTAATTTAAATTTGTTCATTTCCAACCTACCTCAGGGTATCTCAGCAGTCTCTATTTATATTATCTTAATGAAGCCAATTAAACCAACTTAAACTAAACAAACAGGAGCCAGCCCTCTAAAAGGGACACTACAGTAAAATAATTTTTAAAAAACCAAAATGATACTCAAACTAAATTTGTCTTGGTCTTGGGGAGTGATTATGTATCTAGCCCATAGTGCTCAATAGTCATAGAAGGCTAAAGTATACCTATGGACAGTGTGTGTTCCATGGAGACCTGGGTACAAGGCAATGGCTGACACAAGACTGATATCAGTCTCCAAATGCTCTAGGTACTGAATTAAACAACAGCCTTCATTTGTGCATCTTGTGATAGAGTAAACCGAGCATCTATACCTACAATATGATCAATCTTTGGACTCCGCTGCTTTTAATCACTGAAAACCATGCAATACAACAGTTTTCTCAATGTACTTGGAATAATTTCAACAAAATCTATTCTTTCCCTCCTCATGAGCACCACTTTCCCTTCAAGTGTTCATAATGTCCTTAATTTTGGTTCAAGATCCCAAGCTGCCTAAACACGAGTCTGATTTTACATAGCACTGATAACTAGCCCCAAGCAAATTCACAATGGCATTCATCCATCTTAGTTGTGAAACACAGCTGCCCACAGTCAAATGCACAAACTAAGCAGAATAACATAGCAGACACAAATCTGTGATTAATTTTTGATCATTCCAGACCACCAGTAAAAACAAAACTGATCTCTAAAAATGTGCATTATAGAAGTCAGCTTTCACATTTGTTTCAAACTTGTCTTCTTTGACTTTGATCTTGCAATGGTCTTAAATTCAATACAAGATAAATGGTATATGCTGCAAGAAATTCTTAGGTTTGGGATGGTAATTGCTGGCCATTTGGAAGACAAGAGATGAAGAAAAGGAAAGGTAAAAGAGATGCCTAAGGTAGAAAGGTTAAAGGCAAGTTTAAGAATTCACCTGAGGAAAATTGCCCTTAAATAATAAACAATCAATTATCTATTTTAGTTACCTTTATTCTAAATACATTCATGATCAAATTATTTAATGTTTCAAAAAAAGCATACAATTCTCTTGAGCATCATGCTTACGCAATAAAAGCCTTTTGGGTGCCTCTACAGCAGCAGTTTACTTTTAGGAGGCCCACATCATATTTAATGAGGTAAATTTAGGAAATATTTAAAGAAAACTGCTTTGAAAACAAAACTCACATAATGAAGTACGCAATGAAACAGGATTTGGAAAGTATGTTTTGTTTTATGCTCAATTTCCAAAATATTTTCCCCAACAACTAAAGCTTAAATTTAATGAACAAAGATATTTACTCCCCACACTCTCCCTCACCCAAATTTAGTAATCGCGCTATTGCATTCTGCTTTTAAGTTACACAAGTGATAAACATCTGCCATCAGTTTGTCTGTCACCTGCTGCTTAAAGAGCTCAGAATGTCTATGCCAGGCATTCCCAATTTGGCCAGAGGCCCACAGCTCCCGCAAGGATTCAGATCTAAATTGTAAACAGGATGCTGGCTGCCGATGGCAAGAACTACAATCAGTTGCTCGCAGGGCAAATGCAACTAAGCTGCTTTCTCGCCTGCTGGCTACATCCATTGTCTTGCCAAGCTATTCTTTCAGGTCTGCTAACAGCCTGTTCATTCACTGATGGCATCCCTTTGTTATAAGACAGTTAAAAAAAGCGACTGCAGATTGTGCAGCTTTGATCTCTACAGCACTTAAGAGGAACAACTAAAAATGCATCTGCATTTTATGAAATATTTTGCTGGCATGTAAGCTTTCAAATCTTGACCATGAAACAAAGCCTGTGCACAGAAAGGCAGTGATAAAATGGAGGACATTTGAACTATTTCTGAGAGGTATAATTTTATTAGGTTTGGTTTTTCAGAATATGCAGCTGCAATAAATATTGATTCTTTGCCATTACACCAAATGGACTGTGGTTATCTAAGTCGAATGGGGGGTGCTGGAAAAGCACAGCAGGTCAGGCAGCATCTGAGGAGCAGGAGAATCGATGTTTCAGGCAAGGGCCATTCCTGATGAAGGGTTTATGACCGAAACGTCGATTGCCCTGCTCCTCGGATGCTGCCTGACCTGCTGTGCTTTCCCAGCAACACACTCTCGACTCTGATCTCCAGCATCTGCAGTCCTCACTTTCTCCACCCTGCTATCCATATAACTATAGTTCCGGAGATGTGTCAGTTAGTCCAGCTGTCTCTTCAGCTCTGCAAACTGGAGCTCAAATTTCTTGGCAGTTTTGTATTTTAACTCGAGGTAATGTGGAAATTTAGTACCAGATCAGGATTGTATAATTTGTTTTTCATATTGGTGAGGGAGGAACAACAGCAAGAATTCTTGCTCAGGATTAACATCCGACCAAATAATTAAGTGGCAATTGAAGGTCTCAATCCATAGTTTTTTTTTCCTTTATACATTCATGGGATGAGGGCATTGTCCATCCCTAATTGCCCAGATGATAGATAAGAGTCAACCACACTGCTGGGGTCTGGAGTCACGAGTAGTCCAGACCAGGTCAGAATGATGGTTTCCTTCCCTTAAGGACATTAGTGAAGAATCCATTGACAGCAGTCAAACGAGATTTATACATGGAGACAAAAGGTATAGCTGAGGTCTGAAATGAATATTTTCCATCTGTCTTTACCAAGGAAGTAGATGCTACCCAGGCCATAGCGACAGAGGAGGAAGCTCTGTCAAAAAAAAAGGCTTAAAACTGGTGTTAAACTACTGGAAAGTTGACAAGGCACAAGTCTATAAAGAATGCATCCAAGGATACAGAAGGAAGTGAGAGTGAAAATTGAAAGGGCATTGGCCATAATCTTTTAATCTTCCCTAGACTCAGGGGAGATACCAGAGAACTGGAGAATTGCAGACAGTATACTCTTGTTTCAACCATTTTTGAACAATGATAG
This sequence comes from Chiloscyllium plagiosum, assembly GCF_037043375.1. Taxonomy (NCBI): domain Eukaryota; kingdom Metazoa; phylum Chordata; class Chondrichthyes; order Orectolobiformes; family Hemiscylliidae; genus Chiloscyllium; species Chiloscyllium plagiosum. The sequence goes on from NW_028270148.1 coordinate 112,139,998, forward strand.
ATCAATCAGTTTAACTTCAGTGGTGAGGAAGCTTCTCAAAACAATTACTTGAGATACAATTGGCGGTCTCACGAAAAGAGGTGGATTTGGAAGTGTCACTGTGTCTTTCTAAAAGGGAAATTATGTTTGACTAACTTGTTAGAGATTTCTGAAGCGCAGCTTATACCCTCCAAACCAGACAAACCATTTCTATACCTTCTCCAAAACCTCTACATCTTTCTGGCAGAGTGGCGATCAGAACTGCACACAAAATGCCAAAGGTGGTCTAACTAAAATTTTATATAGCTGCAACATCACTTGTCAGTTTTTATACTCATTGCCCTGACCAATGAAGAAAAGCATGTGATAGGCCTTCTTCATCTTCAGGCTTTCTATATTGATGTGCTACTTACCAGCTCACTGGAGATCCCATGTGACTTTACCTTTTGTATCAGCCTGCTATGAGGTCCTTTTCAAAGGCCTTGCTAAAGTCCATGTAGACAACATCTACCACTGCCCTCAATCATCTGTCACTTCCTCAAAAAAACACAAATTTGAGACATGACCCTTGCCCCCAACAAAGCCATGCTGCTTATCATTAATCATCTATATTTTGAGTGAATCCTATAAGTAAATGTGAGTAAATCCTATTGCTGAGAATCTTTTCCAATAATTTCCTAGCAGTGATTTAAGGCTCACTGGCCTGTAGTATCCCTGTTGCCCTTCTTAAACAAAGGAACAATGTTGGCTAATCTCCAGTCCTTTTGGACCTCTCTTGTGGCTAAAAAAAGGAACAAAGATTTCATACAAGGCCCTAGCAATTTCCTCTCCTCCCTCACCCAGAATTCTGGGAGAGACCCCATCAGTTCCTGGGGACCTGTCAACCTCCATGTCTTTTAAAAAAGCCAAACACCTTTATATTGACATATCTCAGAATATCAACATACCCTTCCCGAGACTTACCATATACCATGTTCTTCTCCTTTGTGAACACCAGTGCAAAGCGTTTATAAAGGACCTCACCCTCCAGCTCCACGCATAAATTCCCTCCTTTGTCCTTGAGTGGACCTACCCCTTTCCCTTGCTAGCCTCATGCTCCGACTGTGCATATAAAACATCTTGTGCTTTTCCTTAATCCTATTTGCCAGAGACATTTCATGGCCCCTTTTAGCGCTCCTAATACCTTGAGTTCTTTCCCGCTGTCTTTGTATTCTTTCACGGCTCGGTCTGTCCTCAGTTTCCTAAACCTTACATATGCCTACCTTGTCTTTTTGACGAAGGTCTCAATTTCTCTCATCATCCAAAGTTCCCAAATCTTACCATTTTTAACCTTCATTTTCACAGGAACATGCTGGCCCTGACCTCTAATCAACTGGCCTTTAAAAGAGGCAATCGTACTAGCCTCCACCACTTCCTCTGGCAGCTCATACCATACACGTACCACCCGCTGAGTGAAAAAGCTGCCCCTTTGGTTTCTTTTATACCTTGCCCCTCTCACTCTAAACCTATGCCCTCTAGTTCTGGACTCTCTCACCCTACCTTGCGTATTTATCCTATCCATGCCCCTCATGATTTTGTAGACCTCTGTCAGGTCACCACTCAGCCTCCGACGCTCCAGGGAAAACAGCCCTAGCTTGTTCAGCCTCTCCCTGTAGCTCAAATCCTCCAACCCTGGCAACATCCTTGTAAATTTTTCCTGAACCCTTTCACGTTTCACAACATCTTTCTGATAGGAAGGAGACCAGAATTGCACGCAATATTCCAGCAGTAGCCTAACCAATGTCCTGTACAGCTGCAACATGACCTCTCAACTCCTGTACTCAATACTCTGATCAATAAGGGAAAACATTCCAAATGCCTTCTTGACTATCCTATCTACCTGCAACTCCACTTTCAATATAGGGGAAGTTAAAAGCATCCACTCCACCAATCCTGTTGTTTTCACTTTTTTTTTTCACAATCCTGGCAAGGATTACATGTTAATTGCCAGACAGAAAACAGGAGGAATAAATAAGCAATTCCTGGTGTGATGCCACAAGGGCCAGTACCTGAGCCACAGCTGCGATTTGGACGTGGGGAAAAATTAAGACTTCCAAATTATATGATGGGAATGCTTGGAGATTGCAAAAAAGTTTCAAGGAGACTTGGACAAGCTACACAAGTGGACAGGAACATAGCCAACAGAATATAATGCAAATGAAGTGTGAAGTTGTCTTTTTATTTCCGAAAAGAAAATTGAGAGAATATCTCTTAAATGTAGAGAGATGGGGAAGTGACGATGTCCAAATGAACATTGGTATCTTCGTTCATGGCACATTAGCATGCAGGTACAGCAAACAATTAGGAAGGTGAATGGCACAATGGCCTTCAGTGCAAAGGGATTTAAGTACAGGATTAAAAATGTCTTGCTGCAATTGTATACATCCTTTGTGAGAATGTACCTAGAGTACAGTGTATAGTTTTGGCCTCCCTATCTAAGTAAGAACATATTTGCCTTGAAGGAAGAGCAACAGAGGCTCATTGGACTAATACTTCGCATGGCAGGATTATCTTGAAAAAAATTGAGGAGACTCGGCCAATAATCTCTGGAGTTTTAGAATGAGAGGTGATCTCATTGGAACCTCTTAAAGGGCATAACAGGACATATGCAGATAGGATGTTTCAGTGGTGAACCTAAAACCAGTGGATTTTGTGTCATAATAAGGGGTAGCCCACTTAAAACTGAGATGAAGAGGAATTTCATTATTCAAAGGATGATGAATCTTTGGAATTCTTTACCCAAAGGGTTACGGAAACTAAGTAATGAAGCATGTTCGAGACATGGATATAGGGATAGGGATAGTGCAAGAAATGTGGTGAGGTAGACAATCAGCCATGATCTAACTGACTAGCTTGAAAGTTGAATGACCGACTTCCCGCCATGTTCCTATGTATGATTTTCCCTGTAGAATTTATGTAGTTATACATTACCAGGAGTTTACTAGTAAATCCCTCAAAATAATTTCAAATATTTTCTTTGCAATCATAGTTAAATTTAATTGGTCTATGACTTTTAAGTTTCAACTACACCTTCAAGGGCAATTAGTGACGGACAATAAATTCAGCCAGCAATGCTCACATCCCACGAGCGATTAATAAAACCTTTACTAAAGTCAGAGATATTTAGCTCTTTCCTGATCTATAGAAATTTCTGCCAAATTTAAAATTAAAATATCTTCACTTATGCTCAGTTTAAAAGCAACAAATCTTTGTCATCAGTATATTATTTGTGTGCCATCCAACATTTTTGCCATTCCTGATAACAGATCTATCTTAACTGGGAAATAATTACTGTGAAAGATTCTGTTACTACTTTGTTCTCAATTTTCAACTTACTATTATATTTATTAAATGGGCCAAGAGCTTCATAGTTTGCCAATTACTCTTCCAAAGGATTAATTTCTCATCCCTTTGAAGTTACTCTTATGAAGTATTTCTGTTCCAGGTGGTTGTCCCTTACTCTGCTGAATATATCCTCAAACTAATTTCTTGGCTTGGAGATGTGAATAGGCAAATCCAAATAACCACAAGACAACTGAAATATGAATAACAGTAGCTATGAACCATGCCAGGTCAGAAATGAGAAGGAACTCTAGGAGGGAACTTGTAAACAAAACAACATTTTTTATTGCAATAAGTAGCAAAACATTATCTCTAAGTACATAATCTCAAGTTCTCCATTGTGTCATCCAGTGTGTACCAACACATTTGTGCAACACGATTTAAAAGGGCAGCATAAACCTTAAGGTCAACATGGGCAGAAATAGCACTAAAATGTCCATCATCCAGAGTGCCTCAAACCATGACAGAAATATTTAACAAAAGCATGCATAATGCTTTAAATCAATAGCTTACAGAAATTGTTGCACATTTTCCCTAGAATAGAGTTAGCTCCAACTTTCCAGGTAGGTTCTACTGTGAAATACAAGGCCAATTTGCCCTTTGTTATGCTTTTCCATCGGTCGTTTATTCAGGCAATTCAAACTACTAACCTCAATAAATCAACTGGTTTGTTTAGTTTTGCTCCCAAAATAGAATTGATAATAGGTTTTGGTCCATTCCACAAAAGAGGAAAACATAATTTTGCAGATCAGCTAAGCGATACTTCTTTCAAAGACTTAGAGAAAAGCATTGTCAAAATTTTCCTGAACGATGATCAATTACATGTAAACCACAAGGCTGTTGAAGATCCAGTGACCTGAACCATTAATAGTTTCTCTCCACAGGTGCTGTCTAACACGCTGAGCATTTCCAGCACTTTCTGTTTTTATTTCAAAGGACCTAAAGCTTCTGTTTGTGGTGTAAATCAATCCCTTAACTCTGAAATATAGATCATTGGTGTTCAAAATTTAAAGTAAAGAGCATATAAAAGTGCATTCTAAGGCAATGTTGGTAGGACACTGAATCAGGTAAAAACATGGCAGATAGAACTCCAGGTCAGCAAACATGACATACGATGTTTCATATTATAGTTCAAATAATGGAAGGCTGGGAGTTGCAAATCAGAAAGTTTTGGAGATTCAGGTTCCCAATTCTTTAAAAGAACCTCCTTAAGATCACAAAAATAAAAGTTAACAGAAAGTTGTGCTTTACAGCAAGGTCTATAGCATATACAAGTCAAACTTTAAGGTGGAATCTACATAAAAACATGAGTAAGATTACAATTACACTTTGCAATGGTGGGTGGTTGGTTTGGAGAGGTGGTTAGAAGACAGTGATGGAGCACAACTGGAAAATGGAAGAGGAAGACAGAGAGAGAGAGAGAGAGAGAGAGAGAGAGAGAGAGAGAGAGAGAGAGAGAGAGAGATATCTCTGCTGAGTTGGAAAGAAAAAAAAAATAGAAACTTACGAATAAACTTCTTTTGCATAGTTTCTAGCAATGCCTGGTGGGCATCTTCTGCTTGTAGGGCCACCGAACATTCCCTAGCCAACACAGTCCGCACAAGGTGCTCTCCGCAACCTAAGAGATGGAAATGTTTAAAATTGCAAATCTGAGAAGGTCAAAAGTGGAGGAGAAACAGATAAGCAATGACATTACCTCTTCAATAGTATCTAATATCAACCAATGAGATGCTAAGCAAACAGTTCTTGTGCGGAAAAGAAGTTTATTTGAACCAAAAGATTTTTTTGAAAGAATGCCACTCCAGTGTTTACTGTTTTAGTTTTCTGTCAGAACTCTATTCAGACCACAACAGAATTAGTCTTCAAAATCTAAAATCAATCTGAGTAATGGTTCTTGTACCAGAACCACAACAGAAAATAAATATACCGCTTAAGCGTGACACCACATATTCATTGGTCTTAAAACAATGAGAAAATTTTGGGGTGAAAAACTTGAAGTAAAACCACTGAACGCAAGCTTAAACATTCATTGTGTGTCACAGGAAAAAAAATTTCTCTTATATAGAGCTTTCGATGGGCACGTCTTTCATGTTAGTAAATTGGAAACAGGTGCATGTAAAAGAGCACATACATTTGTTGCATTAAGATACACACGTTTTCAATTTTGAAACATGAAAGAACCTCCTGTTATAGAGCAAAAAATAAAACTCATTTCTGTTCTGTCTGCCATATGATGAAGACTTTAAAGTTATGACATTCGTATTTTTTTTACACAAAAGCAAGCAGCTTTGGTTATCTTTTAGAGCAATTTGACACAAGATATTTTTAAATGGAAACCACTCTGTTCAACATATAATAGAGCCAAGAAAAAACCTTTTTTGTGCACTAAGTATCATCTTAGCAATAAAAAGAAGTTAAACAGCACATGCTAGATTTCTAAAGTAATTTGAATGCTGAAATATGCATATGGCAGTATGTTGGAACACCATATGATCTAACCATGTGCTCTTATATTTAGCAGCGTAGTAATTGGCAAACGAACCAAAGGCGAGATGATTTTTTTTAATTTATAAAAGTAGCAAGTTCTAAACTAGGAACTCATTCCCTGAAAGGGTGGTAGAAGCTTATTCAGCATCAAAAGGAATATGGAAATCAGGTTTTCCCGACATGCTGTAGATTTTTAGTTTAAATGTCTATTGGCACTGGAGCTTGAGAGGCTGGAGGAAATTCTTCTGTTGCACCAGGCTCACAGACGCTGTGACTACACTTGCCTATTCCCCAAGGCTTCTACATTTTCCCAAAGGTCTAAGAAAACTGGCCAGTCAGTTAAATCAAAAAAGCAAATTAAATCAAAAGCATTCAGCCTCCTCATCAGATTTAAAATGCCAACTTGCATCTGTGACCAGATTAGCTGTCTACCCATCTCCTCACTTCAGTAAAACCCAGAAACTGGTAGTTTGGACCTAGACTCTCAATCAGCTTTGAACTTTTATTGATCATTGAACCCTTTAACTGTAACCAATTCAACTGCTCACCCATGCTAAAATTCTTCTTCCCATGTCTTTCAACAATTCAAATGTTTAAGTAGCATTTTGACCTCAAGGTGAGCTTCAGATTGGTGACCCAATGCAATTACGCAAATCACTTGTTTCCACCTCCACAACATCATCCATTTTTGCCTCCGTTTAAGGTTATCTGCTGCTGATTCCCTGAACTATACCAAGTCCAATGCAATTATCACTCTTAATAGTGTCAATCTCTTAATGATGATTTTCAAAGGTTTTGCTCTCATTTCAAAATACATGTGTAACTTCTTTTGTGCTAATCCTCGAAGTGACAGTTTGATTTTCAAATTTATAAAGTATGCTGTTTCCTACTTGTTCCATTATTTGTAAAGCTTTTGGTGAACTCACTTACACAATAACATGCTCCTAAACACATTCACTGACTCCTACTTTCTCTACTTTGGAAATTCTGTTTAAAATCTAGCTTGCACCTCTTCTTTAGTTACCTTTTACAACAACTCCTGCGCAAGTCTAATTCCCAACTTTGGGAGTATTTTCACGACAAAGGCATGAATGAATGACAAACATCGATGCAAATAATGGGTAGAAACAGTTTGAAAAAAAAGACACTGGCATTCTATCACTTCTTTAACTTTCTTTGGAGGTCCATATGTTAGTAAATACAATTAAAGGGAAATGTCTGCCTACGTAGCAAATACCTGATGTACTCACAGCTGTAGAGTATACATTAGGGCCACTTGTATTCTCTGCCCAGCACCCACAGCCATACACAGCTGCCTGTAAGCAAATCAGAGAGAGAGAGAGTACGAGTGAGAAAAAAAAAGTGTTGACAACTTTTCATTATATTTCACAGTTTTTCTTTCTGTTGAAATTCAATCATTTTCTTCTTCATTTTAAACATCGGAGTACTCAAATCTACCTTTTAAATTCTTATTTTCAGAATGTAGACTAAAGCTTTGGAAATGAGGAACAACTCACACAATGATCTTGTTCTACTGTATTCATACATTTCATTACTTTCACTCTATAGAATATTACCCAAAACCTACAAGCTTCTTATTCCCTCCAAATGGAGCAGGCTCTTGCAATTCATTTTACACATGCAACACTTATGGTCTGGATTCTTCCCCCATTATAGCAAGAAAACAGTTTCCAAAAGTAAGGCAAACCTTTCATTAGCCAAACTCTATTTCTTAGCATGATGCTACATTCATGGCATTGCTTTGTGAGCAATAACAAACCCAAAATAACCAAACCGGAGATTCTGTGAATACCCACCCTTTGTCCAGTCAACTCCAAAAATCAGCACAACACATTTTTCCATACAGGTTTAAATGGGTATCTTTATTTGCAACATAATAGATAGTACCTTGTTCTGCTTTACAGCTTTTCAGTATAATTTGACTTGCATAATTACACAAGCAGTTTCATAACATGAAAAGGTTTGGAATTGCAAGAATTTCCATCAGCACTTACTGAATAAAATCAGTTTTGCATCCGTCATTTTAAAAGATATCCACTTCGTGATCAATAACTAGGCAATGCTGTTGACCATTTTCAATACTTATGTAGCTAAGAGGTGACTTGCAGCCCCAGTCACTACCTGGCAGCATCTAAAATCATGTTGGGCTGCTTGGCATTAGCCCTGGGCATAAAGTTGGCACACCAGGTGCGTGCTTATGTATTTTCAGAAAAGGTGTTAACTGAAGGTTAGACATACATAACCATTATTGTTTAAAGTGCAATAACTTGACTAGATTGAAATAAGACGGTCAAGAATGGATTAGAGATAACTTGTCTGCATGTGGGATTCAAACTCATGTCCTCGGAACATTAGCCTGAGGTTCTAGATTTCTAGTACAGCAACATTATCAGTCATCACCATGCCAAATCAAAAATATCATACTGAAATCTTATTGTTATATGGTAATATTTTTTCTGCACAAGCTAATTAAATGAACATACATGAGTTAATAAGCACCCAGGTAAGGATTAATATCCTAAAATAACAATTTCAAAACAAAGTTTTTCAACATAAAATATTTCAATTATGATTTATATCCATGATGCGCATTTGTTTTGCTACTGAATACCAATAGTGAGAATGCTTTGTTAGGTTTTATTTCCTGACTGAAACCAAGGGAAGTAAACTATTTCGCACATTAACACAAATATCTTACTCAGAAAAACATATTTACTTGGCCAACTCTCCCAGGATGCTTCATTGCCAACCCTCCACTGGAAACGGCAGCAGCAACATTTCCTTCATGATCCACAACTACTGCCCCAACAGTATCTAATGAAGCTGTGTCATTAGTCTAAAAACAGAAACAAAGACCCAAATAAGTACACATCCAGAATCGTGAGAATAACAACATGTAGTAAGTGCCAAAGAAATAAAGAACTTTATACATTTAAGCTTTTCAGAAACATCCTTAAGCACCCTAAGGATTTGCAGGGATTGCTTCTGAACTTTGCTAGTGTGGTGCTATAGGCAAGTGCGAAGTCAATTTTATGCTCCTACATACAAGTAGTAAATGTGGTAAATACGCATATAAAATTATTTTAGCACTGTTTAAGTGAAGGTCAGATGTCAATAATTCTATTTTGACAAGTACTAAATAATGCATTTTCAATATTCATTCATGGGATTTGGACATCTCCAATTACCCAATATTGTTCCAAGTCAGAATGGTATGTGACTTAGAAGGGAACTTGCAGGTGGTATGCTCAAATATCTGTTGCCCCTTTCCATCCAGATAGCAGAGGGTGCAGTTGAAAGGTTGCTGTCAGAGCAGCCTTGTTGAATTGCAGCAGTGCATCTTGAAGATGGGGCACACTGCTGCCATTGTGCATTGGCACTCTGTCCACCAACTAAATGAATTGCTTTGCCTTGGATGTGTCAAGCATCACCCAAATAAGTTGAGAGTATTCCATCACAGTCCTGACTCGACCTCTTGTTGAAGGTGAACAGGCTTTGGGGAGACAGGAGGCAAGATACTGGGTGCAGGATTGCTAGCCGTTGACCTGCTATTGTAGCCACAACATTGTTCCAGCTGGTCCGGTTCAGCTTCTGGACAATGGTAACCCCAGTATGTTGATTCAGCAATGGCAATGCCATTGAATTTCAAGGTGAGACAGCAGATTCTCTTGTTGAGAGGGTTGCTCCCGAGGACTTGTGTGGCACAGATGTTCCTTGCCACTTATTTAAGGTCGGTTGAATGTTGTCTAGTTCTTGTTTCATATGGACAAAGGCTGCTTCATTACCTGAACTGTTGCCAATGGTTCTGAAAATTGTTGAATCTTCAGCAAATTTCCTCACTTCTGACTTTATAATACATTAAAGACCAGTGATCAAACAGCTGAAGATGTATGGGCTGAAGATACGATCCTGAGGATCTCCTGCAGAAACATCCTCAAGCTCAGATGATAGTCTAACAAATCTAGTTATATTCTTTTCGGCTAGGTCTACCACTGACCAGTGGAGAGTTCCTCTCCTCCTTCCCGACCATCATCACAACTCTCAGTGACTCAAGTTTTACTAGGGCTTGTCAATGTCATACTCAGCCAAACGACTGATGTCCTCTCAGCTCACCTCTGGCATTCAGCTCTTTTGTCCAGGCTTGGAGCAAGGTTGTAATGAGGTTAAGAACAAGCTCCCAATGTTTTGCACACAGCAATCAGTGCCAGCACACCGATCGCAGGCCTGACATCAAGTTCCTGAAGTGCTGCCACATACAGGCCTTAGAGGCCCACGTTGCTGAGAAGAAAATTAGAAGGAATACCGGTCAGGATCCAATTGTTACGATCCCAGCTGATAGTAATAGTGGATAAATCACTTTGGAGAGTGAAATCTGGCTTGATCGGTCATCAGTTTAATTTTTGCAGTGGTTACCATAATGATTAGTCACTGGATAGCAAATATTTGGTAACAAAAGAGCATCAGTTGATTGCACTTGCAAAATAAAAAGTAAAAATCTGTAAAATCAGAAAGATTAGATCTTAACATCATCACGAAAATAAAAGTTTCAATCTGTTTTTCTGCACTACTGGTTTATAGATACTCAAGCCCTCGAGAGCTATCTCCTACCTTAAACTTGCAATTTCTTACTTAAATTGACTCCATAGACTGCTAAGACAAGTTGATGACTTCTTTGAGAATATTGTTAAGAATATTTTTCACTCTAATTCTTGAGGCCTAAAGCCCTTTTCAGTTCTGATGACCTCTGTACACATTCTCACAACTTGGAAGCCTCACAACTAAAGCCACTTCTAGCGTCACTGGTTCCCTGATCTCAAAATATATTTCTCTTGCCAGGAGGAAACTATTTTCCTTTCTGACCTGAAGGAGAAATTAAACCTAGTGGCCTCTGTTTTGTTTTTCCCCTGTCAGTCAAATTCAGTATAAATAGTTCATCCATTAATATCACAGGTGCCCTGATAGGGGAATTGCTTTGCATCATGTGCCTTCCTAGAAACTGTCTTCCTCTTTCAACTGTTTCAAATGACCATGTGGCTTATTTACAAAAATGAACTATCATAGAACAAAAACAACATATCTACCATTATTTTAAACAATTCAATTATAAATTATATTCACAGATTTTTGGTATACAATGCCTTCAATAATTTCTTGAGATCACGAGGCATGAATCAAATTGGCTGAAGACAAGCATGTGTCATGCTGAAGCCTCAGAAGGAAGTTGACATTCATCATCCACCTGAGCTGGATGAACAAGTTGCATTTTAGCATCAAAAGATGGCATCTTCTCTTAACTTCAGCACTGAGGGAGTGTTGCACTTAGTACCAACTTAAATTCTCTGGAGCAGAGTGCAAGCACAAAATTCTTTTCTGTAAAGGCATGTGAAAACTAAGATGAGTGTATCCAGATCTAGTAGAATTTACGAAATACATCAAGTCTGTTATATTGAGTGAGGCAAATAAATTTCTATGGTTGAAGAAAGGGATAGTACTGCTTAGAAACAGACATTTCCACTGGTATTTGTGGAATATTTCTCTTGATTTCATGCCCAATATATCTTTTACGTTTTAAATACAAATCTGTAGCTATCCAGGAGTATATTCAATTTTCTCTTCATTAATATTTTGATGTCAAAGTAGCCCTTTTTGTTAGAGACAAAAAAAACTGCAGATACTAGAATCTAGAGTGGACAAGCAGGAGACTGAAAGAACACAGCAGGCCAGGCAGCATCAGGAGGTAAAGAAGTCGACATTTTGATATAACCTTTCTTCAAGACTTGGGATGGGTCTAAGGTGAGCTGCAGATAAAGGGGGTGGTGGAGCAGGGTGGTGTAGTGGGGATAGGTGAATTCAGATAGATGGTTGGTCAATGGGAGGAATGAATCCATAAGGTGGGTGGGAGGAGTGGAAGGGAGGGGGGAGGGGCTGGGAAGAGAGTGAGGGGAAGGGAGGTTTTTGAAATTGGAGAACTCAAAGTGGAGTCCTCCAGGCTGTAGGCTACCCAGGCAGAAGATGAGGTGTTGTTCCTCCAATTTGCGGTTTGGTTCGTTGTGGCAATGGGAACAGTCCTTGCGGAAGGCAGAGAGGGATGGGGAGGGGAAGATGCGCTTGGTGATGGGGTCTAGTTGGAGTTGGTGGAAGTGTTGAACGATGATGTGTTGGATGCGAAGACTAGTGGAGTGGTAGGTGAGGACAAGGAGGACTCTGTCCTTATTGCGTTTGGTGCGGGGAGGGAGCAGTTTAGAGCAGTAGAACAGGGAGTGGAGGTGGTAGGGTGGAGCAATCTACTTTAAAACTCCCAAAAAGAATGGACGAATCTTCAATTCTCTGATGTTGTGCAATTCCTAACATTTTTTGATACTTATTTTGCTTGGTTCATTTTAAGTCAATAAAATATTTGATTTTGAATATTATAGTAAGTCATATTATTTGTTGATTCAGCAATACTAGAGTTTAGATTCATGCAGCGCGCTGTGCCCTTGCTGAACAGGGCAGTGAAAATAATACAACAGAATTTCTCAACAAAAGTAGTCAAGTCTTTGGAGCTAAATTCAGAATTAAATTGAAAGCTATAAATGATATTAGACCAAGAGCTAGCTTTACTGCCTTGACTTCAAGAGGACTGGTAAACAAAAAGGGAAATTATTCGATAGTTATATAAAGATCGAGTTACCATTTATAGTAGGGTCTAGCTCTGTGGTCCACACCTCAAAAGGATATACTGGCCACCTGGGAGATGCAGTGCAATTCATTGGAGTTTTAGTGAAGCTAAAGAGTTAAAGTGTGAGAAACACATTTCATAGACCAGGCTATTACTCCCAATTACAGACAACACTGGGATGTGAGACAGGGTGGTAGATCTAATGGATAGGATTGGATAGGGTACACAGAGAAATTATTTCCTTTCGGGATCCCTGAATAAGTGGACGCGAACTTACATTTTTATCCAAGCCATTAAAGAATGACATCAGGAAAAAAAAATCCACAAAGGATTGTAGAAATCTGGAACTCACTTCCTTCAAAAGATTTTGAGGTTAGGCCCATTGAAAAATTTGAAGAAAAAGATCAAGACTATGTCCAATATTGTTGCCCCTCACCACCTCAGATATTTAAGCAGTCCATGTCCAGGCTGACAAGTGGCAACAAATAATTGCACCACCCATGTGCCAGGCAATGAACATCTCCAAGAAGAAGAAAACTAAGCATTACTCTGGACATTGCCATCACTGAATCCCCTACTACTAAAACCTTGAAGATTACTATTGTTCTGATATGCAACTGGACTTGCCATAGAAATGCTATAACTACAAGAGCAGATCACAGGCTAGGAATCCTGCTGCCAGCATCTCGCCTCCTGACTCTCCAAAGTCTGTTTAGCATCTACAAGGTACAAGTCAGGAGTGTGACAGAATATCCCCCACTTGCCTAGATAAATGTAGTTACAACAATGTTCAAAGAAACTTGAAACTATCTAGGGCATCCACAAACATCAAACTGAAACACAATGCCTACAGTGTTTATCATCTACAAGACATACTGCATAAATTCACCAAGGCTCTTTCACCAGTGTGTTCCAAATCCATGATCACAAACATTTAGAAGGGCAAGGGCAGCAGATATATGGGAACACCACCCCTACAAGTTCCCCTCTAAGCCACTCACCATCCTGACTCAAATATATCACCATTGCTTCAGTGTCGCTAGATCAAACATCCTGGAACTCCCTCTCTAACAACACTATGGGTCTACTCAGCAGTTTAGATTAGATTCCTTACAGTGTGGAAACAGGCCCTTCGGCCCAACAAGTCCACACCGACCCGCCGAAGCACAACCCACCCATACCCCTTCACCTAACACTACAAGCAATTTAGCATGGTCAATTCACCTGACCTGCACATCTTTTGACTGTGGGAGGAAACCGGAGCACTCAGAAGAAACCCATGCAGACACGGGAGAATGTGCAAACTCCACAGTCAGTCGCCTGAGGCGGGAATTGAACCCGGGTCTCTGGCGTTGTGAGGCAGCAGTGCTAACCACTGTGCCACCCATAAAGGCAGTTCACGAAGACAGTTGATCACCATTTTCTCAAGGGCAACTAAGAACAGGCAATTAAATGCTGGTCTAGCCAATAACACCCAAAACAGCTACATAATTCTTTGAAGTTTACGTCACACTTGCCTTCCTTGCTCAGACCTTTGAGAATAGGAGTTGGGATGTTGGTGAGGCCTCTTCTGGAGTACTGGGTGCAGTTCTGGTCTCCCTGCTATAGGAAGAATGTTAAGCTGGAAAGGGTTCAGAACAGATTGACCAGGATGTTGCAGAGAATGGAGGGTTGAGTTGTAAAGACAGGCTGAATAGCTGGGATGTTTTTCCATTGGCGAGTAAGCGGTTGAGGGGTGACCTTATCGAGGTTTATAAAACCATGAGGGGTATAGATAAGGTGAATGGCAGGTGTTATTTCCCTAGGGTGGGGGATTTCAAGTCTAGGGTGCATATTTTTAAAGGTGAGAAGAGAAAGATTTAAAGACACGAGGAGCAATTTTTTTTCCCCCCAACACGGTTTGTGTGTGAAATGAACTTCCACAGGAAGTGATGGATGCAGGTACATCTACACTGTTTAAAAGATATTTAGATAAGTTCACGAATAGTAAAGGTTTGGAGGAATATGAGCAGAGTCCAGGCAAGGGGACTAGTTTAGTTTGTCATTATGGTCGACATGGACCAGTTGGACTGAAGGGTCTGTTTCCAAGCTGTATGGCTCTGACTCATGAACTTATTTTTAAAAAACTGAATGGCATAATAAGCCTGTGGAGTTCAATGACTTGTTTCTCTTATGTTCCCACAATAATGGTGTAAGACAATTTATTATTGCATATTTAATAGTAGATTTACAAACTAAATATTGTAATGACCATATTGTTACATATTTCTAAGTGTAGTGCAAACCATTAACCATTTTCTTTGTCAGTCTCCATTTTGTTAACAAGAGGCAATGCAATTTCATTCTTGATCAGGATACTCAATAATATTTCTTCCACCAGTGTGGAATAGATCTTATCCAATGTTTAACGGATTAACATTTTTGCTAGAACAGTCTTTCCACAAATTTGAAGAGAGAATTCTAGTTGGTTTGGACCTATTTACAGCAGCACGCAAATGGTGTTTCAAAAAAAAACTTTCCTTTCTCTCTCTCACAAAGCTGAGCCATAATTACTTTTTTTGACCATGTGTGTAAGATTAGCACAAAGGTATTTGAGAAAATTGCTGGAAGAGTAATATTTCAAATGACTGCATTAACTGTGCCACTCAGATATCCCCACCTAATGGCTAGTAAAATAACAACAATAGTCGTACCCAATCCTGACTGTTGGGTAATTCTAAACAGCACTACATTCAAAAGGTGGACCAATTACCGAATCCAACCATCTGGTGAACATATCAAGAGGACAGCAAATGTGCACCATAATTTATATTTTACCAGCAGTTAACTGCTACAACAAGCAGGCAGCTGTAAACCTGGGAAATCAGCAAACATCTCTTGTAGTAAATGAGGGGAAACATATTTGTTAGCTGCTACTAAAGCATTTGAAAAATGCCAGCCTCATGTTTATTATGATGTGACACTGCCACAGTTTTAAATTGCATATGTTAGATTCTTGTAGAAATTGTCGCCCACTTTATGAAGGATCCAATCAATCCACTGGAATTATTGGGAAAAATTTCCACTGACTGAAGTTATTCCTAGCACAAAGGAAATTGGCTGTTGTTGTTCAAAGTCACTCATCTCAGCTTCAGGATATCTCTGCTGGAGTTCCTCAGAGAGGTGTCCTCAGTCCAACCATCTTCAGCTGCTTCATCAATGAACTTCCCTTTATCATAAGGTCAGAAGTGTTCACTGAACATTTGCACAATGTTCTGCACTGTTCACAAATCCTTAGAAACTGAAGCAGTTCATATCCAAATGCAACAAGACCTGGACATATCCAGGTTTAGGCTGACAAGTGGTAAGTAACATTGGTGCCACACAACTACCAGGTAACAACCATCTCCAAGAGAGAATGCAACTATCACCTCTTAGTACTAAATGCTATTACCATAGTATCCCACATTAATCAAAGCCCAGTAGTTACCACTGACCAGAAATGGTAATGAAATAGCCATAGAAATACAGTAGCTGCAAGAGGAGATCAGAGTAAGTATCCTGCAGCAAATAACTCACCTGCTGACTCCTGGAGCCTGTCCATCATTTACACCTCACAAGTTAGGAGCACGATGTAACGCACTTCCTGAAAATCATCCAGAAAAGGTAGCCCACCTTACCGAAACCACATACACAAATATTTAAACACCCCACCACAAACAAAGTTCAGAAGGGAAATTCATTATATTCAACAAACAATCGACTTAAATACAGCTCCAGTTTTGGATAATTAAAAAGGTAAACATATTCTTATTAAGCTACTTCCATGAAAGGAGAGCAAATAAGTACTCTGAATTCCAAACAGAGAGCAGAGTTCCATGTTGCTTTGGCAACTGGATCCAGCAACTTAATAAAAGTCATTGATTCCTTGACAGTTCCCTAACCAAGCTCCTACTTAATTGAGCTGTAGTAGGGTATGAAATCAACTGGGAGAAAGTGAGGACTACAAATGCTGGAGATCAGAGTTGAGAGTGTGGTGCTGGAAAAGCACAGCAGGTCAGGCTGCCTCCGAGGAGCAGGAGAATCAATGTTTTGGGCTTTCGTGAGGAAGGGCTTACGCCCGAAACATCGATTCTCCTGCTCCTCGGAGGCTGCCTGATCTGCTGCGCTTTTCCAGCACCACACTCTCGACTCTGTAGTCAGGTATACTGCATTTAAGAAAAGATGAGAAATGGCATCAGGGCACGTGCCAAATAATACCAGATCATCTATCTATACACCACTCTGCCTCATTTTGTACGAGGAAACAAAGCAAAGCAACCAGATAAAATTTTGAATTAAATGCAATAACCAAATGGGACAAAAATTCTTGGAAAATGTCTCTTTAAAAATTACAACATGCTATCTTTATGCAAAGAGTGCATTGCGGTCCCCTACTTGAAGTGAGCTTCATTATCAGAAGTCTAATCTGAAGAACCAGTGGCCAAGGATATATTATTATAATCCTGCACATCATTGCTCCAAAAATTCCTTTAAGTCACATGATGAAGCTTGTTATATTAGACGATGGTCAGCAATAAAGTTGCTATGAAAAAAAAGTCACCCAATTTTCTCCTCTTCAAATTCTATTATGCCCACGCAAGAACTCAAACCAAATACACATCTTACAGATGCTTCAAGAAGCATAAATTTTGCCAATGCATGTCCAGGAAGTCAAGTCAACGCAAGTAAACAACAATGCTGCTATGAACTTCAATTTGCAGGAGATTTGTTTTATTGTCGAAACAAATCCAAAATATCAAGACTGAGAGTTCACAAAGTTAAAAATCACACAACACTAGGTTATAGTCCAACAGGTTTAATTGGAAGCACACTAGCTTTTGGAGCGTCGCTCCTTCATCAGGTGATAGTGGAGGGCTCAATCCTAACACACAGAATTTATAACAAATTAGTGTGATGTAACTGAAATTATACATTGAAAAATTGATTGTCTGTTAAGCTTTGCATCTGTTAGAATACCATGATAGTTTCACTTCTTTCATGTGTAAATCACAAAACCTTTTTTAAAAAGTTGCATTCTTGGGTTAGCTGTTAACAATGGTGATAGCTAGACAATATGTTGAAGGTGTTAGCCCCCTGTGTTCCCTGTCTATGCCATAATGTTTAGATTGATTCTAATCTAAAAAAGTGAGATAATCTAATCTAAAAAGTGAGATAACGGAGTTTTACATGAATTCATGCAGTTTGTGAGCAAAGTACAATGTAACCCTGCAAGTACAAATTCATCCCACAAAATATATGTGTGCATGTGGGTCTTTGTCTGTCTGTGTGTGTGTGTCTGTCTGGGTTGGGGGTTGAGTGTGTGAGAAAGTGTATGTGTGTGTGTGCAGTGAGTGCAGAGTGTCTTAAGTCTGTGAGAGGGTGCATGTGTGAGTGTGGGAGTCTGTGTGCGCGTCTGTGTATATGTGTATGTGTGTATAGGAGTGCCTGTGTGTGTGGGCGTATGTGTATAGGAGTATCTGTGTGTATGTATAGTGCAATGGTGGTCACCTGTAATGTGACATGAACCCAAGGTCTTGGTTGAGGCCCTCCCTATGGGTACCGAACTTAGCTATCAGCCTCAGCTCAGCCACTTTTCGCTGCTGCCTGTCCCGAAGTCCGCCTTGGAGGATGGTCACCCGAAGGTCTGAGGTCAAATGTCCTGGACCACTGAAGTGTTCCCCAACTGGAAGGGAACACTCCTGTCTGTTGATCGTTGTGCGGTGCCCATTCATCCGTTGTCGTAGCCTTTGCTTGGTTTCCCCGATGTACCATGCCTCCGGGCATCCTTGCCTGCAACGTATAAGATAGACAACATTGGCTGTGTCACATGAGTACCTGCCATGTACAAGGTGGAAGGTATCCCCACGTGTAATGGTGGTATCTATGTCCACACTCTGACACGTCTTGCAGCGCCTACTGTGATAGGGTTATATGGAGTTGTCCTGAGAGCCGGGCAGCTTGCTGCGATCAACGATCTGTTTGAGGTGTGGTGGTTATTTAAAGGCAAGTAGTGGAGGTGTGGGGAAGGTCATGGTGAGGTGCTCATCCTCATTGATAATGTGTTGCAGGTCACGAAGAACATTGCGTAGTTTTTCAGCTGCTGGGAAATACTGAACAACGAAGGGTACCCTGTCAGTTGCAGCACGTGTCTGTCTCCTGAGGAGGTCATTACGGTTCCTTGCTTGGCCCGTCGGAACTGGCAGTCGATGAGTTGGGCATCGTACCTCGTTATTGTGAGGGCATCCCTGAGTACTTCCAGGTGTCCGTCACGTTCCTCTTCATCTGAGCCGATCCTGTGTACGCGTAGGGCTTGTCCATAGGGGATGGCTGTTTTAATATGTTTTGAGTGGAAGCTGGAGAAGTGTAGCATTGTGAGGTTGTCTGTGGGTTTGCGGTAGAGTGTGGTGCTGAGGTGTCCATCCTTGATGGAGATGCATGTGTCCAAGAATGAGGCAGATAGTCGAGAAAAGTCCATGGTGAGTCTGATGGTGGGATGAAACTTGCTGATGTCATTGTGTAGTTTTATCAGTGACTCCTCGCCATGGGTCCAGAGGAAGAAAATGTTGTCAATGTACCTGGTGTATAATGTTGGTTGGAGATCCTGCATAGAGAAGAAGTCTTGTTCGAACCTGTGCATAAAAATGTTGGCATATTGGGGTGCAAATTTGGTCCCCATGGCTGTTCCATATGTCTGGTGAAGATGTTGTGATCAAGGATAAAGCGGATGAGTTGTAGGATGGTGTTTGGAGATTGGCAGTTGTTGGTGTTGAGTACTGAGGCTGTTGCCACGATGCCATCACTTTTTAGATTAGAATCAATCTAAAAATCATGGCATAGACAGAGAACACAGGGGGCTATCACCATTGTTAATAGCTAACCTGAGAATGCAACTTTTTAAAGAAAGGTTTTGTGATTTACACATGTAAGAAGTGAAACTATCATGGTATTCTAACAGATGAAAGGCTTAACAGACAATCAATTTTTCAATGTATAATTTCAGTTTACATCACACTGTAAATTTTTGCTATACATTCTGTGTGTTCGGATTGAGCCCTCCACTACCACCTGATGAAGGAGCGACGCTCCAAAAGCTAGTGTGCTTCCAATTAAACCTGTTGGACTATAACCTGGTGTTCTGTGATTTTTAACTTTGTATACTCCAGTTCAACACCGGCATCTCCAAATCATGACTACTAACGAGAGTTCACAAGTTTACCTTCATAAAAGTCAATTGAGACAGATTCAGTTACCAACTGTGTACCTTTACTGGGTCCAACATAGAATGCGCCGCCATTTTAGAAATTATGCAACCTTAACCAATTGCAGTGCCCTTCTCTAACATTTTTGATCAGAATATTAAATTGTAAAGCTACAGCTCATCTTGCACTCTGAAGAAAGAGTGCACCTTCCTATACTTAATGCAAACGTCATTAACTTGTACAATAGCATGTTAAATTCACTGTTAAGGACCTGGACATTAAAAAAAGCTGACACTCCACTGCATTCTAAGCAAGTGCCACACTGTTGAGAGATATTATCTTTTCAATAACATGATAAGCAGAGGCCCTTCTGCCTGCTCAGGGAAAAGATCCCTGAACATTATCTTGAAGAGAAGGGGAGGTATCCCTAGACCCTGGCTAATATTTAATATCTCAAATTAAAATAACAAAGACAGTTTGCCTTACTATCACACAACTTTATGTGAGAGTTTGCTGTGCACAATTTAGCTGCCGCATTTCCAACATAACAATAACGGCTACACTTCCAAAGTATTTCATTAGCTTTAAAGAGTAGAGTCATACAATGGATATGAAAAACCCAATAAAGTTTATATTAGGTGAAATATGATTACATTACTCAGTTCCTTAATCTTTCTAAAACAGTTCACCTGGTTGGGACCCCAGGCATATTTGAAATATCTATTTTCCCCAACATGACGGCTATACATTTGGCCTATGAAACTTTACTTAAGGAAGGAATAAAACATACACACCCACCTGATGAAGGAGCGGCGCTCCGAAAGCTAGCGTGCTTCCAATTAAACCCTGTTGGACTATAACCTGGTGTGCGATTTTTAACTTTGTACACCCCAGTCCAACTCTGGCATCTCCAAATCATATCAAATTGAGGACTTTCTAGTGCCTTGCATTCAATGGGATATAAACACCAAACAAAAAGGATTATAAAAAAAGTCACCTCATTCCACCTTTCTCGGTTGGACACTTGATCCACAGAACATAACCTTTTGCTTATGTTTTCTATCCATTATATATTTGCAGGATCCATTATATATTTGTTTATGAATGAAAATCTGCAGGTTTGTGTTTACAGGGGACATAGTTTATAATTAATTTTACCGCTTGTTGAAAGATAACTTTGGTTATAATGAATAAGTCTGACTTTCTCGTTTATTGATAAAACCCAGGAGTGTTTCTTTTTTCCTAGTTAACAGTCAAAGTCAGGCAAATTAATCACCTTGATGATTCAACTGGTCATTTATATATTTATGGCAGCTTGTGGAATAGTGGGGCTCAATTTCCAGCTGACGTTCTGCAACAGATTATCTTCAATACATGCACTGCAAAGATTCAATGCAACAGTCCCACACTGCCACTTTCTCAAAATCAATAAGAGATGAGAAATAAAGGTTTGAGGAATAAATGACAGCTTTCTCAGTGACATCTTGAGAATGAAGTATAAAACAACTTCAAATATTAACATCACAGTTAATAAACAGAAGGCTAACATATCTTAGGGGAATTAAGATAGTTTAAGAATGGAAATCCCTTGTAAAGGACAGCCACCCATTGTTGGTCCTCAATATCCAGGTTGTTATGAATTCATAATAGAGCAAATTCTCTGGCCAGAATAAGTCAGCAATGCTTTCGAAGGTGGAAAATAAATTGAGCAGAGAGGGGAAAAAAAAATCTACCAATTGTTCGGTTCATTCTTTAGATCTTTCTACATGGATTATAGCCAGTTATCACAACTTTGGTAGCCATTGGTTGCAGTGGGCTGAAGGACTAATCTTGCTCAAAACAGTAGCATGCTACTCCTAAACTCAGCACAAGTGACCAGTTAGCTGCATGCAATGATATTAGCTATCTCTTTCTGTCCAAGCTTAAGGATTCTGCGTAATCAAGAGGAAGGATGGGAAAAAAAAGAGCTGCTCCTTTTTGAAATATTTTCAGTGTTAGAGCCAATTTCCTTGAATTCTAGGGGCAGTAATTACAGTTTTATAAGCTGTTGCATTGTTTTGGAACTTTGGAAAAGATCAAAACAGCACAATGAATCAAATGGAGAAATAAACCTGCATTGCTGTCTGACCCAGCAACGCAATCTGCACAGCTGACTGTTTTGCTGCCTGATTTCAAGTACCTCTGGACATTGGAGTCATCTAAGAAAAATTAACAAGCAGTGAAATTCAAAACTGGCATTGGAGAAACTTTTGTGGGAGAGCTCACAGCAGGGGAGCAGCTAAGTGGCTTCTTAAAGTGTAACTTTTTTTTTGAAAATCTACAATAGTGAGTAAAGTGGGTTCCTTTTTGATTATATGTTTTATTGAGATCTGCCTCTTGATTGAACTATAAAAATATAAAACTTAGGTATTAAGTTAGCCTGGAGTAGTATGTTTTTTAAGCAGTAAACAGTGCTGGGTCTGTAGATTGTTAAAGTGCAAAGATGGCCTTTAGTAGATTGATGTGGTTTACTGTTGGACATGGGAGAGTAAGGACAGTTTCCATGTTAGTGATGATTATGTCTGCAGGAAGTGTCTTCAGTTATGAATCCTATCATATCACATGGATCAGTTGGAGCAGCAGTTAAAGGCAATGAGAAATTACAGGAGTTGGAGATGTGATGGATGGCAGTTGGAGGAAGGGAGATAACCTGAAGATACAAATCAGATAGGTGGCTTACCTCCAGGAAAAGTAGGAAAGGGAGGCAGGTCCTGCAGAACTCTCCTGTGGCTATTCCCATCTCAAAAAGGTATGCTGTTTTGTAAAATGTAGCTGTGTGATGGACTCAGGGGAATGTACCTCTGACTGCCAGGTTTCCGGTACAGAGGCTGGCTCTAAAGTAATATGGGGTACGTCAGGTTTCAAGCGATCAATTTTGATAGGGGAATCTCTAGTCAGAGGCACAGACAGATGTTTCTGCAGCCAACAGAGAGACATCAGAATGGTGTGTTGCCTCCCAGGGGCCAGGATCAAGGATATCTCAGAGGGTGCAGAATATTCTCAAAGGGGAGAGGGACCAACAGGAGGTTGTTGTACATGTCGGAACTAACAACAAATGAAGACAAAAGGATGAGATTTTGAGGAGACAATATAGGCAGGAAGTTAGGCAGGAATTTAAAAAGGAGGTCCTCAAACACAGTAATATCTGGATTATTCCCAGTGCCACGAGCTTGTGAGGGTAGGAATAGGAGGATAGAGCAGATGAACACATGCCTAAGAAGCTAGTACAGGAGAGAAGGATTCACAAATTTGGATCATTGGACTGTCTTCTGGGGGTAGAAGTGACCTGTATCAGAGGATGGATTGCACCTGAATTGGAAGGGGTCTAATATACTGGTGGGCTGATTTGCTAGAGTTGCTTAGGAAGATTTAAACTTTCATACAACCCATTATTGGGATTGTACCTTAGACCCATCAGTAGTCAGCAGGAAATTGAGAAACAAATTTTTAAGGAGATCTCAGTTATTTGCAAGAATAATAGGGTGATTATGGTAGGGAATTTTAACTTTCCAAACATTTGTTAAGTTTGTACAAGAAAATGTTCTAATTCAATACATGGATGTACTTATTAGAAAAGGTGAAAAACTTGACCTTGGGACATAAGGCAGGACTAAGGTGTCAGTGCGGAGCATTTTAGGGTCGGTGACCATAATTCTATTAGTTTTAAAATAGTGAAGGAAAAGGATAGACCTCATCTAAAAGTTAACGCTCCGAACTGGAGGAAGGCCAATTTTGACAGTATTAGGCAAGAACTTTCAAAAGTTGAGTAGGAGTTGTTGTTTGCAGGTACAGGGACGGCTGGAAAATGTGCAGCCTTCAAAAGTGAGATAATGAGATTCCAGAGACAGTACATTCCTGTTAGGAAGAAGGGCAAGCAGGTGTACGGAATGCTGGATGACTAGAGAACTTGAGGTTTTGGTCAAGAAAAAGGAGGAACGTATGTCAGGTATACACAGCAGAGATCGAATGAATCCTTAGAAGAGTACAAGGGCAGCAGGAGTATACGACAGAGGAAAATCAGAAAGGCAAAAAAGGGATCATGAGATAGCTTTGATAAATAGAGTTAAGGAGAATCCAAAGGGATTTTACAAATACATTAAGGACAAAAGGGTAACTAGGGAGAGAATAGGGCCCCTCAAAGATAAGCAAGGCCGCCTATGTGTGGAACTGCAGGGGGAGATCATAAACAAGTATTTTGCATCAGTGTTTACTATGGAGGAGGATATGGACGGTATAGAGCATGGGGAAATTAAATAGTGACGTCTTGAAAAATGTCTATATTACAGAAATGGTGGTGCTGGATGACTTAAAATGCATAAAGGCGGGTAAATCCCTGGGACCTGATCAGGTGTAGGAGAAAGTGAGGTCTGCAGATGCTGGAGATCAAAGTTGAAACTTTATTGCTGGAACAGCACAGCAGGTCAGGCAGCATCCAGGGAACAGGAGAAACGTCGAATCTCCTGTTCCCTGGATGCTGCCTGACCTGCTGTGCTGTTCCAGCAATAAAGTTTCAACCTGATCAGGTGTACCCTCAAACTCTGCGGGAAGCTAGGGAAGTGATTGCTGGGCTCTTTGCTGAGATATTTGTATCATTGACAGTCATAGGTGAGGTGCCAGAAAACTGGAAGTTGGCTTACATGATGCCACTATTTAAGAAAGATGGGAACTATAGACCGGTGAGCCTGACATCAGTGATAGGTAAGTTGTTGGAGGGAATCCTGAGGGATAGGATTTATTTGGAAAGGCAAGGACTGCTTAGTGATCGTCAATATGGAAAAATGTGTTTCACTAACTTGAATTCTTTGAAGTTGTAGCGTAGACAATTGATGAGGGCAGAGCAGTGGATGTGATCTATATGGACGAAGGAGTTTGCCAAGGTTCCTCATATTAGACTGGTTAGCAAGGTTAGGTCACACAGAATACAGGGAGAACTAGCCATTTGGATGCAGAACTAGCTAACAGACAGAGGGGGATGGTGGAGCTTGTGGTATGCCACAAGGATTGGTGCTGGGTCCACCGTTTTTTTAATTGTCATTTACATAGATGATTTGGATGTGAACATAGGAGGTATGGTTGTAAATTTGCAGATGACACCAAAGTTGGAAGTTCGTGGACAGCAAAGGCTACCTGAGAGTACAAGATCTTGATCAGATGGGCCAATGGGCCAAGGAGTAGCAGACGGAGTTTAGTCAAATGTGAGGTGTTGCATTTTGGAAAGGCAAATCAGGGCAGGACTTAATGGAAAGTGTACTGGGGAGTGTACAGTGGAGTCAGGTAGATGGGATAGTCAAGGCAACGTTTGGTACGCTTGCCTTTGTTGGTCAGTGCATTGTATAGGAGTTGGGAGGTTAATGTCAGGATGTACAAGACATTGGTTAGACCTCTTTTGAAATACCACATGCAATTCTAGGCTCCCTGTTACAGGAAGGATATTGTGAAACTTGAAAAAATTCTGAAAATATTTACAAGGATGTTGCAGGGATGGAGGGTTTCAGCTATAGGGAGAGGCTGAATAGGTTGGAGTTATTTTCTCTGGAGTGTTGGAGGCTGAGAGGTGACCTTGTAGAGATTTATAACATCATGAGGGGCATGGGTAGACGAGTTCTTTTCCCTGGGGTGGGGATGTCCAAATCTAGAGGACATAGGTTTAAGGCAAGAGAGGAAAGATTTAAAGGACCTAAGGGGCAACCTTTTCATGCAGAGGGTGGTGCGTGTATGAAATAAGCCCCAACAGGAAGGGTAGAGGCTGGTACAATGGCAACATTTAAAAGGCATCGGAATGAGTATTTAAATAGGAAGAGTTTATAGGGATATAGGCCAAATGCTAGAAAATGGGACTAGATTTATTTAGGCCATCTGGTCAGCATGGACAAGTTGGGCAGAAGGGTCTGTTTCCATGCTGTACAGCTCTAGGGCTCTAAGTTAGAACAACAGCCAAATCTAAAACCTTTTCTATATGAAACAAATGTCTTACTTGTTCCACGAAGCCACGGTCTGAATTCTAGTTTGCATTTTCCTATAAAGTAACAGATGCTCAGATTATCCATTTTCACCTATTTAGACACCAGCAAATTCGAGATTGTAGTCTGGTTCCTGGTTCAGGAAGAGAATTCCACAATGAAAATGACATTTTACGCTGCACAACACAAGTCAGCTGTCAGGAAAAACAAAAACTACAAATATCATCTGTATATGGCAAATTGTTGCTGTTAACATTGCCACCAGTAGACTTTCCCAGAACCTTCATAAAGTGCACTTCAAATGGCAACTCCTGAATGCGGCATATGATGACAGCAGTTCATGCCTCAGCAGCCATGCCATAACACCAGAGAAAGGAAAACTGCACTTCAGAACATCTCAATCAGACCATAACAGTTTCTTAAAGTGGAGCATCAGTTATGCAGACAAACATTGCAACTGCAATAAATTAATTCTTAGCCAAATATTTATGGAGGAGGGACTTTTGAACTGGCCTTTCAAAGAAATGGTACAATCAGGATAGGCTGAATGGCATCCTTCAGTACTGCCTAATTCTATGAAGCTTTTAAAAATTAATTTAAGTCTTTAATTACTAAATTAAAGACGACAATTATTTGGACAAAGTTACAAATCACACAACACCAAGTTATAGTCCAACAGGTTTAATTGGAAGCACTAGCTTTCAGAGCGCCGCTCCTTCATCAGGTGGTTGTCAGAGACATCTACCTCTTCCTCAATCCCCACGCGAGCAAACAGTAACAAGCAGCAGTGATTCACCTATCATGGGAGATTATGCATTAAACAATTATTTTGAAAATTCCAAGAAGATCGTATACGATCATTCTCAAGAGAGTTGATAACAACTAATGAATTGTTAGACAGTCCTGATTGCTCCAACTCCTGATGCTGAAAGCAAAGAGGGATGTTGGTCATGTCGCTGCATGGGTGAACTTGAGTGCCATTTGTTATGTAACAGCTGAAACAAGACAAGCAAGCTTGAAATCAGCAACTGTATACATATGTTTGCCAGCAGTCTCAGCTGATCTGCCCATTCACTGTTTTGAGGATGCTGGAACTTATTTCAGTATTTTTTATTACTGTTGCGCTATCACTCATCACTCAGCATAAAAATATGTTTTGAGTGTTGTAGCTCAGAGGCAAACAGGACTGAAATTTTCTACTGACCATCAAAATACACAATTGTGTATTTATATACAAACAAAGTATCTTCAAAAAGCAGTGAAATGTTCAAACCTTGGATTCTTCAATGATCGGAATAAATTCTTCAGATACAGATGCTGGAAGTTTATTGAGCAGGTGGTACATGCCAAAATTATTTCCAAAATGCAATTCTTCGCATCAGCCACAAATGATCCATATGTGGCCACAAAGGCAGCAAAGAGATTACCCCAAAAGAATGGTACGTCTTGGTTATATTTGGCATCTACAAAGAATCATGATTTTGTACGAACTAAACAGAACTGTAAACTCAGCAAAGGCAGATACAAATGAGTCAAACACTGGTATGATTCTAAAATTTTAAAATATAAACCAAAATAAGCTACAAACACTGTTTATGCATTTCAGAAATAACTAGGGTGAGGATGGAGTCTGTTTCCTTATTAAACTTCAAAATGGATGCCGAAGCCTAGCTGTCTGCAAGTTCCAAGCAGGTGCTTTGATGTGTAGCTAGCCAGGGTAAAGAGCTTGGTTCTAGCTCCTAATCAAATTATGGGTCCTTTGAAGGGTAATGGGTAGATTCCAAACTATGACAATCAGACTGGAGTAACTTCAATTTCTAACAAATATCAAAGCACAAGTTTGCAGATGCATGCAATATACCCTAAATGGCCGGATTATCAATGGTGCTTTGTTCTGAGAGGTTCAAAGTATACATGGTTTAAATAATCAGTGGATTCTGGTTGACAGCTGACATGCTCATTAAAAAACAATTCAAACATCCTCCAATGTGTCTTTGAACTGATAGACCCATAGGTCTCGAATTCTTTTGATCTGGAACATATACTACTGACTTTTTCCAACATTTTAAATTCACTTTCATTTCTGGAATTGACTCATGTACATAGTAACAGTGTGGTGGAGTTTTGCCCAAACTTTAATCCTAAAGCCTGATCTTTTTATTGTCTTGAAAACTGTATCTACTGTTGCTGTTTCCATTCTTTTTACTATTCTGGCTCCAACACGGTATAACATGGTCAATAGTAAATAAAGGTATCAACTCTTTGCTCCATATGCTCCCCTATACACTATTAAAATGTAGATTTCAGTGCAGAGGAAATGCAGTCAAACCATAAACTATTAAAAAATGAATCTCTTCCCAAAAGCATTAAGCAAAAGCACTGGGACAAATCCTATATGATAATCTACAAGAACTTCATCCCAGTGAAAAGATTAGGCTCAAGTGCAGTACAAATGCTTCAGGGATTTCCAACATAAAAGTCAGAATTCACAGCTAAAGTTTCTTTATACTTTTGAGAGTTTTCTACAAATTGAGATTATAAATATTGGCCCAGATTCTCGAGTTTCCAGAGACAGAGAGAGGTGGTATCCCATAAGATACCTATCGGGACCCCCTCTGAATTTTTGCACTATGGTTACACAGGAATTTCTCAAGAAATTTAAATTTCTTAAGGGCAATGAGACGGTGTCTAGAACACTCTGAAAAAGTCTCCAACTCAGATTAAGAATTGGAGACCTCAAGGGTTTAGACTTACTTACTTGG
This sequence comes from Chiloscyllium plagiosum, assembly GCF_037043375.1. NCBI lineage: Eukaryota > Metazoa > Chordata > Chondrichthyes > Orectolobiformes > Hemiscylliidae > Chiloscyllium > Chiloscyllium plagiosum. The sequence goes on from NW_028270148.1 coordinate 112,168,508, forward strand.
ACAGTTACCTAGAAAATGTTAAAACTGGTTCTAACTCTACTAGACAACTGAACCCACTGAAAGCCCTACTGACCCCCCCGCTTCACCACACCCTCTATATTCCTTGACTCTGTGACCTTATACACTAGACCCAACCTCACCAACTTACACACCTACCTAGCCGCCAACATACCCTTTACCCACTTATCTCAAACAGGTTATCCATGTACACATGTATAAATTCACCCAGGCATTCACACGCTTACTAATACCTTATGATTTGGAACACGTGAACTGTTTCTTATTACAACACATGTTGTCGTAAACAGATGTAGGAGTTCTGCACAGATTCTCCTGGCTGGTCTCTAATCACCACCAACTATGCCCCCATCCCCAAAGGAATCATGTGATAACTGATTGGCAAGAAAAAAAAACTATGGAGGAAAGCAAATGGTCAATTTTTTTTAAAATCAGGTCAGCGTTATAAACAAGGTTCTGTCATTGACTGGAACATTTGGGCCATTATGTTTCAAAAAGAGTGTTCCAAAAGCCATCACATAAATGTGAAGCAAATTTTTTTTGTGCTGTCATCTTAGTTGTTTTGTGTCATTTGCCAGTTCACAATGGCAAACTTTGGAAAATAACTGAACAATCCACTATTTTGTTTTGCACTGGTTATTTATTGTCGATTTGATTGATTGAATAATCCAACTGACTAAATCCATCATGGATAATATAAATTTTTTGGAGTACAGAATAGCAGGACAAAGTGTAATACCGTAGACTGTTCGATGTAATACGGAGTTCAACGCACAAAAAAAGTGGTGCACTTTAGATAGATATTATCATTACCCAGAGTCACTAAACAAGTTAAAATCAACTTGCATTGCAAGATTAATGGCATTCCAGATTATGTCTTTCAAAATAATTATTTCAAATAATAGGTGAAAGTGAATCAGGAAAGTTTCCAATATTGTTTACAAATTGTTTGAACGTATTTCTTTGCATTTCACCTTTGGTTTGTAAAATCACTACACGCATTGTGTAGGGACAATTTACTGGTGGATAATGAATTTGTGCCCACTGCCATTCACCAACATGTTGTAAAGTACCTACTCAGTTATAGCATTATGGGAAATGTTATTCAGAGACCAAGGTCTGCATACATAAATAAACGAACAGCAAATACTGGACATCTGAAACAAAAAACAGAAACCTTCTCCAGCACTTTGTTTTTGTCCAAGCTATGTATATGTCTTGTGAGGGAAAAAAAAGAAAACCACCAAGCCAATTGTGCATCCCTCAAATAGCTGACTCAAACCAGACAGAATTTTGCCATCCACTGCTGGGAGTCGACAGGCCTGCCATCTCCAGACTTAGGGCGGCCAACCTGCCCACACACCAGTTGAGGCCCTTAAGGGTGGGAAACCCTGTAACCAGAATATCCTGGTTACACAACATAAGTTTGGAATTGAACCCTGTTCTTGCCATCTACTGTGGTCACTTTTGAACTAATATACTGTAAAAAGGGATAAAAAGAGAAGAGCAACTCCACTTGTACATGATGTGTTTGAGGACTTTGAAACTTAAAGACTTTTCTTTTCTTAATCTTATGGTTAAAAAAGAAGCACTAACGTTTTCAGACACTTCTCTTCTCTTCTTTGTCTGAATCATTTCTGTTTCCACCTTCTCTGCAAGCTCCAGCTTTCGTCTGTTTTTCCTAAATGCAGATAAGCTGAACTCTAAATAGGATTAAAAATAAAACACTATTTATATTAAACTTTTGTGCTCTAAATGTAATATGTGAATAACTATTACTCACAAAAGCCAATAACATCTAATAAATGGAATTGGTGTTTTCTACTTGGTTCAGGTTTTAGTTATAATGAACTTAGACAAAGGAAAGCATCAACAACTCTAAATGGGTCTGCAAGGAGGTCACAAAGATTTAGCAGCATTTCTCACACATGGTTTTATTAGTAAACTCAACTTCTGAGGCAAAACTGAGCGACACAAAACAGAGTACTCGTTTGATCCCTAGTGCTGCAAGGAAAGGCATAAAGGAAAAATTGGATTTTACTTCATAGGGTAGGGTTCTAGATCTCGATAACTATCCAGCTGAGATGGGAAGTTTTTTTTCAGGGAGTTGGGAAAAGAGGGAGGACATGCATGTTGTTGTTCCAGGTGCCATTACACGGTTTGTAGATTTTTTTTAAAATCAGGAGCCAGCTTTACACATAGCCTGATATCCTTTTACAAATAAATCTAGTAAGGTGTGAAAGAAACTGCAAATACATTATCAGCCGTTTTAAACTACCTGTACTCAAATTCATTACCTTCGGTTTCTGGTCCACTTTTTCATTCTTCTTTTAGCGGCTATATTAATAGTCTACTCAAAACCCCATGCAACTACACATATCTCTAAATGCAAGGTCACTAAGCTAAATTTGTTTTTTTAAAATCTAGAAGTAGCCCCAACTAAGCTTGCTGAATAGCAGGATCAATGCGATCATCGGAATAGGCTGGGGAATAGAATCAATGTACAGTATAAGATTCTTTCGAAGGATTGGCACAAGCCCAACTTTTTAAATCACCTCTGTCCTGTGCTGTAAATTTTATAATTCTGTTCTAATCCATTGTCTCCAATAAAGAAAACATGGAATCAAGCACTTTTTGTGTGCAAATTTTACAAGCATCTTCTTCCTATTTGATGGCAATTGTGCATACACAACACTATAATGGCTCCATAATTGACTTTTTCTTTGGTCCTTAACTACATTAACGCTCACCAGTGCAATCAACGTTTTCAACATTGGAAAAAATATGAGTAGATTAGCAAACTTAGCAACCTTCCCACCTTTCCTCAATAATTTGCAAACATGAAAATTAAGTTTACCACTTTCACTTCATAAAGTCAGTTCTCCATCATTGCTACTTGCTTAAAACCCTTTGTGCTGACAGCTCACTAACCCTATTTACCATTTCTGCGCATTTAGGTAAAACATTTCAAACCCATTGTGTACTGCTACTTCCAAGCTATTTACTCTAGTGCCAACTACATTTCCCGGTCTCCTGTGCACCGTGTTTCTCCTCTCTTAATATTGCTATTCTCCTAATAAATTTACTTCAAGCCTCCCTTGAGTACCAGTAACAAAGATTTAAGCCCAGCTTTATTGAGATGCAATACAACAGATCCCTTCAGCTTCAGAACGGAGGCCAAAGTGCAGGAAATCTGAAACCCTTCCTCCTGCACTTAATGCATTGAACCAGTTTTATCCTACGACCTGGATGTTTCTACACTAAAGTGAATAATCTTGCAGGTGCTACTTTTAAGCTTTTGCCCTCACTCCTGAAATTCTGACTGCAGGTCCTCAACCTTTTGCATTCCCACGTTACCGGTTCCCACATTGAATGCAACTTCTGGCTGTTATAATCCCTTCTCAGAATGTTCTGCACTCTCCCAACAGAGGTCCTTTAGAACAATATCAGAAAGACAGCAAACTGAATTCTCGTGGTGGTCTTCTAGCCTTCAATCAAATCCTTACGAACATTTCTGCACTTTGCGATGCCCTTTTGATAGCCATTTGAACCACAAACTGCATTGTACAGGTCAGGTATCATTTTGCTACTTTTTATTATAAGCATTAAACAACTGAGCTAAATATCACTGTTCCAGATATTGTGAATGACTGAATACTTATCAGCAATAAAAAGTAATGGATTAAATGTAGAAAGTTCTCATCATATAACTCTATTGCCTTACAATCCCACAAAGTCAAAGTCAGAGGTTAGGAACTAGGCTACCTCTCAAGACACTAAAAGTAAAACACTTCTCTTTCCAAACAATTAGCTTTTTGAAAAACTTGTTATGAACATCAACATCCAAAAATGTGACAGGACTGTACAGTAAATTTAAATGCATTTTCTATTGGAATGAACAATTTTATTTTCTCTCCACACCGACCCCAAAACAACTCTGGCAATTTTGAAACTAATTTGAAAGCAAACTGAGAACTTCTTACTTGTTGCCATCATGTCAGGAGGACACGGAACAATTCCATGATCCACTGCCCATTTGTAAGCCCCTTCTCCAACTAAAAAACTAAAGGAAAGGGAGAACATTGTTAGCTCCAAAAAAAAACCCACATATATACTAAATTTGTAATCAAAAAGAAGATTGATGTTAATTGCATAAACAAGGGTTAAGTGTCTACAACTAGGGAACACTCATTGGACAATGACTTGTGCAAGGAAAGATTAATAAAAAGTCCAACAGATGGAGGGCTGCCTGCCTCTCTCGTGATCATAGCCATGTCCAGGTGTCCCTGGAGAGTAAGCATGCAGTATTCATTGTTACCCTTGAGACCTACCATAAATGGTAGGCTTCACAAGGTCTGGAACACATTAAAAACAATCACATTATTTGAATTTGGCAAGTTTCCTTTTATGATTTTGGTTTTTGTTACAATAAACAAAAATACCCCTTTCAAACAGTTTATCATTTTGTTGACTACTTTTTTTCAAAGAGACACTTATTGACATTGCTGTCAGGTATCACACTTGGTAAATAAATCTAACATGGAGCAGAGAATGACTTCTAGTTTCTTACTTTAACTAGCTGTGAGTTTAAAAATTGATTGGAGAAAGTATCACATTTTCCATAAGCATCTGTACAATCAACTTATACTTCTATGGTGTCAATAATATATAGACATCCAAATGTACTTCATAAAAGAATAATATAGGAAATAGATTAAGTCATGTGAGAAATCGTTAAAGTGAGTCTCAAAGCTATCAAGGAACTTAGGAGAAACTCAGAAGAATTAAGGAGTTCCACTGGTAGTGAAAGGGAAAGTGTAAGACATGAAGCCAAATTTAGTCATTGTTATTTCATGAAAGGCATTGGGTATCAGGTAATCACAACTTTGCAAGATTCGAACCTGAAAATGTGAAGGCAGCAGTATTACTGGATTGACGTACTAGGAACAAAGCATTTCAAAAAAGCATGCACACACAAATTTGAGTCGATAGCAGCAGAGATATTGTAACTGATGGAAGTTGTTGTAGGAGCGAGGAAAAAAATTTTGAAAAAATATTAAAAACTGTTATTAAAAGGCAGCTTCTTCCCCTTCATTACTGCATCAAGCTATTCCAATAAAATTGCTGCTCTGTAAAGTTCTTCAGAAAAATGTCATTATTTTACTTTTTACTGTTAATAGGCTAACAGGTCTGTAATTATTTATGCCATCTCACCAGAAGTGGAGTGTTCAACCCCTTGAGTCTATTCTGCCATTCAACAAAACTGCAGCTGATATATATCCCAACTTCAATTTACCCACCTTGGTTTCATACCTCAATATGTTTACTAAACGAATCTTTCGTCCTCAGTTTTAAAAAATTTCAACTGACTTACCTTGTGCAGGGATAAGCAGAGTTCCACATTTCTAGGATCCATTTTATGAGTAAGTGATTCTTATATCATCCCTGACAGCTGAACTACAATTTTGGGGTTAATGAATCCTTGTTTGGGACTGCCTCATCAAATATATCTCTGATTATTCTATCAATCTTTTGATCTTTTTACATCTCAATTCGTCTATCCCTTAGTTTTCTACAGTCAAGAAAATTTTAAAAAAAACTTACTTTATGTTGCCAGTTCTCAATTTAGCTCTTAGTCCCAGTAGAATTCTAGGGATTGTGAGTACACCTCTCTTTCACATTTGTGTCTTTTCTTTAAAGAAAAGAAGTAATGTTCAAGAAAGAGCTCTGTGATTCTAAATTTTTTGAAGGTCAAAGCCTACCTTTCTCTTCGGAGGAGAAATATAGGTCTACAGGAAAATCAGTCTATTATCTACTGATCTTTAACAAGTCAGTTGAATCGAAATTGGAACAAAATGGATCAGATACCAAAATTGCCCTGGCTTCTCCTGCTGATGAGATCTAGACTTGCACTTCTCGATCAGTTCCACTTAAGCTAATGACATAGCCATTAACAGTGAAAACTTAACAAGCTGCAAAAACAAACAAAATAAATCTCAAAAGCTGAAGATATAGCACTAAAGGAACTCTACAAGAAATTCTGAGAAGAAAGCACTCACTCAATTCCTCTTGCAAAGAGGGTTCAAATGTTGATGAAGAACTTCATAGTCAGAACATCTTCCACCTATTTTGTCCAGTATCAACTTAGTTTGACTATCCTGTTCAAACCTAAGAGTTGCTGTAATTAATTGAAAATTGGAGACAAAGCCTCTGCTTCTTCTAGTAAAATTAGTTTTATAGCAACAAACCCGATAAGTACAGACTAATGAACAATATTAGAGAAAGTTTTGTGAATCATGGACAACCTTGACATTTTTCCAGCCAGGTGAGCTAGTAATGGATTTTTCTATACCTACGCTTACTTTGTTTCCCATAATACCTGGAGGTGTCCCTGTGGACAGCAAACAGAACCCAAGCCTCTCCTCAGCTATAGAAATCGTTGTAGCTCAAACCTTCCAAATAGAAAGTCAAAGTCAACCTAATGAAAGAGAAGCAAATGTTTGATGTGCCATTTAGAGCAAGAAAAAGTTAAAGGATATTGGAAAAATATTTTAATAACCAGAGCTGGTGTCAGAACAGGAAATGAAACTAACAAGGGATAACTGGCAAACCATATCCATCACAGCAATCCCACTCCTCTTGAAAATACTAAGTTATTTCCAGTCACCACTTTTTTCAATATTTGAGATGTGCATCCAAATAACCAACATACTGTTCCAGTGATACCCTATATTTTAAACTTTTTCTGTGAGCTCATGCCTGACAAAAATAGCCTGTTTCTGATCTCACGTTCTTTTGAAGTTCATTGTTATTACAAGTCCATCTCCTAAAGCAGGTGTTTAACCGAAATTAATTCAAAGCACATATAGCTTATACACTCAGACAGAATCAAGATAATGTACCAAACATGTAATTGTTCAGAACAGACATCAGCTGGCTTTACAGAATTCCTACTTCTTGGAAGTAGGAATTCTGTAAAGCCAGCTGATGAATTTGCCATCCATTAAAATCTACTAGGAGAAAGTGAGGATTGCAGATGCTGGAGACCAGAGTTGAAAAGTGTGGTGCTGGAAAAGCACAGCAGGCCAGGCAGCTTCCGAGGAGCAGGAGAATCAACGTTTCGGGCATAAGCCCTTCTTCCTCACTACAGTTGACTCATACTCCTTCGAACTTTTCCTCTTCATGAATTTATCAAAATGTCTTTTAAACATAAATATACCCACATCCCACTACTTCCTCTGAAAGTTCATTCCACACACTAATAACTGTAAAAGGATTGCCCCTTGTCTTTAAATTTTTCTCCTCTCAGCTTAAAAATATGCCCATTGGTCTTGAAATTCCCCACCCTAGGGAAAAGACACCTGCCACTCACCCTATCTGCTCTCGATCATCAGTAAAGTGATAGCACTGTTGATGACCCCATCTATCAGCACCTCCTCAGCAGTAACTGCTCAGTAATGCCCAGTTTAGGTTCTGCCAGGGCCACTCAGCTCCTGACCTCATTACAGCCTTAGTCCAAACATGAACAAAGTAACTGAACTCCAGAGATGAAGTGAGAGTGACAGCCCTTGACATCAAGGCTGCATTCGAGTGAGTGTGGCATCAAGAAGCCTTGGCAAAACTGGAATCAATGAGTTTCGGGGACAAACTCTCCAGTGGTTGAAGTCATACCTGACACATAGGAAGATGGTCGTGGTTGTAGGAAAAAAGTAATCTCAGCTCCAGGGCACTTCTGTAGGGTAGCATCCTAGGCCCAATCATCTTCAGCTGCTTCATCAAAGACCTTCCCTTCATCATTAAGGTCAGAAGTGGTGATGATTGCTGATGATGGCACAATGTTCAGCACCATTTGTGACTCCTCAGATACTGAAGCAGTCCATATTCAAATGCAACCAAATCTGGACAATATCCAGACTTGGGCTAACAAATGGCAAGTAACATTCACACCACACAAATGCCAGGCAATGACCATCACCAATAAGAGACAATGAAACCACTGCTCCATGGCATTCAATGGTCACCTAAATTGAATCCCCCACTAACATCATCCTGAGGGTAATCATTGACCAGAAACTCAACTGGACTCACCACATAAGCACAGCGACTACAAGAGCAGGTCAGAAGCTAGGAATACTATGGCAAGTAATTCACCTCCTGAATTCTCAAAGTCTGTCCACCATTTCCAAGGCACAAGTCAGGAGTGTGATGGAATACTCCCCACTTGCCAGGATGAGTATAGCCCCAACAACATTCAAGCAGCTTGATAACATCCAGAACATCAACTCTCTCCACCACCAACGCTCAGTAGCAGCAGTGTGCACGATCTTCAAGCTGCATTGCAGAAATTCACCAGAAGTCCTCAAACAGCACCTTCCAAACCCATGAATACTGTCATCTAGAAGGACAAGGGCAGCAGATATATGAGAACATGACCACCTTGAAGTTCTCCTCCAAGTCACTCACCATCTTGACTTGGAAACATATTGCCATTCCTTCACTGCTGCTGGGACAAAATCCTGGAATTCCCTCCCTAATGGGATTGTGGGACAACCCACAGCAGGTGGACTGAAGCGGTTCAAGAAAGTAGCTCACCACTACCTTCTCAAGGGCAACTAGGGATGGCAATAAATGCTGGCCAGCCAACAATGCCCACAAATGAACAAACCAAACCCTCATGACTTTATAAACTTCTGTGAAGGTCACCCCTCAACCTCTTACGTACCAGTGGAAAAGAGTTCCAGCCTATTCAGCCTCACCCTATAACTCAAACCCTCCATTCCCAGCAACATCTTGGTAAATCTCATCTGAACCCTCACCAGCTTAACATTGTTCCCATAACAAGGCAGCCAAGAACTGCACATAGTACTCCAGACCAGGCCTTACCAACATCCCAACTCAAGGTCTGAGCAATTAAATGCCTTCTTAACCAGTGTGTGTGTGATTTAAGCTTCAAATAATTATGCATCTGAACCCCTATACCTCTCTGTTCTACAACATTACCCAAGGCCTGCTTTGCTTTTAATTGCACAAGTCCTGCCTATTTGTTTTACCAAAATGCAATAACTTGCACTTATTCAAATTAAAATCCATCTGCCACTCCTTAGTCCATTGACACAAAAGTGATCAAGATCTCTTTGTACTCTTAGATAACCTTCTTCACTGTCCACATTTTTAAAACCAATCTTGGTGTCATCCACAAATTTACTAACCATGCCTTCTATATTCTCATTGAAATCATTTATGTAAATGACAAATAAAAGTGGACCCAGCACCAATCCCTGTCACAATGTCTGATGCTCTGCCCTCAATCTTCTGGGTTACTTCCTCAAAAAAGCTCAAACAAGTTTGTGAGACACATGGTCCTCACACAAAACCATAATCATTCCTTGCCTTTCCAAATGCATATAAATCAAAGTTTTCAGAATCACTTCCAATAACGTACAACTACCCCGAAGTCAGAATCACAGGTCTATACGTTTTGTGAAACATGCTTGACACGTCAAATATTTTGAGCTCCTATATACTTCAGAACAGCCTAGAATGAGAAAGGACAGAACAATTGAGTCCGGTATGATTCCCAGTTCTGAAGGGAAACACTCGACACAAAATGTTAATTGTTTTTCTCTCTGCACAGATGCTGCCAGACCTGTTTGAGTTTCTCCAATATTGCGTTTATTTCAGATTTCCTTTACTGCCTTTACTGAAATGATCTCAATGTGCTAGGCAAATATAAAAGATAACAGTAAACCATCTCTTCTCCATCATCCATCCAACATGTGGGTGGATTCTTGCTCAGCAGCCTCAAAAGAAATCAAAGGAAAAGATCAGAGAAAATTATGGGAGTGAGTGAATTGGGTGTCAGAAAAACAATAAAAAGCCCTGGGCAAAGAAAGGTTACAGCAAAAATGTGGAAAAGCTACAAGACAAATTTTACGTTGTACCTTATGAGCTCAGTGACATTTATGTATTCTGCTGCTTGAGTTTTTTCCACTGGGATCTACATATTTGTATTATTTTTCACAGCACTTCACTTGGCTGGTTACCCAAGACTGCTAATAAAACTTTGAAGTATTTTAAGTCATTTCATTGATGTCTCAGTGTTAAACTTTGTTTAGTGATTTCCTGTAAAGTATCTAGGAATGTTTTATAACAGTATGTTATACTAACAGTTAAATAACAACTAATTTTAAGTCCTGTGGTAGCATGGATATAGAAATAAAATTAGTTTCCAGTTGCATCTATCATTTGCTCATGATATCTTGAAGAAGCTTTATATCTTTCTGAAGCACATGTCACTTTGTTCCATTATTTTAAAATGCTGGTGGTTCTTCTATAACGCACGTACCATCACCACAAATTGGCTATAACACAACTGATGAATTGTGGTTGTTTGCATAATGCAATCATTTTGCTGAATGGATATGGAGGGTTTTCCATAGCACCATCTTCTCCAGTGCAATTTTCTATAGCGCGAGGTTGCAGTGGAACACAACTATTGCATAACGTCCTCTAGATGGTAATGAGAAAAAATATAGATCCCGAAAAGCAGTTGTTTCTTTATTGACTACAATTTAGGGCAGTTAATTTTCTTCCTGACACGTATCAGTGCAAGAAGAGGATGCTTCTTAGAACATGAAACAAAAGATTAAAAGTTCTATTTACACAGCTATATATGCCTGAATTGCATAAATGACTGAGGATAAATGCTTAAGTATTCTAGTTAAGTGTACATCAAGTATTGTAGTTACACACAAATTGAGAAACTATGATGCATTGTAAAGCCAAAGCACAATAACAGAAAAAAAAATTACCAGGGAGGAATTCTGCCAGCAGAGAGCTTCCCCTTCTGTGCTTCATTTAACAGTTTATTTGCAACTAAGATTGGATTCTTGACCCCTAAAAATAAGATTAGATACCATTTAATATACTTCACCTCACAAATGCTGAGCAGTACCTTTAATACATTTTAGTCAGAGTAATTTTATATTCCTCTTACTGCACTTCATTACATGACAAAGGTAGCCCACTGGCTGCCAAGTGTTTGCGACATTGAGTTTGTAAAAGCTGCTACATAAATGCAACTCTGCCTTCCCTTTGGTAGTCTTGGCCCATTCATCCCAATTTCACAAAGTCCCTTTAAAATACAAACCAACCAATCCAGAAATAACTATGTTAGCAATTCCTTTATTTGTATGAGATGCAACTAGTCATCCACTTTCATACTTAGCTTAAAGTAAAACTTTCATAATTAATTCTCATTATATTGCTTGTTTTGTTTTTGCACATATTCAAAAAGGCTCAAAATAATGGATGTTTTTTTCTCAATACAGATATCTACAGAAGGACAGACCAAGTTTGTGTAGAAGATAACATACAAAACATGTATAGCTCTTCATTCGGGAATACACAAATTTGCTCTAGGACCCTAGAATATGAACTAGAGCAGAACTCGAGAACCCTTAAAACTATGTAGTTTAAAAGTCTTCGTTACACTTTTCAGGAGATGACAAACAATAGGCGTGAAGTCACTTGCCCACAATTCCAAACCAAAAAGACCTGAATTCTTTTCTGCAGCACTTGGTCAAGACATGGCCATAGCCTATAGATAGGATTTGCTGCCGTGACCTGCACACCCTCATAATAGGATAAATAATCTTTATAATAAAAATGCAAGACATACAATTCTATATTGTAATCTCATTGAAGGGTCAAGATTTGAAGGAGTAAAGATGACATGGCTTTTGACAGTGAACTTAATCTCAAACTATAGCTGCCTTAATGTGATGTTTCTTGATACTTCCAACATACTCTGTGGACCATGCACAGATTTATTCAGTACAGAAAATGCTCTATGGCTGCATCTTGTGTGCCAATTTTTGAGTTGTTCAAATAATTTATTAAAATCAGAATGTTATGTTTAAATAACGAGTGCTATGGGAGAATTTGGGTCCCATAAAGTTCTTAGAATCATGGAATCCATACAATATAGCAGGTCATTCAGCCCATTGAGTTCACAGTGACCCAAAGAGCATCCCACCCAGACCTATCCTACTCCTGAAACCATGCATTCCCACTGCTAATCCGTCTAACCTGCACATCATTTGCTTGTGGGAGAAACCAGAGCACCTGGAGGAAACCGATGCAGACATGGAGAATGTGCAAACTTGTCATATAGAAACTGAAGTGGAGAATACGGTTTCAATTCAAGAAAGAGATGTTTAAAAAAAAGGGAACATTTGATTGATTAATAGGCACTAGATCAGTAGGACAGATAATACAAAAAATGACAGGCTCAAAAAAAAACATTAACCTTTTTACAAGGGGAATTTAGGGTTTAGAATTCAACAAAATTCAGTCGGAAATGTGAAAAGATGTGAGGGAAAGAGATTTGTAAAGTCTCTTACCCTAAATATTAGTGATCTTTAGATGCAATGTGATAAATGCGGTAGATTGAGGGAGTTAATGAGGTAGGATTAGATGCTCAACTGGTATGAAATCAACTTAACTTCAGCAACATACAACTTCTATTACATGATTATTAATTTCAAATTCATCTTTTCTCCATATAAATTTATAAAACTATGCTTGAAACAAGGTCCTGTTCAGTATTCTAACACCATAAATATCATATTGCAAATCATTCTTCCAACTCCAACAAAGAAGGAAAACACATGGTTACCAGCTGTGTAATTTTATTTTTCTAACATTTACATAACAAATAACTGACTAAGTTATGTGGTCAAGCTCATTGGTGGTTAAAAAAAAAATAATGACACAGCTAGCAGCCATGTACTCTTGATTTAGAAAATATACAAACAGATTTATTTAAAAAAAAACTTGAGCAAAGTGTTACACGAATTTAACAGTATTTTTGTCTTGTACTATTGAGTGTTTTGTCACAATGCTTCATTATGGCAATGACCATCATCTTTTGGAATGGAAGTGTTAAAAAGGTGTTCATTCTTGATTTAAGTCATAACTCCTCACTGGTATAATTCTTTTCCATAAATTTGTACCAGCTTTTGTGAAGTTGTTTATTATTCATCTTGTCACAGCATTTCCTCTTCAATTAGGTTGAATAGGTTACCAGAGCATCTTCTTTCTAGGAATTGCAAGCTGCTTAAAAATCAAATCAATTCAGTACTCAACATCCATGAAAAACCCAGCCTGCAAAACAATTTTTACATTGTTATGTTATGTTAGGACTAACATTATGGAGGGAATATAATATCAAAAGATATGAAAATGCTACAAATTAATCCTTAAAAACTCTTGATCAAATATATCTGAGAATCTCTGCTGCCTCCAGTACGAGAACACAATAACCTCAAATTTCATACATGTTGAATGGGAGCACCAAGTACACTGCATTCTTCCACATACCCAACAACAAACTGCACTTATATAGTGCTTTTATAACAGCATCATAAATCAAGCTGTTTTAGAGAAAATGGATATTGAGCTAAAGAATGAGAAATCAAAAAAAGGGTGACCAAATAGATGAATTTCGAAAAGTACCTTGGAGGGAGGCAGCTGGAGAGATAGAAGAGTCTGATGAGAGCGTTCTGGAATGAGAGTTCTACAGTCACCAATAGTGAAAGGAAGAAGGGAAAAAAAAAAAAGAGGTGGAAGAAAATGAAGTACAATTGACTGAAGTGTTTCAGTCTTAATGCCATTGAAATCATGAGCTCCCAGAAAATATTTTTGAAGGTGAGACGAGGTATAAAGTTCTGAAGGAAAGTCACTAGAGCCAAAACATTCAGTATTTTCTTTCCACAAATGCTGCCAAACCTTGTGCGTTTTTCCAGCAATTTCTGATTTCCAGTGCAGACTGTTCTTTGCTTTTTTTTTGAGGTATAAAGTGATTGTATCTCTTTTGAATGAATAACTAAGAATGTCATTGCTATCCAGAATGATTTATGTAGTGGCTGGTTTTTGTAGATGACAGACATCTCAATGTTTGATGTGTTTTGCCAGTTGCGTTATAAACTGTTGAACCAACTGTACATCACATTTGCACAAATTTAGGCCTCTTCAACTTGACTGATGCAAACTTGAAGCTTCACCAGGAGTAATGCTTTACCAGGAGTAATGCTTTACATGTAATTGAGGGGATCAAAGCGGAGGGTGAGGGAGTGATTGAACAAATTGACAGGTGAAGCATGACAAATGCAAGATAAAGTGTAGGCAGTTGGTTGTCTGAAAGTGCAGTTGTCAATGACTTGGAAGAGATTTCCTCAGTGCAAAAAGTGAAGTTGGCCTCATGTTGAGATGTGGAATGGTGAGAGATAGGAAAAAGCAATCTGTGGTCAAGGCCATAAAAACAAAACTTAGATTTATATGGCACTATAAGTCACCTAGCAAGTTGCATCATAGAATGGACAAAGTACTTGCATATATACATTTGTTAAAGTCCATCCAGTATGGGATAAGGGAATTTGAGCAGGAGTAGCAAGCAAATAGGAAAAGACAATAGATTGATATTAGTAGAACTACAAAATGAGTGTTTAGCAGAAATCTGCCAAAACCAAGAGCCCCGTTCTGCCCTGGAAATGAGGGGTTTAAGAAAAGGCCATGTGCAAAATTAATATCTTTAGAAGAACAGAGCTGGTTGCTAAATAACATCTACTCTCCTGTGCAGTACTTGGATGAGGAGAAGAATATAATCTAGAAGATGCCAAATTAAGGAATAATGAATGTAATAATTATTTTTAGTATGGATGATGGGTGTACTTTTAACATGCAAAAGGATAAATTAAAACTTTCTAAATATACTTATTTATGGCAGCCTGTTTGTGGAGTACCCCTAAATGTGTGGCCCAATCATATGAAATTCTTGATAACATTCTGAAATTTTCTGAAGACAATCTGGGCAAAATTGTTTGGAAAATGAAGCTATTGAATGAAATCAGGCACATTAAAGTATGTGGTGGGGGTGTGATACAGAAACTGAAATTAATCGACTGAATTATTTAATAAACTTGCAGAGGCAGTTGACAAAGGTAATGCAGTTATTACTGTGCACATAGTAATCATTGTGCTGTTGGACATCGAAGTTGTTTAAGGCCAGCAAGCAGAGAGCAATTGACGCCTGATTAGGGACACGCATTGAAGAGTAATCCCTTGGCTAATATTATGGCCATTGCTCTTTTTGATGTATACTATGACCTACTCGAGTGAAGGGAATAATTTCAGAACTTGTAAATACACCAAATATGGAGGACAACAACGGCAGGTATTTGGCATATGGAATTGAACTCAATTATCTGGAATACAAGGTGAGGTAATATGAACTGAACAATCCAAGCAGGAGAGTCAGACAGATAGCCTTGGGTCCAACCAGTCCATGCCGACCATAATCCCAATCTAAACTAGTCCCTCTGTCTCCGCTTGGCCTATATCCCTCCAAACATTTCTTATTCATATACTTAATGTCTTTTAAATGTTGTAATTGTATCCATGTCCACCACTTCTTCAGGAAGTTCATTCCATACACAAACAAGTTTTTTTAAAATGAACCTCATGTCTCCTTTAACATCTTTCTCCTCTCACCTTAAAAATAGGCCCCCTAGTCTTGAAATCCTCCACCCTAATGTTATGACATGGGGTAAACCACCGTTGTTAATTTAAAGCTGCGCCACAGAAATGATTTAAGCATGCTGTAATCTGTTAAAACTTAGAGAGGCAAAAAACGATCCCAAAAGTCACTAAGTAAAAATTAACAACTTTAATTTTTAAAAGTCTAACAGAGAATAGTTAACTTACAACAATTTACAAAACCTTCCTCTAACCTATCGTTTATTTTCCCTTCTATAATACTAGTCCAATAAAACCCCGATTAAGATTTACTAAAATTCAAATTTCAAAACCAGCCAGTTGTTGAATCTTCTCTTGGTATCTTCCTCTCTAGATTTACTACTTCTTAGGGATTTGTTTCACAGGTCACTGATCGATAAATGTACCTTTAAGAAAGCTATTTTTCCAGGCAGTCTGCAGATGGTTTCCTGGTCTTATAACCCCAAAGCATCGGATTGTGTCACTGGCTTTTAATATTGTCAATACTAAATTCAAACTTGGATTGGAGTTTGGTATTTTTGGGCTATAATTTAAAACTGATTGGCCGAATTCGAATTTGTTTTTGTATCCAGGCAACCAGCTACTGGATCAAATGTTACAATGTAACTTCTAAGCCCTTCACTCTGTTAAAAGGCACAGTATACTCCTACATCTTCATAACACTAGGGAAAAGATATTTGTCATTCACCTTATCTATACCCCTCATGATTTTATCACCCTCTATAAAAAGGTCACTTGTCAGCCTGCTAAGCTCCAGTGAAAAAAGTCCCAGCCTATCTTCAGTTCCAGCTCAAAACCTCCATGCCCGGCAACAACTTGATAAATCTCTTTTGAACCACCGCCAGCTTAATAATATCCTTCCTGTAACAGGGAGACCAGAACCAGACACCGTACTCCAAAAACGGCCTCACCAATGTCCTGTACAACCTTAACATAACATCCCAACTCCTATACTATAATAGAGGAATCAAGAAGAGGGACATGTGTATGTACACAAATTTTAAAGATGGCAGGACAAGTGGAAAATGCCACTAAATCAGCAGTGTACAGGAGCCATATCTTTATCCAGAGGCATGGAGTACAACACAAGGAAGAAAACTTTTATACAGCATTAGTTGGACCTCACCTAGAGTAGAGCTATTCATGCACCATGCTTTAAGAATTTTAAGGCATTAAAGGAAATACCAGAAATAAGAGACATCAGTTCTTTGGAGAGATAGACAAGCTAGGGTTGTTCTCTTTCGAGAAGAGAATGTTAGGTGGAGAATTGTTGGAGATGTTTAAAATCATGAGGTTTTGACAGTCAGGATAGGGAGAAACTTACCAGTGAACGTTGGACAAAAGATTTCAGGATGATTAGCAGATGCAACATGAGGAAATACAATTCATTTACAACAACTTACTATATGAACAGGTAATGGAAGTAAGATTCAGTGGTGACTTCAAGAGAATTAGATAAATTACTTGATGGCAAGAGATTTGCTATAGTAGTCAAGAAGTACATACCCCTGAGTGCTCCAACAGCCCCAAAATTCAATGATTTTCCATCCATTGTACTGGCATCACATTCTATATCCCCTGACAGATTAAGATTGGATCCCATGCCTGCATTGGTGAAAGGAGAGTCCTAAAACAGAAAATGGTTTGATTTTAAATTACATTCTTCCATTGCAACATGCAGAGGAAATAAAATGTGCATTTATTTTCCTGTTCTTCACGTGGAGGCCTGAAATTCAGATGGCCTGAATCCAAGTTTAAGGAATTGAGATTGCTTCATATCACATGCTACAGGATGGTCACAGTATTCATTATCCACTTAGTATTACTTTCCCGCATTCTTAGAATGCACTCATGATGCTATCCAAACAAAGGCGGCCAATACTTTGTTTTTCAAAGTTTGTATCAAACCAATAGATAACTGTTTTGGAGTCTTTTGTTAACATCAAAATGCATTTTAACATTGTCACTTAGACTCTTTAGTGCAGATATTCTGCTACAGAAGGGGTTGTACTTCCATTCAGACTATGGAAAAGGCTGGAGGATTAACCAGATTCCAAAATACATAATACTCCATAGTCAATTTTTCAATATCACTGTCAAGCAGAGCAATTATCTCCTCCTTTCAAATAGTGTTTAACTGTTGGAGTGGGAGAGGAAAGCTTCAGAACTGCAAGACAACTCCATCACAGTGGTACGTAAAGATGATTCTCAATGAAAAGGGAATGAAGCCTTACTCAGGATGTTCATCTGGTCATTACCAAATAAAGTTAAAAATCACAATACCAGGTTATTGTCCAACAGTTATAATTGGAAGCACTAGCTTTCGGAGCACTACTCCTTCATCACCTGGTGAAGGAACAGCGCTCCGAAAGCTAGTGCTTCCAAATAAACCTGCTGGACTATAACCTGGTATTGTGTGATTTTTAACTTTGTACACCCCAGTCCAACACCGGCATCTCTATATCATGATTACCAGATAACACAATGTAGAATCAAATTATTTGTATTGCCTACTGGATTAAACATTTATTCGCTCCAACTTTAAAAATACATTTCATTGTAGTTTATAACAGGCTTCTTCAAAAAGGGAGTTAACTCAATAAAATATGTCATCGTCTTAATGACTAGCAAGGTGCTAAGAGTCCTTTCTTTTCCATATTTCAATTCAGCAGAGATAAAAGCTTCTCTGTGAAAGCTACCATTTGCAGTGAACACAAGTAAAGACTTTAAAGAGAGCAAGCAGAAATATTTGACCACACCCTTTGTTGTAATAGTTCATACAGATGAAAAAGTAATATATGTCTGAAGGAAAATCAATACAATCCTAAAAACTAAAAAACATTCATGTCACTATAAAAGCTTAACCGCAGACCTTTGATGACTTTTTAAAAAGAAAAATTATAGAGGAATAGATTTCAATTTGGCTGCTTCAAGTACCGCACTCTTTTCTTATTTGGTCTGGAATTCTGCTCAAGGAAAGATATTAAAAATACATGCCCCAGTTTAAAGGCCAAATGTCAGGATCAAGAATTCAGGTGGGGTGTAGCACAGTTAAATGTAGACAATAGTTTTCTCTGTCCTGCTGCAAATACAAAGTTGTGCCAGTCTCAGATTTTTCCCATTTCCTACAAGTCATTGTGTGCATTTCAAGTGAGATTGCAAATTGGCACTGATTTTGGGGCAGTTTCATGCTGGGGGCCATGACTAAAACCACAAAACCAGAGTCCTTTACCAGAAGACAGTGAAAATTTTCATTACATCAGTCTGTGCACGATCGGTTATTGTTTGATCATGAATTCAAAATGACCAATTCTATTTTGTATCCTTCCCTCACCATAGTTTGAATCTCAATTCCAATTCAAGTGAGTATAACAAAATTAAGTTGAAAAGAAAAACCCGTTAACACAAAAATTAGAAAAATAGTTACACCAATAACAATGGGTTTCACCAATAAGATAAAAAGAGACAGGGGTTTTGTTTTAGGTGTACATTTAATACTTCTGAAGGATTAAAAAGAATGTCACCTAAACATTTTCTAATGCAAATGTACTAACATTATTTTCAGTCTTCATTATAATTTAAACCTGATGGAATACAAGCTGTCAGGATTAGTTATCTCAGCAAAAACATCGTTGACGTTGGGGATCTTTAAAAACTGAATTTACTGTGTAGCATAAGATTACACTTAACAGCTACTACAGCAGTACTTAAACTTACCAAAGAATTCTACCATATGAAAACTAAAGGGAAAAAATTATAAAAAGTGGTCACAACGTCCATTGAACAAGCATCAACAATTCATTTGGTGCCAAATGCACCCCAGTGTTAAAATTTGTAGTATTTGTTCTTAAAAAGATTGGAAAACTAACCCTCAGATAAAAGGTGTAAAAGGAGACAATGCTCATCCAACATTTGAGTGTTGTCCTATGGCTGCTGACCAAAAGGGTTCAGACAACTGATAACACAGTGTAAGCTACCTGCCCCTATGAATATGATAAAGTACCAAGCTGAAAAAGGAGTATTCAGGATATGTGGCACTAAGTCAATTCAGTGCTGGGACGTGGAGAGGTCAGGAAACAGATTCCAATCTGAAGAGAGGTCAAATTTGCACTGGAGGATCCACACTGGGACCAATACTGTAAACCTAGGGGCAGAGTTTGGGGGGGGGGGGGGGGGGGGGGGTCTTTTGTTGAGAGTTTCCTTCCAACAGAAATTGCAGACAGCAGTTCTCATTAGGTGAGCTCCAGAGAGCAATATTGACCAAACAGATGGAAGATTGACCCAAGGACAGGGGAAAGACCAAGGGAAGAGTTCCCTAATACCTCAACTAAACAGCATGATGCTGCCCCCACAATTTTAACAGGACCAAAAAAAATTCTGCACCAACAGCCTCTGGTATCAGTTAACCATTCCCAATTGTCACAGTTGTATGAATTTGTTTAATTTTTTAAAATCTCATTTGTTGCAACTTCAAACTTAATTATCAAAAGTTAAGTAAATTGTTGACTGCCAATATTAGATAGCATAATTGCACATCCTGAAAAACAGCAGCATAATTGGGCGGCACAATGGTTAGCACTGCTGCCTCACAGCGCCAGAGACCTGGGTTCGATTTCAGCCTCAGGCAACTGTCTGTGTGGAGTTTGCACATTCTCCCATGGTCTGCGTGGGTTTCCTCTGGGTGCTCCGGTTTCCTCCCACAGTCCAAAAATGTGCAGGTTAGGTGAATTGGCCATGCTAAATTGCCCACAGTGTCAGGGGAAGGTGTAAATGTAGGGGAATGGGTCTGGGTGGGTTGCACTTCGGAGGGTCAGTGTGGACTTGTTGGGCCGAAGGGCCTGTTTCCACACTAAGTAATCTAATTTTCATAAAAAAGGACAGAAATATAGAAAACGTTCCATAAGTTATAAAGCAAGTAATCATAAATGGTTCTGACCAAACTACTTTGTCACCTAGCATTTCAATCTACAGATGTCAAGAATTCTGAACTCCTATTCAAGGAAGTAATGAAATACTTTGCTGCTCATATTCTTACCTCAAGCTCAATAAGAGCTGCCGTAACTACATCAACAGCTAGAACTCCAGCTTGCAGCTTCTCTATTGCCTGAAAGAAAAGTAGGCTTCTGGTCAAAATGTCTTCATCACAAAATTAACCTAAAACTGATAAAAACAATGTTCTGCTTTGGGAAAAAAAAAAGAGACTGTCTACATTTCATGACTTCTTTGAAAATGTTTCAATCGATTTATACACTATGCAAGCTAAACTATCAGAAAGCTAGATTCTCAATATATTAAGGTTGTAGTATCAAATAGCTGGTAGCAGATATTCCTACCTTTTGACAAGCTTTCTTACATACTTGTTTATACTCCTTGGCTTTTGACTCAGAATGATAGCCTGCCCCTGAAATAAACAAATTTGGAAATAATTAATAGAAAATTTAGTAAATCATGATTGCATAACAAATTTTATTGAATTACATTATCCACTTTGTGGAGGCATCCAGAGATTGTTGGGCATCTTTTAAAAGAAAAGATCAGAGAGCTCCTCAAATGCCCGTAAGAAGTGGGTATTGCCTACAGCACTAACCTACATGGATCACATGATCCAAAGCTCAAAAAGTAGTTTGTACTTCATTAGCTGATTGGAACTAAGATAACAAACAGGATGACACTACAGTGCTACAAAGACTTCAAAAGCATCCAGAGTCCTACTAATAAAAAGATAACAATTGGAAGCAAAGTGTATTGAAAGGGGAGATCAAAAATTGTATAGGGTGTAATGCGGTCTTCTTTCCTGACAGTCCAAGTTTGCTTGTGCAAGGTATTGAGACAGCCTCAGAAGAATGATTTTGTTAATGCGCAAGTACAGCAGTGATATCTCAAGGCACAAATACACCCCAAAATGCTTGAGTCAATCACTGATTGGTTAGGCTTTGTGAACGTTTGAAAGCTTACATATGGAATACTAGCATGGCAAAGATTAAAATAAAATGGAATTCAGATTACTTATAAAATACCAGTGTAGCTTCCACTATGTTTGGTAATATTTGGTCTCTAACTTTTTGAACAAGTTATTCAAACATCAATTACGAGCATCTAGATTTCCTTCATCCACTCCAACCAGAAACATCATTTAAGTTTTTTTTATGCAACAGAACATGCTCTAGTTAACATTATTAGGTCAAACCTCATTAACTGGAGGCGGTCCAGTGGACACATACTAGCAGACAGCATTGAAATAAATAGTAACACAAGTTCACACTAACTCAAACCTGTGAAAAATGAATAAGCCTTATGGGATAGTAGAATATTTTCCAATTCAAGGTCAGGTTAAGAATAATCCAGTTGTATCTCCAATACAGTGACAGTAATATCTCAGATTTAAGAGTATTAAAAATACACACATCAAGCTTACCAGCTTCAGCTCCTTGATTTCATCTCTTCAAGTAAACTACTTGGATGTCACAAAGACAAGGAGCAGATTGTACACATACATCATTGATACAAGCTATTTCATATTTGATATGCATTCTTACAGTGCTGCATTCAAGGTAAGGGTACACATAACATGGTGATGCATATTACAAGTTTGAATAAACCATATGATCGATATACTAATTTAACATTGCAAACAGTATCCTATCCTTGGTTATAAGTTATGGTATACGCATTACCAAATCAATATGAATTATGCTAAACTGGGAAGGTAGTTATGAATGAGAACAGGGGACAAACAGAATCAAATAAATCTCAAGCTGATTAAGTAGTTATTCTGGAAATTTGTTGCTAATGCAACATGACCCAACTGAAGATTAAGCTAGCTTGTTTTCACTAAGTGGTGTTTTTGACATCTGCCTGAAGGCATGGCCTTGGCAACTGTTCACTGAACCACTCAAAAGTACCATGATTTTCACTGCAGGTAGAGCGAAGACACAACTACTAAGTCGACCTCAGCTAGAATGGAGATTATATCCAATGCTGTTAGGATTACTTTGATATAACTCCTACCACTACCATCGCCACTGGATTTTAAAAGCCAATTAACAGGCAGTTTCTTTTAGATTAATTACTTACAGTGTGGAAACAGGCCCTTTAGCCCAACAAGTCCACACCGACCCCCTGAAGCGCAACACACCCAGACCCATTCCCCTACATTTACCCCTTCAACTAACACTACGGGCAATTTAGCATGATTAATTCACCTAACCTGCACATCTTTGGATTGTGGGAGGAAACTGGAGCACCCGGAGGAAACCCACGCAGACACGGGGAGAATGTGCAAACTCCCAACAGTCAGTCGCCTGAGGCGGGAATTGAACCCGGGTCTCTGGCGCTGTGAGGCTGTGTCACCGTGCTGCCGACTATTGGATATTTCACATTTTACTTTGGACTGTCGGAGGAAACCAGAGCACCAGTAGAAACCTATACAGACAAGGAGAGGAGATTAAAATTCCATACAGACATTTGGTCTACGCTGAAATCAATCTCTGGTCCTGGGCACTGTGAGGCAGCAGTGCTAACCACTAAGTCACCTTGTTGCCCCAAATACCTGCACCTGTACAGTCCTTTAAATACAGAAACATATGGAAACAGCCATAAACATTAAAAAGGTGCAGTCAATTCATCCTGTATGAGAGACGCAATAGTTCATTTCTTTTTAAAAAAGAGATAACTGGCACATGTACAACTATATGGAGTGTAAATTTCAAGGCTGCCACAAATATTTTTTATTTGGCAGGCAGGTTGTCAATACAGTCAGCAAGGGATTGGGAGGAAAGATGACAAGCCAACAAGACTAGAGAGATAAGCAATTTCTAAATGTGCAGAGAGGGTAGGTAATCTAGCTAACAAAAAGACAACATGCAAGGAATTAGTGTTTAGAGTTGATCATGTAACAATCAAGAGCTGCACTACAGCCAAAGTGGAGGCAAGAAAGACAGTGCACTTGAAAATAAGTGTTCTTGCTGTCAAGATGCTTCAGGGTCAGCTCGAGAGCCTGCTGGCTAGATTTTGCAGATACTTGTCCAATCTGAACAAAGGACAAGCAAAGTCAGCATCAAGAGAACACATTTGTCACAAAGGTAATAATCATTAGATTTGCTGTACAGATGTCCCAAGAATTACCACTTTAGGCTAGAGAATAGAGTACACCAGTCATTGAATAACCTTCACAAGATGATTTGTTACCATGTGGGCATGTGATTTGCAATCCCAGAGAGTTCAACTGTACATCTTTATTCTGTAATAAAATGCTAAACAAAAAAATAAAAAACACCCTTAGTTCCTACAACAGGTCATTCTACTATAACACGTGTTTCATCAACACAAATTCACTGTAATGCAATTGACAAATTGGGGACAGTTTCTAAAGCATGAACTTATAAAACTGTTGGCTGCAACACAATTTCATTGCCAACACTTTAAATGCTGTTTCTAGAGCGGGATTATTCTATAATGCAGGGTTGTACAAGAATGCAGTCATGTTAGAGAAGAATTGACTGTACTAAAAAAGCAGTCTTACTTGCATTACAACAGTGACTGTTTTAGGTGTGTTACATTGGCTGTAACATTTGAGTGTTATAAAGAACTATCTGGATCACTCTTCTGTCCTCTTTTGAAACAGACCAACTTGAAACAACCGAGATGTGCTCTTTGCCACCAATATGAATAATATTTACTCACTACAGTGCCTCCCAACAAATAAATATACCAAAATAAATATTTTTGGCTCTAGTCTGATTTATAAAACAAGGCCAGATTACAAAAATATTTCCATTCCTCTCTCCAAAGCTGACAACATACTTTGTTCAGTAACTACTCAAATCTAAAAAATGAAATGCAATAGAATAGCAAACATTCTTCCTCTTTATGGTGTGAGTTGTAATATTAATCCACTAATTTCTAGTTAATTATCTACTGCCAATTTAATGATGTGAACATTCCAGCATTCTTACAAATCAGGTCCCTAGGCTAAGACAGCATTCCATATCCATAGCAAACAGCAATAATTTATTCAAAGTACAAACTATGTGAGCTTCACTTATTTCTTGCAATCCTTGAACACGATGCAAAGTCCACCTTAAACCTTACGATGAGCTCAGGGATGTGACCGCAGATACTGAAATCCTTCTAACAACATTCAATGTTTTGAAAGGGATTGCTGCCAAAGATAAAACACAAAGTTTCAGTGTCCAAAATACACCACTATTGATAACTAACAGCAGACAGACAGTTAGGTCAAGAAAAAAAATGTTAAAGGAAGAAAGATTTAGATGGGTACAATAAAGATAAATAGGTAAAGTTTAAAAAGAAAACAAAAAAGTGACTTAGCACAAGTGAGAGCACATAAGAAAACGCTGAAGGGCAAACCAAAGAGAAAGTGAAAAGGCAGAGGTTGAGTCTGCGTGTTGGGAAGACTTCATTCAAACTCAATGTCTTGATCCAGGAGCAACGCCACGCGCGGTCGGCTCATATTTACAAACAGCTGGAAAACTCTTGCAAAACAAAGTCCGCCATCAGAAATCGACCGTTTGCAATCGTTAAGCTCCGCACCTTGGCCGCGACTGGAGGCGGGTCTCACTGCAATGTGCAGTGATCCCCAGCTCTCAGAGGTCAGCCACACCCTTCACGGTTGAGATGGGATGAGGGGGAGGTTGCCCAGGGCTTGAGGACGGGAAAGGAGGACCACCTCACCTGCATGCACAAGCACAAACCCCACGCTCTTCCCCTCGGAGACTGCTTCCCCTCCGCTCCTCTTCATCGATGCGGCCCCTTCAGCGGTTCCGGGGGACTGCGGGCCCCCGGGCCCCAGGCTCCCTGCGGCCTCCATGGTCACAGCCGGGCTCCATGATAACCGTCCCCTTCCATCGCATCAGGGTGGAGAAGGATGGAGGAAGGCAGCGGCGCTGGGCCCCCCGCCGTCCTACCGGAAGCAGCAGGTTTGCAGGCCCCGACCGGACCGTCAGAGTGGATCGGCGCACGCGCAATTTGCGATCCCGCCCCCGAGCACACGGCGGGTGGCGGTTTAACGGCCGCACGTTCCACTCTGCCCGCCCATCGCTCGCGACCAACGGCCGCAAGCCGAACCGTGCCGTGCCGCCCCCTCCCCGTCCGCTTGTTCCCGCCTCTTGGCCACACAACGTCAACAGGTGAGAGGGAAGTGGAGTCCAAGCTGGACCTGGTCATGTTGGGGTGTGGGTATCTGCACCCTCAGTGATGGGCTGGCGTGGTTGGACAACAAGTAAGCAATCCTACAAAGTTAAAGCAGAGTTACAAAGATAGATTGCTGTGATACCATATTTGTGAGGAAGTGATGTTAGTGTTTGTAACTACATGAGGCATCCATTTATTAGATTTTTCGAGATGTGCAGCACAAACACAGTCCCTTTGGTCCAACTCATCTATGCTGACCAGATATCCTAAATTAATCTAGTCCCAATTGCCAGCATTTGGCCCATGTCCCTCTAAACCCTTCTTATTCACATACCCATCCAGATGCCTTTTTTAATGTTGTAACTGTACCATTGTCCACCACTTCCTCTGGCAGCTCATTCCATACACACACACACCATACTCTGCGTGAAAAAGTTGCCCCTTAGGTTCCCTTTAAATCTTTCCCCTCTCACCGTAAACTTATACCCTCTAGTTTTTCACTCGAAACATATTGCATCTTATTTAGCAGTGCAATACATATTGATTTTTGGGAGCAAAGTTAGGGATATTTGCAAATGAATTGCACTTTTGAGTTAATGAATTTCTGCCTGACAACAGCTCTCTGGTTGAGCTGCAGTTTTTAAAAAGTTGCAAATACCACATGCAACAGGGAATAAAGGTCCAGAGTCTATATGCTACATCTTTCCCTTTCTTACCTCATGTGGGGAAAAATACAGAAAACTCCAGAAATCTTAAAAGAATTTATACAAGATGGTAATTCATCTAATCAACCATTGAACTGAGGGATGACCATTACCATACAAACAACAGTGACTCATCATTCTAAAATAAAAAGGACTGTGAGAGGAAAATAACTTTCCACCTTGTGGTCTGGGCTTATGATCTTTGGAATTTTGTTTACCCTGTCTATATTCTTTTTCCACCCATAGTATGTGTTAAACCGTATGTTTTTTTGTCTGGCGTAATTGTATTTGAGTGTGTGTGTGTGTATGTGTGTTTTGATGGGGTGTAGTTTAAGTTAGATAAATTAGAAATAATTATTTTTCACTGTTCTTATTAACTGTGTTTCAATAAATTGAACTACTTTTTCTGAACAACAATAACAAACATAATGTGGTTTTCTTTGTCCTCAGTAGCACAGTCAAGGAAATTGAGTTTTGGTGATCTCATTTAGACTGTATGCATTTTCATATATTCTGACAACTTGTGGGACAGTGGAGTATGATAATTGGCATACTATTTCCAGTTAAGACGTCAGACTATTAGAAAGTGAAGTTTCCCTCTTCGTTTGAAATGTCCTTCACCTATTAATTAGTATTGAATTGTGTTTCTTTTGGCTTATTACAGTAAATGTTTCAAGAGGTTGGCGAATGTGGTGATAAGGAAAAGCCAGGGAACTATAGCCTAGTGAGCCTTGACATTGGTGGTGGGTAAGCTGTTGAAGGGAATCCTGAGGGACAGGATTTACATGCATTTGGAAAGGCAAGGACTGATTAGGGATACTCAACATGACTTTGTGCGTGGGAAATCATATCACATGAACTTGATTGAGTTTTTTGAACAAGTAATTAAGAGGTTTGATGAGGGCATAGTGGTGGACGTGATTTTTTTGGACTTCACTAAGGTGTTTGATAAGGTTCCCCATAGTAGACTGGTTAGCAAGGTTATATCTCATAGAATACATGGAGAACTCACCATTTGGGATACAGAACTAGCTTGAAGGTAGAAGGCAGAGGGTGGTGGTGGAGGGTTGTTTTTCAAACTGGATGCCTGATACCAGTGGGGTGCCACAAGGATCGGTGCTGGGTCCACTTCTTTTCTTCATTTTTATATATGATTTGGATGTGAACATTTGAGGTATAGTTATTAAGTTGGCAGATGACACCAAAATTAGAGGTGTAGTGATTTGTGAAGAAGGTTACCTCAGAGTACAACAGGATCTTGATCAGATGGGCCAATGGGCTGAGGAGTGGCAGGTGGAGTTTAATTTAAATAAATGCGAGGTGCTGCATTTTGGGAAGGCAAATCAGAGCCTGGTACGGTCCTGGGGAGTGTTGCTGAACAAAGCGATCTTGGAGTGCAGGTTCATAGTTCCTTGAAAGTGGAGTCATCTGTAGATAGGGTAGTGAAGAAGGTGTTTGGTATGATTTCCTTTATTGAACAGAGCATTGAGTTGAGGAGTTGGGAGGTCATGTTGCGACAGTACAGGACGTTGGTTAGACCACTTTTGGAATATTTCATGCAATCCTGGTCTCTCCCCTATTTGAAGAATGTTGTGAAACTTGAAAGGGTTCAGAAAAGATTTACAAGAGTGTTTCCAGGGTTGGAGGATTTGAGCACCAGCGAGAGGCTAAATAGTCTGGAGTTGGTTTCTCTGAAGCATCGGAGACTGAGGGATGACCTTATAGAGGTTAATAAAATCATGAGGGGCATGGATAAGGTAAATAGACAAGGTCTTTTCCCTGGGGGGGGGGGTCCAGAACAAGAGGGCATAGATTTAGGGTGAGACGGGAAAAATTTAATAAGGACCTAAGGGGCAACTTTTTCATGCAGTTGGTGGTGCGTGTATGGAATGAGCCGCCAGAGGAAGTGGTGGAGGCTGGTACAATTACAGCGTTTAAAAGACGTCTGAATGCATATATGAATAGGAAGGGTTAGAAGGATAAGGGCCAAGTGCTGGCAAATGGGACTAGGTTAGGTTAGGATATCTGGTCAGCATGGATGAGTTGGACTGAAGGGTCTGTTTCCGTGCTGGTCATCTCTATGACTCTAAGTGTCCAATTGACAAGCAGTTTTCTTTCCAAGAATGTTGAGGATTCCTTTTAAAAAGGTGTTAGTCTCTAAAGGGATTTTAACATCACCACTTCATATTATAAAGTTAGAAGTATTCTGTTTGGGCAATCCATGTTCTGAGTGTGGGAGTAATTAAAAAAACTCATGTTGAATATTTAAAATTGATACTTGGCAAAATAATTCAATCTTGAGGTGTGGTTCTTGAAATGGTTTCCTGAAACAGTCTGTTTCAATATTACTTCACTTAATAGCCCATGTTTTGTAAACTGATTAAATAAAGGCCACAAGATAAGGCCCACCTGTCATCGTATACCAAGGAGCTGGAAACTGTGAAAACCCCTGAGGCTTTGTTTGACATGAGTATATATTGGAAATATGTGTAATTGCAATTTTCTTGAGGCATAAGAATAGCATATACTATGCAAGTTCTGCAGCTTCAAATTTGAACTGCTCTGGAATATACTTTTACAAATGTTTTGAAGTACATCTTTAGAAACAAATAGAAGCACTCACAGTTATGATGGAGTAACTTGAACAGCAACTTCTGGTATTCACACATTTTCAATTAATGTGGAAATATATAATTATTGTCATGAGTATTTCACTCCTCCACAATGTGTGCAGTAGGACCCCTTCGTGTGACACTTGGCAATGAAATCAATGTAATGGTATGAAATTAGGATATTGACCCACCAAGACCTCACTGAAGACATCAATATTGAGGTTCATACATCCTAAAAAAAGTGAATTTTTAACAGGTTTGTAATTATAGCTCAACAAAATCACTAAGACACAAATTTAATTTTACGAGTGTGGCACACCATTCCTTGAAAATGTTAAAGAACATGAGAGATTTTTAAAAGTTCATTTTACTTTATCTATTTATTTTATTAATGTTTTTAATTCTATCTTTTTGTATATGATTTCAATCCGATTTGCTGCAAGTAAGCTTAAAGGTGCAGCAGGCAGTAAAGAAAGCTAACTGTATGTTGTCCTTCATAAAAAGAGGATTTGATGATAGGAACTTGCTGCAATTATAGAGGGCATTGGTGAGGCTACACCTGGAATATTATATGCAGTTTTGGTCTCCTTATCTGAGCAAGGATGTTCTTGTTTTACAGGGAGTACAGCAAAGGTTTACCAAATTTATATCTTCAGAAGCCAGGACTGACATAGAAGGAGAGATTGAGTTAGTTTGGATTTTATTCACTGGAGTTTAGATTGAGGGGGTATCTCATAGAAAACTATCAAATTCTGACAGAACTAGACAGGTTTGATGCAGGAAGGATGTTCCCAATGTTGGGGGATGTCCAGAACTAGAAGTTTAAGGATAAAGGGTAAACGTCTTTGGATAGAGATGAGAAATTTCTTCAACCAGAGTGATGAGCCTGTGGAATTCACTGCCACAGAAAGTGGTTGAGGTCAAAAGATTATGTTTTCAAAGAGTTAGATCTGACTCTTGTGGATAAAGGGATTAAGGCTTATACAGGGAGGATGAGATTAGGATATTGAGCTTGATGATCCCAGATCATTTTAAATGGCAGAGCAGGCTCAAGTGGTCTAATGTCAAAAAGTGTGGCACTGGTTCAAGTGATCAAATAGCCTACCTCCTTCATAATGTCCAACCTTGAATTAGAAATGTACAGCATGGAAACAGACCCTTTCGTCCAACTCATCCAACCCGATCTAGTCCCACTGCCAGCACCCGGCCCATATCTCTCCAAACCTTTCCTATTCATATTCTCATCCAAATGCCTTTTAAATGTTGCAATTGTACCACTTCCTCTGGCAGCTCATTCTATACATGTACCACCCTCTGCGTGAAAACGTTGCCCCTTAGGTCTGTTCTTTATCTTTCCCCTCTCATCCTAAACCTACGCCCCCGAGTTCTGGACTCCCCAGGAAAAACAACTTTGTCTATTTATCCTATCCCTGCCCTTCATGATTTTATAAACATCTATAAGGTTACCCCTCAGCCTCCAGTGCTCCAAGGAAAATAGCTCCAGCCTATTCAACCTTTCCCTATAGCTCAAATCCTCCAACCCTGGCAACATTCTGGTAAATCTTTTCTGAACCCTTTCAAGTTTCACAACATCTTTCTGATAGGAAGGAGACCAGAACTGCATGCAATGTTCCAAAAGTGGCCGAACCAACATGACCTCCCAGCTCCTCTACTCAATGCTCTGACCAATAAAGGTAAACATACCAAATGCCTTCTTCACTATCCTATCTACTTGCGGCTCTACTTTCAAGGAACTATGAACCTGCACCCCAAAGTCTCTTTGTTCAGGACTTTACCATTACGTGTATAAGTCATGCTAAGATTTGCTTTCCCAAAATGCAACACTTCGCATTTATCTGAATTAAACTCCATCTGCCACTCCTCAGTCCATTCGCCCATCTGATCAAGGTCCCATTGTAATCTGAGTTAACCTTCCTTGCTGTCCACCACACCTCCAATTTTGGTGTCATTTGCAAATTACTAACTATACTTCTTATGCATACATCCAAATCATTTATATAAATGGTGAAAATGACAAAATTCTCTGTCTCTGTGAAGATTCTTCATGCTCAGAACCCCTATGCGCTGGCTTAGACCCAGCATAAAACATGTCTATACTTGAAGGTATGTGAAAACATTGCCAGCAACTGTCAGTGAGATGAATGGCAAGCATTGATTCTTCACTCTGAACTGCAAAATCCTGGCAAGAATTAGTGGAACATTGTGGGATGGGTTCAGGATGAAAAGTAGGAACAAAGAGAGTGGATTTGCTGTGTTCGCATGACCTCCATTTGTTTGTGGTGATGCAGCCTATCGGCAGGCGTTAGTAAAGAAACATGGGTTTTCACATTGCAATTCAAACCCTATTTTTAAGCAGTGGTTTTCGAACAGTAGCCATCACTGAATCATTTTATTTTGTTTCATAACCACAAATCAAAGGGAAAATCCAGTCCTTTGTCAGCTTATGAAAACTAAATGCTTCACAGATAATCATCTTTCAAAGGCGACTTGTCCAGGAGAATGAGTAATGAAGCTAATGTTGACCACAGCAGCTGAAGCAATGATATGGCAATGTATACATGTTACAGAAAAGCATGCAGTAGGTTGACAAAAATATGCTTTGAAGGGAGACATTCTGGAAACATCCCACGAGATCTTCTGGTTTTCTTTCATTATAGATGGTACGCAGAGGACCACAAATTATGAAATACATTTTCCAGACGTTTTGTAACTAAACTGATTCCCAAATTTAAAAATCTGAAAAGACATCCAACTTGGTTTTAAAAAGCATGGTCTATGTAAAAGCAAAACACTCTGAGCATATTCTCAACTGAAAATTAGAATGAGAAATTCACAAGGAACCAGAGAGAGAGAGAGAGAGAAAAGGAAGGGTGATTGAAAGTATGGACAGAAAGATGATTTTGGGATAGTATTCATTAGGAGCTTGTGAAGAGTTGAAGGAATTTAGAGTGGGAGTTATGATAAGGAGGAATAAGGCAGAATTTTCCTGAGGCAAATTGAGACACAATCTCAAGAGGTAAGAATAAGAGCATTGAATAAATCAGTAGGGGTGTGCATGTTTGGAGGAGGTTGCAGTTTGTCGTTATAAAAAGCAGGGATTTGAAGAAGGGGAAGAAAATCTAATGTTCAAATTTGGTGCACAACTAACCACTCTACATTGATGAGTGATTGGAAGTATGGACATGATTCTGAAACCCCCCCCAGAGGTGGTGAGAAATGAAGCCTGAGACACTAATCCCCTTGCCACTTCAGCAAATAAATTCTGGACAAGAAGGTCCATAGACTACCTTTTCAACTCCGACCAATTAAGGTCCATGTGGTCAACCACCTTCAGGTCTCAACTCTCCACTGCTCCTATTACCTATCTTCTTGATAGGTGAGAAAAATGACTAGTTTCCAGGGTGGTCTGCCTGTCAATTTGGAGGATGGTGGGGCTTCATTTACCCCAATCTCAGGCAGTCAGCAGTAGGGAAGTGGAGCAATGTGGTGGCAGCTGAAAGTTGTCCTTGTTTCCCGATCCTCTGATTTCCTCTCCCTGTGATGTCTTTTTTAAAAAAAAATCCATTTGCTCGCTTGCTCTGTTTAGTCCTTTATAGCCAAGGCCACCAATGAATCTCAAAACCTGCAGCCTCAGGCAGGGTGGAAAAGGCAAAGCTTTGGATGATAGGCTTTCCAGTCAGTACTTTTAAGTACCTAATCTGTGCTTGATCTGATGATATATTTCATACTGATGCAACAGGAAGTTATTTGCGCTTAAAATTGCCCACCCACACTCACTGCAGAGCACTATATCCCAGCCTTAGTATGGGATAGAGATGTGTCTGCTGTATTTTGGGTATGTTAAGATCATCTGTTTTACTTTTCTCACTTTTGGTCTGAAACAGACAGCTGAAGTTGAGAAATGAACTGATCAGTAGCTTCTTTCGGAAAGGAGAGAGTAAACAAACTGATATTTGCTAATGGAAGGATATTGCTGGATAATTATTGTTCTAAGAACATTGCAAATGTTTTGGCACCAATATGTGTTATGCTCAAGGACTGGCAATTGGTTGGATATTGCAATGGTCAATCAAGGAGAGGCTGCTGCTGGCCAACTAACACCAGAATGTTGAAAAAGAGAAACCATAGAACTGATTTTAACTGGGTTTTTGAGCAGAGCGCAGTGTGCTAGAAAGCTACTGGACTAGAAGCTCTGTTTAAGCTCTCTCTCTAGTTTTATGTTCTGTTAAAGAATTGTTGAATGTTCTTAGAAAGGAATCCCAATTTATAAGAAATAAGTGAATATTCCCTTGAGACTGCTAGAATCTGTTTGCATTAACTAGTGACTTTTGAATTCAAACAAGATACAATGTCATGTGACCTTAATACAACCAATCATTGAAAGAATTCTATAAAGACCTGGTATTCATGGTTGAAACAGTTATCAAACTGGCCAGTTACATCTCTTATAATTTCTTTCTAATTTATTCCATAAATGTGTCTATGTAGGACAGTGGAGATTTGTATTCAAAGATTAGACTTAGATTGTAGTTTCTCTGTGTTCTATTAAAGTTATGTTCTTAATAATAAATGGTTGATTATGGTTGAAGTTACAAACTTGGTGTCCAAGATCTGTTATTTGAAAAGTCTGGTTAGGAAAAACTGAGCAATTTTGAGGGCCATGGAATGCTTTAATTTCAGTGTTGCAAATCCAGTGTTAGTGAGTCTGATTTGGTCTAACTTGCTATCCCTGTGTCATAGCATGCGATATTATGAAACAATGCAGCTCCTTAAATATATCAAATATAGAATAACATTTCAATAAAATATTAATCACAATGTTCAAAAGTTTGTTTCTTTAAATTTAAACTACCGTGGTTTCTGAATGAAAATTTTAAACTTGTCAAATTATTTTTGCAAATCTGATCATAAATGAAAAGATAGGGCATAAGAAAATTCATGTTCCTATTTTACCTTACCTTAAATTTAAATGTTTTTGTGAGTTTAACTTCTGATGTTTGATCTTCAGTTTCTTTTTCCAATTAGCTTTCATTTGGAAACTTTTCCTTATAGAAAACACCTTTTTAGTGATGCCAAGTGATGATATAAAAGAAATACACCATATATTAGCATGACCAAAGCATATGTGAGCATGAACAATAAAAAAGAAAACTGGTATACACAACTCTTTAAAGCTTTGAATTTCAGCTATAGTCAGAAGAATTTAATTCAATTTTTCGGTTAAAAAATAATTTCAGTTATGAATGAAACATGAATTATGGTTTTCCTGTAGGTACACTTAACTCTGGAGATAAGTATTTAAACTTGAACAATCTAGTAAACCTATTTTCAACGATTTTTATGTACATTGTTATTGATCAAAATCCATAAGAATTTTCGCAAAAAATAGTATCTGTATACCAAAAAAATTCTATTTCACAGTTTTTTGTTTCTTTCGAGCCTGAAACTGTTCAGTTTTTGCTTTCACCGATTTTACAAGCAAAGAAAGTGCAGGATCTATAGGTTTCTTGATGGCTGTCGTTGTCTCTTCTCCAGTAACATCACTTTCTTTCCTTTTGTTCAATGCTACCTGCTTCTGCTGCTCTTGCCTTCGCCTCGACTTTTCTTCCAGGATTGACTGTGTGGCATTAGTCTTCTTAAAACTAGGATCTGAAGGGTCTAGGTTGAAGAGGTGTGAAGTATATATGGCTTTAAACCTTGGGTCAGCAACATCCACCTGTAACAAAATTAAAATCTCAAATATAACTACTTGCATCGTTGTTGTAGCTGTCCAGTTTTACAGCATGTTCAGTGATTAAAATTTAGGCCACCTCTGAATCTTGCTAGGGATTTCCATATAACAGGATTGTGGTATTCAGAATTTCTTTTGTCTCCAAAATGAGAAAGCATTTAACATAAAGGATATTTACTTCTTTTCTTTTACACAGTCACAGTTCATTGTGTCTGTGTTGGCTCTCTGAAAAAGCTGTTCATGTCCTTTTGAGTTTCTGTCCTTAAAGTTTTCACTTTGCAAACAATTGCCCACTTTTCTGTTAAACGTGTTACGAGTTTTATTTCTATCATGTTTGCTTGTTAGTCAGTGAATGCGCTTATAATCCAATGCCTTAAAAAACATTCTCCTCACTTCTCCCATTGTTCCTGTGGTGACAGCATTGCATAGTTATCCTTATTATCAACAAATTGCTTGATCAAATGCCCCCTAATTTCTCATTTCCCTTCGTAATTAAACTTGTATTCTGCTGCCATATAGTAAGGGATTCTGCTAGGCATACTGTCACTACACAGTTAAACAGGAGCATAGGAATAGTAGGACTATTAATCATTAAAACCAGTTCTGTTCAGTTTGACTGGATAGAGATGGTGTGCAGGGAAATGTGAAAAACACAAGACACTGGCATGAGGTAATATGACTAGTGTAGGCATCATCAGCTGAATGGCTTCTTTCAGTTGCGTAATAATCTGTGAATATGGCTGATTTGCATTGTACTTCAAATTAATTTAACCATCCTTGTTTAAAATTCTTTGGTATTCTAACCAACAAAAATTCTAATTTTTAAGAATTCTATGCTTCTTCTTTTACCCAAAACATTTAATTGTCAATGCTATCAATTTATGAACTTACAGAACAGGCCAAAGGGAGTGTATAGGGCAGAAACAAAAAGAAAAGTCAGTGGTCATTACAGCCTCTAATTATCACATCATAAATAAACAATAGGGTAACAGACTCTAACCAGAAATCATTCATTTGGTCTTTATTTTCCATGCCTTAAATAGATTATATCTCCCCCAGGTATGGGCCTAGAGACCATTAACCATTCCTTATTTGGTAATGCAGCATTATGGTGCTCTCGACCAGAGATCAAGAGCTCTATGGACACATTTTAAAACTTAAGGGTCAAATTGAATGTGCACCAGCTTGCTATATTGTCTTGACAGTCTATTCTAACATGCATTTTGTGATAAAATCTATCCTTCTGTGTTCTGAGCTGGTAGCTGTGGAGACAAAATTAGCTGAAGAATTGTAATAGTCAGAGAATATGATGTTACAATGATTGCTATATTCAATTCTACCTAGGATCCAGGGTGTGCCCTATTAGGTCACTGAACAATGAGTTTTAGTCATTTGTTGGAGGTGGTTGAAACAGATGCTTGCGACCTTTGAATACCTAGAAATAGGGGGAAGAGGATCCATCCCAAAAGGTGCTGATGTAGCAAGCTCCCATGTGCAGTTAGAGCTTAGAGACGTTCTGGGGGATGGTAGATGCAGTGGGGTTTTTGAAGAAAGCATGGGAGCCATTGCTAATTATAGCTGAGTGTAAGAGTGAAGGAAGCTCACAAGCAATATTTGCTTGGTGCAGCTGAGAAATATGGGAGCTCAGAAATCCAGCGATAGTGTCAGTTTATTGAAGATAACTATGAAAATACTGGAATTATACTAGAGTAGGTGCTGGAGTGCAGTCTTAAGAATCCAGTGGACACAGTCTCAGGAAAAAGATTGAACTACCAGAATGAGCATTCGTTGAGACAGTCTGTGCAGTTGCAGCTTTTGAGGAAGCCCAAACCTAGTTCTTCGGAAATTAAGAATTCAAACCCCTTATAAATGGGACAAACCTTTAATAAGAATTGATGACCCACAGTGTCACTAATCTAAGGGGGTTTGTTGAAAGTTCTGTGCAATCTTGTCCTGACCGGCTTTGCTATTTGATATGTTATGTGGAGTTTTGACCATAATTTTTTGGTTCTCCACATTTACCTCCAATAACTTTAGATGTTTGTTAATAAAATCTATTAATTTTGTTTTACTATTACAACATTATAGAGTAAAGTTTATTTCATTTGTTTGAAACTGTGGAGTTTTTTTTATTATTCATTCATGGGATTGGGTGTTGACGGCTGGGTCAACATTTTTTTGCTCATGCCTCGTTGCCCTTGAGAAGGTAGTGGTAAGTTGCCTTGTCATATTACTGCAGTCTATTTGTTGTGGATAGACCCACAATGCCATGAGAGAAGGGGTTCCAGGATTCTGACCCAGCAATGCTTGTGGCTTTATTATCTAAATAACTATCTGGATTCTCAAACTGTCTACTTTAAACCACAAAAGTGAGTGGTCTCAAACTAATCTCATCAACAATCCGCAGTGAAATGTTTATATTTTTTGCCAAATATAAAAACAACACAAGATATTTTATCTTGGTATATTAAATTTTGATCATAAAAGTACAGGTACACAATACTTTATCTGAAACGCCCGGGACCAGCTGGTTTTCGGAATTCGGAATTTCTTGAATTCTGAGTAAGTGACAGTATGACAGTGAAATTTTTAAAAATCTTACCGGATAGCAGACTCACTGAGTACAAAAGGCCCTGAGTCAGAATTGAAGCCTGCCAGTGCTGGGCTTCACCCACCCACGTTGCATCTGAATGACATACATCGAGTGGGTGTGGAGTTGGGTTAACTGTTTGCACGCCAAACAACCTTGTTAATGAGAAAACTTCACGAAAACCTTCGGATTTCAGATAAAAGGTTATCTACCTGTAATTGTGCACACTGAAATGTTACATTACCTGGAAACTGTCTTCTTCTAGGTATCCCTGCTTTTTAATTAATTTTTTCTTCTTCTTCTTACTAAGATTCTGTTGTTCCACTATTTTGTCATAATTGAAATGTCTTCGGTCTTCCTCTTCATCATCCATCATAAGCAAGGCCATTTTTGCCTAGTGATGAAGAAATATTTTGTAGTATAAGTTTACTAATTATTAGAATGAAAATATAATAATGTATAAATTTGCAAAGGCAAAAGAAAAGTGTATATGCTCAAAACTGGAGGCCTAAATATACAGAAACTCTCTCAATATTATGCTCCAAATGCCCAGTTGGTCTCCAACTGTTAAATCATACCATCTCTCAAACATTCACATCACGGTTGGCCCTAACTCATGTATTCTAAAAGATCAAATGGAATTATCCCAGGTCCGCCTGTGATAGGTGCAAATGAGGCACAAAAATGATCATATTCACGCAAGAAATATAAGTCAGAAACGTGAAAAGTAATGGAATAGAAAGTAGAAAAAGGCAAGAAATGAATAAACAAAGCATGATTTTGAAAGCATATAAAATTGAGTTTCCCAGTGTAAATCTTTCACTTGTTAATTTTAGCACTTCAATAGACAAACAGCTTTGATAAAAATCTCAACTGCTTAATGGGCAAAATATGGGCAGGGCAAGCAGTAAGTCACTAGAATTTTTATAGTCTTTTAAAATAATAAATTCAAAATTGCATCAGAGATCACAAAAAGCTTTGAAAGTGAAATCACTGTTCTCATACATAGCAATATAGTATCATAGAAAACCTTTGTTTTAACCAATACTTTTGATAAATCCGCAACAATATACCTGAAATACTGGAAGTTTACAGTATTATTACGATGCCAAGTAGTCAACTGAGGGTATGAATGAGAAGGCTCCCTGCTGGTCGATTTTATTTTGAGACAACTATTATTTAAGTGATTTTGCTGTAAATAAAGCATAACATTGATGTGTATACCCCTGCATTATGTTTCTATTGCTTAGTGTGTATTTTTACATTGATTATGGAGACCTCTTAATCATCTGGAACATTTTATCAACCTGCACACTCCTGGTCCAATAGGTGTGGTTAATAAAAAGTTTGCTGTATTTGCATTCAGCATAATCCCATGAGCCACAATAAGTTAACTGACTAAATAATCAATTTTTGGTAATGTTGGAAGGTGGTTAAAGGGAAATTGGAAATAAAGCCTGTCTCTTCAAAAGGTGTAACATCTTTTGATGTAAAACTGAGAAGATTTAGCTTCACATCCAAATGATAAGGTATCTTACTCAATACATACTATGTAGTTCAAATTTTCAATATGGAGCATTTCTGACCTTTTCCTTTTCTAATTCACCTTCCTCCTCTGGTGTCAGTTTATCCGTTAACTTTTTGTTCTTTTTGCCCATCTTCTTTTGGTGAAATACTGCAAATGAGAAAAAAATAAAAACAGTATGCGAGCTGTTCAATCTTACAACTTTGGTTGGCTATTTTTAAACATCACAACGAACTGCAACATGCAGTGAATATTATTGCTAAGCAGGGAAACAATGCAATTACGAGTAAGTTTCAGAAAATAATATCCAATCCACTGATTGGTATCATTTTAAAAAGAATTTTACTGTTTTTGTAATGACATCATTTAGTACCATATGTGTCATTGACAAATATTAACATTTATGTGCAGAAAGCATGGCATGTTTTCATTTTGTAACCAACTTGGATGTACTGGATATGAATGCCTATAAATCTGATAATAAAAACAAAAGCATGAAATAATCCCTCAGCTGTGCTCTACTTTAGAAAGAGGCTTGTACTCTGTTTAAACAGAAAGAACGTTGAATATTATATACATTTACAAATATCTAATCATTGCCATTCTTGTCAACATAGAAAAATACAAGATATTTTCTGTGATTTTAGGCTCAATGTCACAAGTATGTTAAAATTTACATAAACATAATTTTTAACCGACTATTCTGTGAAATTTTAGACATGTTTTAGATAAAGACTCTGCTAATAAGATTTAATTTAAAAACATAGCGGTCACTTTAATTCGTTCCTAAACGGTGGCTTAGAAGCAGGAGTAATTTCTGTGCGTAAATATTTTAGATGATCTATTTTCTTACTTTGAAGAGAATATAAAGAATGGGTGGGGCTTGTCAGAAATAAGATTTAGACTGTATAATCGAAAGAAGGGTGACGTCGAACACTTCTGCTGCTGCCTCCGCCTCCAAGCTTACATTTTACATCAAGACTCCCTCCCAACTTCTGAGGACCCCTCTGCCCGCCTCCAACACACCCCATCCACCTGGACATCCCGTGCCAGTCTGTTACCCACCCTCGACCTCTTTATTTCCAACTGCCGCCAGGACATTGACTGCCTCAACCTGTCCATTCCCCTCACCCACTCCAACCTCTCACCCTCACAACACACAGCCCTCCACTCTCTCTGCTCCAACTCAAACCTCACCATCAAACCAGCGGACAAATGGGATGCAGTGGTAGTTTGGCGCACTGACCTCTACACCGCTGAAGCCAGGAGCCAACTTGAACACACCTCCTCCTACCTCCCCCTCGACCATGATCTTACCTCCCATCACCAAACATAGTCTCCCAGACTGTACACAACCTCATCATCTCAGGGAATCTCCCACCCACAGCTTCCAACCTCAGTTTGGGAACCCCGCACCACCCGGTTCTACCTCTTACCCACGATCCACAAGCCTGACTACCCCGGCCGACCCATCGTCTTGGCCTACTCCTGCCCCACCAAATTCACCTCCACATACCTCGATACTGTTCTATCTTCCTTGGAACAGGAATTCCCCACATACATTCGGGACACCAGTCACACTTCCAACTCCTCCAAACTTTGATTTCCCTGGCCCCCAACGCCTCATCTTCACCATGGACATCCAGTCCTTATACACTTCCATCAGCCAAGACCAGGGCTTCCAAGCAATCCGTTTCTTCCTCTCCTGACATCCCCACCAGTACCCTCCCACTGACACTAATTCATTTGGCTGAACTAGTCTTCATCCTCAATAATTTCTCCTTCGAATCCTCCCACTTCCTCCAGATGAAAGAGGTAGCCATGGGCATCTGCATGGGCCCCAGCTATGCATGTCTCTTGGACTGTTCTATGTAGCTGACAATCTTCTGCAGTTACACCGGCATCAATCCCCACCTTCTCCTCCGCTACACTGATGACTGCATGGCGCCACCTTGTGCTCCCACGAGGACGGTGAACACTTCATTAACCTCACCATCATATTCCACCCGACCTTAAATTCACCTGGACCATCTCTTCCTGGACCTCTCCATCTCTATCAACAGTGACCGATTCAACACTGACATTTTCTACAAACCCACCGACTCCCACAGCTCCTTGATTACACCTCCTCCCACCCTGCCTCCTGCAAAAATGCTATCCCTTATTTCCAATTCCTCCACTGCATCTGCTCCCTGGAGGACCAGTTCCACCACAGAACATACCAGATGGCCCCCTTCTTTAAAGAATGCAATTTCCCCTCCCACACGGTTGATGATGCCCTTCAGTGCATCTCATTCACTTCCTGCATCTCCGCCCTCGAACTCCACCCTCCAACCGTAACAAGGACGGAACTCCCCTGGTCCTCACCTTCCACCCACCAACATCTGTATACACTGCATCGTCCTCTGCCATTTCCGCCACCTACAAACGGACCCCACCATGAGAGACATATTTCCCTCCCCACCCCATCCGCATTCCGTAAAGACTGTTCCCTCCGCGACTTCCTCATCAGGTCCACGCCCTCCCAAAGTCGCACCCTCCCTTCCCAGCACCTTCCCCTGCCACCACAGGAACTGTAAAACCTGTAACCACACCTCCATCCAAGGCCCCAAAGAGCCTTCCACATCCATCAAGGTTTCACCTGCACTTCCACACTTCATTTACTGTATCCGTTGCTCCCGATGCAGTTTAAATTCCCCGAGACTCCTAGCCTTATTCCTGATGAAGGTCTTTTGCTGAAAACGTAGATTTTCCTGCTCCTCAGATGCTGCCTGACCTGCTGTGCTTTTCCAGCACCACACTCTCGACTCTAATCTTTAGCACCTGCATTCCTCACTTTCGCCTAGTTTAAAATATTTGTCTGAACTTTTTTTTTGCCTTTCCACTGGTTCTGAAAATGATTGATTTTTAATACTAAATACAGCAAACTGGCAGAAAAGAATTATCTAGCTGCATATGATCAATGCACGTGTACTTTTCTGATTTACCTGATTGCCCCAGTTCATCCGTGAAGAAAGAATCATTCAAATCTACATCTGACGGAATGTCATCATCACTCAGCTTCTCGCCAATTTGAAGCTACAAAGAAGTCAGAGCAGAAAGATAAATGCAATCATTTAAAAATCACTTTCCACCAAAAATCAAGTTTTGGCATGATCTTCATTGTACAATGAGATGATGTCATTCTTGTGTATAATGTAAAAATGCAAGCTATCACCCAAAAATAAATCTCTGACTTCTTCCCATTGACAGAATAGATTGCAAGACATGAACAAATCATATTGAGAAACAATTCTCAAAAAGGCCCAGTTCTGGTCTCCCTGTTAATAGGAAGGATATTATTTAGCTGGAGAGGATTCAGAAGAGATTTACCAGGATGTTGCCAGAAATGAGGGTTTGAGTTATAAAGAGAGGCTGAATAGACTTTTTAACTGGAGCTTAGGAGGTTAAGAGATGACCTTACAGAGATTTACAAAATAATAAGGAGTCTAGATAAAGTGAATGGCAAGTGTCTTTTCCCAGGGTGGTGGGGAGGTGGAGATTTGAAGACTAAGGGGGCATATTTTTAAGGTAAGAGGAGAAAGATTTTAAAAAGACATGAGGGGCATTTTATTTTTTGTTTACACAGAGTGGTTTATGTATGGAATTAACCTCCACAGCAAGTGGTAAATGTGGGTACAGTTATAATGTTTAGACATTTGGATAAATAAGTAAATAAGAAATGAATGGAGATATGAGTCAAGCGCAGGCAGAGGGTGTAGTTTGGGATTATGGTTGGCATGGACTGGTTGGACCAAAGGACCTGCTTCCACGCTGTATGACTCCATGACTGTGTATCACCTATAAGGAAAAAGGCAAAGAGCAGTTAGCTGCAGGAGCTGCTTTTCCATCTTACAATGATGAGTGTTGTCAAACATGCTGACTTTCATCACACACATTTCTAGTATAAAGTATACAAATTGTGACTTTTGACAAACATTTACATCTACAATTACAAAACCAGACAAGTGCAAAAAGGAATTCATGTTCCCCACTAATTTGGTTGTGGTCCCCTTAACTCTTCCTACATTCACATCTATATCAAGTCCTTATTACCCATGGAGGATAGGGATTATGCATATGCCACGGATAACACAAAACATGGACAGTGCTATAATAGAAATCCCCGACCATAAGGGAACGTGCAATCTGGCGGAATCTTTCAGTTAGGGGAAAAAAGCATATGTTTGGGGCTGACTTCAGGATATGTAGATTTGTGGGTAGTGAACCACATATAATGAGGAACTGATGTATTCTTAATGAGAATGGTTGACAAGTATAATGCGGAAGCTGTTCTGTTTAATATAAATATATAATTGAATATGTTTATGATCAAAATTCCAATTTGGTAGATATTTTATTTTGTTCTAATAAAATATTCATAACTTGATCTAAAAATTAAAATTGATTGCCATAGTCTTATGTGAGATGGGTTTAGTCAGTAGTAGTCCATTATTTTTGTCACAGAAAACTGTTGGTTATACTAATTCAAATGCCATAAGATAGCTGAGGCAGGAAGTAGAATAAATGAGAGAGGAGTAAATGAGGTGAGGACCGTCACAGAGAAGCAGACACACCAATGGTCTGTGTGGGACACAGGAGTGGTGGCAGTAAGATTAAAAGAACAGACAGATCAGCAATGAAGCAGAAGAAAGTGATAAGGATTAATTTGTAAGGGGAGCAAACAGGTAATTTCTGCAGCTGATGATATGACTGCAGGATGGTATGTTGGCGTCCTGGATGTCTAGATTAAGAATGTCATGGAATGCTGCATGGCATTCTGAAGAAAGATGTAGAAAAACTGAATTTGTAATCTGTGTTGAGACCAATGACATAGGGAGAAAAAGTAATAAGGTCCTGAAAGCAGACTTTGGGAGTTTAGTAGGGATATGAAAAGTAAATCATAAAATGCAGTCATCTCCACATTATTCATAATGCTACCCAGTAGTAAGTATAGAAATAGAAGGATAGAGCAGATAAGTGCATAGCTGGAGAGATGGTGCGGAAGGGAGGGTTTAGATACCCAAGACGTGACATTCTAGGGCAGTTGGGACTTGAAACAAGTTG
This sequence comes from Chiloscyllium plagiosum, assembly GCF_037043375.1. NCBI lineage: Eukaryota > Metazoa > Chordata > Chondrichthyes > Orectolobiformes > Hemiscylliidae > Chiloscyllium > Chiloscyllium plagiosum. The sequence goes on from NW_028270148.1 coordinate 112,212,543, forward strand.
GTTAGGCTGGAACTGAACAGGAATGGAGCTAACGACCTCACACAGAATCACAGAATCTGTACAATGTGGAAGTAGGCCATTTAGTCCATCAAGTCCACACCAACCTTCCGAAAAGCATCCTACGCAGACCCACCCCCCACCATATCCCTGTAACAATCCATTTGCAGACTCAAGGCAGAGTGGCACGTTGAGTCCAAAACTGGCTGAGAGGCAGAAAGCAAAGATGATGTTAGAGAGCTTTTTCTGAGAGTGGAAGTCTGTTTCTAGTGAGATTCTGCAAGGCTCAATGATGGGGCTCTTGCTGTAGTGAAGGGGTAACCTTTTAGAACTAAAATTAGGAGGAATTTCTTCAGCCAGAGGGTGGTTAATTTGTGGACGCCAGATCATTGAGTGCATTTATGTCAGAGATAGATAAGTTTTTGATTGATAAGGGGAGTAAGGGGTCTCATCTGAAGTATACCGATTGAATGAACTCATCCAGGACTGACTTGCTAGCAGGGCAGGTAAATAATGTGGTTCGTTAAGAAGGCATATGGGACACTTGTATTCTATACCTGGCCAATAAAGAAAAGAACAAGGATGTTATTGCTGGAACTGGTTAATTGGAATATGATACTGGTTAGGCCACAACTTAAGTACAGTGACTAGTTCTAATAACTATATTATAAGGTGTAGGGAAGATTTACCAGGATGCTGCCTGGACTGGAAGGTCTGAGCTGAGGAAAGATTGGATTGGCTGGGTAGTTTTTCTTGGAGCAGGAAAGGTTGAGATGGGATCTGGTAGAGGTGTATAAGATTATGAGGGGGCATAGATAGGATAGGTATGAAAATACTTCTTCTCATTAGTAGAAGAGTCAATAACCAGGAAGATAACACTTAGGTTGAAATAAAAGGCTTAGAGAAGAGTTGAGGAAAATCTTTTCACCCACAAGGTGATGGGTGCCTGTACTTTCTTGCCTAAAAGAGAGGTGGAGCTAGAAAGGGTTATGACAGTGAAGCAGTATTTGGATATTTACTTGTGTTGCCATAGCGTCCAGGGATATGGGCCAAAGGCTGGAAAATGGAATTAGTGTAGTCAGATCTTTGTCGAATGGCGTGGACACAATGGACTGAATGGCACCCTTCTGGCTGTAAATATCTATGACTTTATAAAGTATCATACTGCAGTAGGAATGGAAATAATTTGGAACAGAATTCTGAGGCAAAGTTCAGAGGATGCTTTATTCTGCATTTGTCTGTACTATATCTGACCTGGGAGCACTTCATGATGACACTGGATGTTTGAAATGCCCTGACTGCTGTTCTCTACAGGCGCCTCTCACCTTGATGAGATCAGTTGCTCATGTTTCAACTCTCATGATAGCTTTGGCACAGTGACATTGAATGACATGTATCAGTTTGATCAACTTTCAAAGTTGGATGGTATCACAATACATAATTTTCTATAGCTTAACTATATTCTTTTGGAGCACATTACTTCATTTAGATAGATGATATCAGAGTTTATCCCTTTCAGTTTACCTTGGATGGTATTATTTGGCAAGGTAATATCAATCTACTTTAATATGATCCAAAATACTGTCAAAATGCATTAAAAAATAAATTAAAATCAGGTATCTTTCAGCACAGCGTACGTTTTTTAAAAATACCAAGCTTGATCAAAGTTACAATTTGTCAATTAAACATTTTTCCAGAGATGGCCTCAAGCATGAACAGAAAAGATACATTCTCATTTGTAAGCCAATAAATGTGAAGATAAAAAGCAATTATAAACGACTAGTTTCCTATTTAAAATCCAGTATGCCAATTCAATTAAAAAAACATCTGTTAGGTTATTCATAGCTACAGAATGTTCTACAAATCACTTAAAATGTGGTAAAATAGTTGCTCCCAAACTTCAATGTTAAAGAGATTGAAATATTTAAATTCTGTAGTTGCTATTTTCTGGTTACTGAAGTTGAAATGACGCACGCCTACAGTATTGCTATTCGCGTGTCTCCATAATTGAGACAGACAGCAGCCAGACTATCCTAACCATATGGATTCAATCTGGCAGCTTGGGTTGTCATGTCGCTCAGCCTTCTCTTAACATCTGAAGCTGCCAGGCAGCCAAAAATGTCAATATGTACAGATTTTAAAACATATATAACATTAGCTGATAGCAGACCACCACATAATATAAATATGGATGATGCATCAAGTTCTCAAACTGCACCCACAGTTTAATTCAAGCCATCTATAATCTAACAAAAATCAAGGTTGTTCATAAAATGAATCTCTACTTTAGATTTCCATAGCTCTGAATTGGAGCTGCACTTCTGAAGAAGGAAGAGAGATAGAGAAAGGGCTGAATGTTCTTTCTTTACAATGAAATAAAAAGCTTAAGTTTCATCTCACTAAAGTATATAACAATTGTAAAACGTGGATGTGTCAGGTTTTTCTGACCAGACACATTATTTTGATAATTACGTAACATGGGGTGCAACAGAACTTATTTGAGGAATACAGGTGCTGTTACATGGAGATCACATTCTCCAACTTGCAATCATCTCTTCCTTTCCCACCTTTCATAAAAGCAGATATTAATTAAAATTCCTTGACACATCATATTTTCAAGAATGTGCCCAGCCCAAATAATTTTTAAACTGATCAGACAACCCACAATCTGTTAAATTAACCATGTTAATTTTGTGGAGTACAGAAAGGTGCTAAAATCCATCAAATAATAATAAGGAGCCACAAATCAATTAAAAATATTTAAATGTTTCTGTTAAACACCCTACACACAATTTCTTTTACTGAAACTGTGTATAGTTGCATTTTGATCGAGCCAAATATATAGGTAATGTATAACAAAGAAATTCTCAAAAATATACTAATGTTTACCTATTAAGTCAGTAATACTTTGACAAAAGAGGCTCAAGGAAGTAGCATTCTGTCAGAAAGCACTAAACTGCACACACTCTACTAGTGAACTAAACTCCCAGTAAGCAGCCTAACGTTTCACCTACTGCTCTAAGAATAAGTCACTTGATGAATAGTCAGTACTGGGGTCAACTGTAAAGATATATTCCAGTTTTATGGTGGAGAAACAATGTATGTATGATTAGAAACAAGATTCACAGCAGAAAAAAAGTCAGAAAAATTATAATCAGTTTTCCATGTTCCTGTTCCAATAAAGGGATAAGCTCTTCAGCGTTATCCCCTCATAAATATTACTCTGTCCATATAGACAAATTCAGAAGTGACTACTTTGATGTGGGATTCACGACTAGCAACATATACATATCTTGCTACTTCCGATTAAGAAAAAGCTTTCATGGAATTAACATTCTTCCTTATGACACTTGAAAGAATGGCCTTCATTAACTCTGATGTACAATATAAATAGAATGCTTCAAGATCTTTGACAGGGTCTATGCATTGTAGAGGTAAAGAAGTTCTGCTCCACTGCTCAGTCGTACGTTTGTTGGGCAGTCAAGGTGATGAATAATCATGGAGTAGAAAATTACAGGGGTGAGGTTTGCTCCCCTGGAAAGTCAGCAGCCAGTGACAGATTCTGAAGAAATCTGCCCCAGCCATAATGTCCTAAAGGTGGGTTAAATCAATAGATCATGAGATTTCTACTGAACTGGGAGGAAGCCCCATCTGTTGGAGATGTTAACAGCTTCATCAGTCCTGGCAGTGCCAAAGCTTCATACTGCAGACAGTCTCACATTCAGAATCCAGTGGAACCCTGAATACATCAAGTCTGGGCACTTGGTGGGGAGGGTTTGGCAAGTGGTGGAAGTGTAGGCTTTAAATTCCTTATATGGCAGTAGGAAGTTACCACCTACAAGTGGGTTGCCCCAATGTGGAAAGGCCACCCTTCAGAAATTATAATCCCCTTTCTCCTGCACTTTCATAAACTTGTGAAAATGAAACATGCTGCCCAATCTCACCACTCTGTCCATGCTATAACCCATGCCAACTGTATGGGTAGAGTAATACTGGAGTCAACTTTGCTTTTAACCTGCTCATTTGACCTTTAATTATTTATTTACTTATGGTGGGCAGGCTCCCAACTTTGTCCCTTTCTCACTCTCCATATAATGAGGGTGAGTGGAAAGGTGGTGGTCTGGGTACCTGACCTATATTTTGTGGTTCCTTGTTAAAATTACATGTACCACGTCTGTACATGTAATATCCAGCCCGTTAAGACTATTTTGCTCTCTACAGACAGTGGCAGACTGGCTGAATATTTACAGCATTAACTTTTATTTATTTTGGCCAGATGATTAGGGAACTCTGCCTTTAAAGGATGACAGGAGACAAAAAGACAGATAACTATAGGTCAGTAAGCTTAACATTTGCCATTCAGAAAATGTTAACGCCTCTTATAAAAGATATACTAGCAGAGTATTAGAAATGCATAATATAACCAAGCAGAGTCAGCATAGTTTCATGAAGGGGAAATCATGTCTGACAAATTTATTGGAATTCTTTGAGAATGTTATAAACAGGATAGATAAAGTAAATGTAATATATTTGGATTTCCAAAAAGCATTTGATACAGTACCCACATAAGGATGCTTAGTAAGATAAGAACCCATGGCATTTGGGGTTGGAGTGGGTGGGGGGAGCTGATGATATATATATATATATATATATGCATATATGTGCACAGAGAATTGACTAACTACTAGAGGGTAGAGCGTACGATAAAGGGGATATTTTCAGAATGCAGCAACCTGTAACTTGTGGAATGCTACAGGGATCAGTGCTGGGGCCACAATGATTTACAACATATATTAATAACTTGAATGCACGATCGTCAGGTTTGTGGATGATACAAAAAGGGGTGAGAAAGCAAGTGTTGGGAATGACACAGAATCTAAGAGGGATATAGACAAATTACTGCTGCTACGTTTTATGATGAAAAACCAGTGCAAAGCTTTTGATAGTTATAAAAATCAGGCAAAAAAAGACTTTCAACATACTTGAAACACTTTTGATAATGTAAACATTCCAGCTGAATGGATCACAAAAATATTATTAATCAATATAGTCAAAATAAAAAAAGTTATTTGGTCAGTAAAAAAAAACATGTAGATTGTACAGTGGAGTGGATTCACAACCAGAAGTTAGCTTACTAATATTGTTACTTGGGGATGTAGGAATGACTTGTTCATTCTAATAGAGGTTGTTTGCAAGTGATTTTGTGTAATTGCCCACAATATGCTACGATCTATTTTTTTCCTTCAACAAGTTATTAGAGCTTATTTTAAAGTTAATAGCTTTCAAACAAAGAAAATCACTTGTTAAACTCTGTGTCCCACTGATGAGCAAAGCTCTTTCATGCTCTTATGCTTCACTCCCTTACTTGGAATGTGACCACAATAAACTTCATAACCACATTCCAGCCAACAACTTCTACTTGAATTTACATAGTGTCTTTATTGTAGAAAAACATCCTCTAGCACTTCACAGAGACTACTGGTCAAGAAAGTTATACGATTTGAGTGTCTTTTTGGAAAATAAAAATTAGAAAAAGAGAAAGCGCCTTATAAAATGTGAAGCAGTTGAAGTAGATCTGTACTTGATTAAAATCTTCTGAAGTTGTCAAGTAACACTGTCATGTTAAAGGCTGAGTCTTTGAAGTCAGATCCACCATGGATTCAAATATTGTTCCAAATTAAAAATAAAGGTAGGAATCCTTAGGCGAGTTCTTGGAATGTTGGAAAGTGGGGGAGTCAGGAATTGGTATATATACCATCAAAATATAAAGATGATACCGAATTGGGATTGGAGCTGGTGCATGTATGAAATGAGCTGCCAGAGAAAATGGTGGAGGCTGGTACACTTACAACATTTAAAAGGCATCTGGTTGGGTACACGAATAGTAAGGGTTTAAAGTGATTAGATTAGATTAGATTACTTACAGTGTGGAAACAGGCCCTTCGGCCCAACAAGTCCACACCGCCCCGCCGAAGCGCAACCCACCCATACCCCTACATTTACCCCTTACCTAACACTACGGACAATTTAGCAATGACCTGCACATCTTTGTGACTGTGGGAGGAAACCGGAGCACCTGGAGGAAACCCACGCAGACACGGGGAGAACGTGCAAACTCCACACAGTCAGTCGCCTGAGGCGGGAATTGAACCCGGGTCTCTGGCGCTGTGAGGCAGCAGTGCTAACCACTGTGCCACCGTGCCGTGATATGGGTCAAATGCTGGCAAATGGGGCTAGATTAATTTAGGATACTTGATTGGCATGGACAAGTTGAACCGAAGGGTGTGCTTCCATGCCGTACATCTCTATGACTCTAGCTAATAATGTACAGGACTGCATCAAAATACAAGAAGAATTGGACTTCCAAAGAAGGCAACTAAATGGCAAATTAAATTCAATACAGAGATGTATCCTAAGTTACAACATTAAACTTCAAAAAAAGTATTTTATTGGCTCTGAAGCACTGAGAGACATCAGTAGTTACAAAATGCTATACAACTGAAAGTAATGTTTTTTTCTTTTGAAATGAGAGGTGGCTCGGTTTAGTAGCATAAAGAGGCCACTAATCACTTGGAAGGAAAGGAAGATAGAGGAGCAAAGTAATCTGGGAATACAGATGCACAAGTTGTTTGAAGTAGCAACATTGATTGATATGGCCATAAAGCATGTAGATTTATCTTCCCTAAAGAGAGAAAAACTGCTGCTGCTCACTCCAATTCCAACAAGTATACTATTACACCGGCTGTCCACCATTTTTAGAAGAATTAACTTGAAACATTGTGTGGTGTCTGCTTGATAGCATTGAGGTTGTCAGTGATATAACAGGAAGTGAGTGACACTTTCCCTCAGCTAAGATGGCTGGACACACACATTGAAACAGTGGCTAGCCAATTAGTTATGCAAGTTTGAGGAGCATAATGATTTGGCAGTAGGGGGCAGGCAGGGGATTGGCATCGCTGCTGTTGCTTCATGGGTCAAGTGCCATATTTAAAAGACACAAAGATAGGATGTATGCAAGGAGTGGTACTCTGGCAGAATCATCTGATCCCCACCCATTGATGTCTTCTCTGAGACATAGTTGAAGGTAAAAGAATGGCCCCATGGTTCAATGAGAGCACAATGTATGTTTTACTCCAGGATTATTGGGAAAGGTAGGGTGTCCTGTTTCCCAAAGATAGCCATTGGAGGCTCTCTTGCTTGTCCAGACAACCTGCTGATTTGGAGCCTAGACCCCATAATAGAATCTGGGTCTTGTGCCAAAGATTATGAATAAATCTGCTGGGTTCCACAAGGGTAAGTGGCACTTGTAGTTGCAATAAAGGTGACAATCACAAGGGTTCAAGCAGTGTAAGTGGTTGCTTTTTTTTGATTCACTCATGGGATGTGGGTGTTGTTGGCTGGGCCAGCATTCATTGCCCGTCCCTAATTGCCCTCGAAAAGGTGATGAGCCATCTTGAACCACTATAGGCGGACCCACAATGCCATTAGAACATGGATTCCCCCTAGAGTGCAGAGGCATGTAAATAAGGAGATTGGGCTGTAGGCTTCAGCATCAAATGAAACATGTCCTTGCTTCCCAAACACATGCCCACCATTCCAAAGATGCCTTTGTCCTTAGACAACCCTGCTCTCTGCCCCTTAGTCTGCAGTCTCGCTCTATACGACAGCCCTGCCCTGTTATCTTCTAAGTGCCACTATCTGGTTGAAATCACCACCTATCATCATCTTCCCTAAAGAGAGAAAAACTGCTGCTGCTCCTCTAATTCCAACAAGTATACTATCACATTGGCTGTCCACCAGTGTATGTAGTTGTGAATCTGAAAGCGTGTATTTCTCACTCACATATAACGTAATCGGAAAGATATACTTAATACAGGCAAGATTGCCCTTTAATAAGAATATGCAACATGCAGGTGCATGTCATTGGAATACTTAACTTGTCTTTGAATTTCTGCAAACTTAGTTTTATCCCACCATTGAGAAGCTGATTTTTCGCTCTCATTCAATTAAGTTCCTCTGCCTTCCAAGCTTCCTGCTTCCAGGAGCAGCGTATTAACTTATCTCATTCCACAAATGCTACCTGACCTGCTGTGTATTTTCAGCATTTTCTATTTCATTTAAGAAAACAAAAAGCAGAAACTTGGTTGGATCACACAAAGTACTGTGTACAATTTTCATTTCCAGACAAATCGTTCTGCTATAACGTCAGCACAAATTGGCTATAACATAATTTACGAATTGTTTGGATAATGCAAACTTTGTACTGAATGGGTGGAGCATCTTCTACAGCGCGATTTTCTACAGTGCAAGGTTGCAGAGAAACACAACTGTTGCAGCAGAATGACCTGTATTAGCTAAAAGATATTGAAGAACTGGAGATTTACAAACATGTTAATGGAATTGAAAGGATGCAAATTTCAGTTATGTTGGGGAAGACAACTTAAGAGGAGACTGAATTCAGGTGGCTTCATCTGTGATGGTGCCATCTCTATATAGATTCAACCATTCAGGCAAAAGGCAATAGCTCCTTCTTTGGCTTGGCTTTTGGCTTTATTTATATTTCTGGGAAGTTAGTTGGAATATTTTTGATGTTTAAGGTGACACAGAATATAAGGTTTTTGGTGTTTGTATATGGGAATCATTGAGATTCCTACTCTCCATTGTAAAGCTGAAAAAGAATAGGGGGTTTGTCTGTTGGTGGCTGGACGGGAGGAAGAGAAATAAAACAGGGAGCTCCAATTATATTAGTGATGATATGCGAATAAAATTCTTGCTATTTTTACAAGGACAATATTTTCTATTTTCTTATTATTGAGTCACCTTTGTGTTTCTGTGGGTAGATGCTTTGCCTTTCTTTGTCACTGAAATTAGTTTGATGAGAAGAATTTTCAGAGTTAAAATCTTACACAGGCAGAAGATAAGAGCTGGCGTGAGACTGTATATGTGCAGTTGGATCACAATGACAAATTAGTGATGGAAATGTATAGTCCAAATTACATTCTTTGAAATTACCAAGGATTTCAACAGGATGGATGAGGAGAAACTTCATACTTGAGAATGAGTCCAGGCAAGGAGAAATAAATATTAGATAGCAACTAATGGATCAAATAAAGAATTTGTTTGCACATCATAGTGACAAACTGGACAGTGCTGCCACATGGAAGGGCCAAACCTGATAACTTTGCTAGATTTGTATGTCACAAAGACTGACAGATCGTATAAACAACATATCCCAATATTTGCAGGATAATCCCAAATGAGTGAGGAATTATATTGATAACTAATTTTAAAATAGATTTTCGGGCTCAAAGGTCATATATATCACTGTTTCAACTCAACAAACTATGTGACAATTATTCGCTGGTTCATTTCTCAGGGTAATACCTTGGCTTATTAGAGTCAAGTAGCCTGGTTTAAAATTTAAATAATGCATAGGAATTAACTGTTAATCATCATTGAATTGATATATTCTCCATGATATTGCCTCGACCACAATCCACTTCCCATCTAATTTACATTCTCCTTTCATCCTGTAGTTTAAATTGGTATTCTTGCGAATTGTCCTGATGAGTGTGAGATGCAAAGCTTTGATAAAACCTTTTTTTAACAGAATTGAATGCAAATTGTTACAAATTGATTATTCCCTACACTCATAAGAAACCAATTGCTTGATAGTGTTAAATAAACCAGCAAAGGGGAGTAATCAATTTTGCTTGATCACCTATTATGGCAACTTTCTTCACAAAATTATCCAAAGCATCTGGAACACATATGATGCTATTATCCTCCTTGATCTTTTGAAAACTAAATTCCCTCAGCACCTTTCATAAGAGGCCCGTTTCAATCACACATCTGCAAGATTTAGAAGAGAAAATTCCAATCCTGTGCAATACGCATGATTTGGCCAAATTGCTAGGCTTCTTCTCAGAAGTGTGTAAATTGAAACTTTTAAATCAGGTTGCCAAACACCCCACCCCCCACTATCTTCAAACGTTTAAAGTATTAATTTAACAGATTGCCAGCACTTGAGTTTCAACATCCATAAAATGGAAATCACCAAAGCAATTCAGCTGGAAACTCAGGGATTTCTCATTTTACAACTTCAATAGGAATTTGATACATTGGTTTACCCTCTTCCGATGTTGAGTTGCAGTTTATTGCATAATTCCCATTAGGCCAGACTATCCTTCCAATTTTTTTTTTAAACAGGGTCTATTTATTCTTTTCATGTAAACCATTTATTTACTGATTTTTCAACTTTCAAAGTATGTTTCACCCCTCCATCTTCTCTATTTAGAAAAAAAGTTACAAGAGGAATATTACAATGCAGAATCGTAGACATGTACGAAAACAGGGATTTAAAAGGCTATTTCTTAATTCAAATAATTTGGATCAGTTTGAATTTTGCTGAAATTTGGGTTAATGGACAATTTAATGAAAGGCATCATAACCCCATCATCCAGTTAACAGAAAGATCCTACCAACAATCATGTTGAAAAGCATGAATCAAACAAGTATGAGACACTAATCCAATATTTACTTCTCTTCTGAAAATGTCCAAACAGTGAAATTAAGCATGCACATTCCTAAACTTGACAAATTTGAATGATCAAAGTGAGTTTCCAACTTTCTGGGTGGATCAAGAAGATGTTTATTTTGCTTTAATCACAGAAGACTCTTAATGATGTTTATCCTGGCAGTCGCACAAAGATTAAAAATATGCTGCCTGCCTTTTTTTTAAAAAAAGGCTGATACCCCAATTGTCATTCAAGTTATAAATTAAAAAGATTATTTAAGCATGGGACGTGGTTTTGAAGTAAACAGAACGGTCTTTGGGGACCAGCCAATATTTGCTACTCACCAGAAATTTATCGTATTTGTATCAAGGATCACCAACTTTGCCTCATTTTCTTTGCAATGAGGAGGAAATAAGATATCAACATTATAAATTATAATTACCTCCTGATCTTCAGTTTTCGTCTTTTTCTTTCTCTTCTGTTGCCTTTTCTCTTTTTTCTTCTCCAAGTATTGTTCCCATGGAGTCAGTACATTACCTTTCTCTATTTTCTTCTTTACTATTGCTTCTGTTGTTTCTTTCAGGCCTGAAATAAGACAGGACATTTTTAACTGCATGCTAAGATATACAAAATGCTTCGGTGGTTGACAGAGGCTCCAGTTTCAAAATTCAATTATAATGCAAAATGTTACATGATATGAAGTCATCAGGCATCACAGCATCTGAATGATGTGAAGAATTGCAAAGAACGGCCATTAAAGGTGTTCCTATGGAGTGTGGACACTGCACTGCCCTGGTGGTTCTTTCAGATTAGGCCTGCAGAATCTGTTGCTGTGGTCTCTTTGGGCAATGCAGAGTAAAAAGGACAAATCTCCTTTCCAGCACCCCGTCTACCAGAGCCTTCAGGCCCCTATGGATGAAGTGGTCTGATGATTTCCCCCCTCCTAGCATTGTCTTTTGGAATTTTACTGCCAAAAACAATGTGCAGTTACTGGCTGGCAGCTTTTGAAATGGTGAGCAATTGGGGTTTAAATATGGTAGTCTTGGAGTGAGTTTCAGAAGATCCTGGCATGGGTGGATTTTGCCACCCCTGCTGATCACAAGATTGCAATGCTTTGGAGGAGTGATCCATAATTAACAATGTGAACATGGGAGAATTGTGAGAAAAAAGTTGCCATGTTTCACGGCGGGAATCCTGCCATGAAACTTCCCAAAATCAATACTTTTCTAAAATACAGGAAGGTTCAGCCCATTATATGGGTAGGAAAGATAGACAGGATTTATGAATACTTGGAAAACCATAGTTTGATTAGAGATAGTCAGCATGGTTTTGAGAGGAGCAGGTCATGCCTCAAAAACCTTATTGAATTCTTCGATGATGTGACAAAACACGCTGATGAAGGTAGAGCAGTGGATGTGGTATACATGAATTTTAGCAAGGCGTTTGATAAGGTTCCCCATGGTAGGCTCATTTAGAAAGTGAGGAGGAATAGGATACAGGGAGACCTGTCTGTCTGGATACAGAACTGGCTGGCCCATGGAAGACAGAGGGTGGTGGTAGATGGTAAGTATTCAGCCTAGATGTAGGTTTGCTCGTTGAGCTGGAAGGTTCTTTTTAAGACGTTTCATCACCATACTAAGTAACATCATCAGTGAGCCTCTGGCGAAGCACTGGTGTTATGACCTGCTTTCTATTTAGGTTTCCTTGGGATCCAGCATTCAGCCTGAAGCTCGGTGGTCAGTGGTGTTCCACAGGGATCAGTTCTGAGACCTGGATGAGGAAGTGGAAGGGTGGGCTAGTAAATGTGCCGATGACACAGAGGTTGGTGGAGTTGTGGACAGTGTGGAGGGCTGTTGTAGGTTGCAACGAGACATTCATAGGATGCAGAACTGGGCTGACAAGTGGCAGATGGAGTTCAACCTGGAAAAATTTGACATCATTCACTTTGGAAGGTTGAATTTGAATGCAGAATACAAGGTTAAAGGCAGGATTCTTGGCAGTCTGGAGTATAAATGTCCATAGATCCCTCAAATTTGCCACCCAGGTTGACAGGGTTGTTAAGAAGGTGTATGATGTGTTGGCTTTCATTAACAGGGGATTGAGTTTAAAAGCCACAGGGTTATGCTGCAGCTCTGGTTGTGTCCTGGTTAGACCACACTTGGAATATTGTGTTCAGTTCCGGTCGCCTCATAATAGGAAAGATGTGGAAGCTTTAGAGAGTGCAGAGGAGATTTACAAAGAAGCTGCCTGGACTGGAGAGCATATCTTATGGAAAAGCTTGAGGGACCTAGGACTTTTCTCATTCTCACACTCAGAGTCATTGAGATGTACAGCACAGAAACAGACCTTTCAGTTCATCTCGTCCATGCCAACCAGACATTCTAACCTAATCTAGTCCCATTTGCCAGCACTTGGCCCAGATCCCTTTAAACTCTTCCTATTCATATATCCATCCAGACGCCTTTTAAATGCTGTAATTGTACTAGCCTCCATCATTTCCTCTGGCAGCTCTGTGAAAAAGCTGCCCCTTAGGTCCCTTTTATATCTTTATCCTCTCACCCTAAACCTATGTCCTCCAGTTCTGGACTCCCCCACCCCAGAGAAAAGACCTTATCTATTAATCCTATCCATGCCCCTCATGATTTTATAAACCTATAAGGTCACCCCTCAGCCACCAACACTCCAGGGAAAACGGCCCCAGCCTATTCAACGTCGTCCTACAGCTCAAATCCTCCAAGCCTGGCAACATCCTTGTAAATTTTTTCTGAACCCTTTCAAGTTTCACAACATCCTTCTGATAGGAAGGCCAGAATTGCATGCTATATTCCAAAAATGGCCCAACCAATGTCCTGTACAGCCGCAACGTGACCTCCCAACACCATATTCAATTCTCACTCACTCTTTCCTTAAAAAAAATGGTATTATGTTTGCGACTTTCCAAAAGTATCCTGGCAGGTCTACTGGAGTTTATCAGCTTTGGAGCAAAGAAGAATGAGAGGTAACCTGATAGAAGTATACAAGATGTTGAGAGGCACAGATAAAGTGGATAGCCAGAGACTTTTTCCCATGGCAGAAATATCTATCACGAGGTAATTGGAGGAAGGGTTAGGGGAGATTTCAGCGGTCAGTTCTTTTGGATCAGAAATTGACTAGCTTAAAGAAGACAGAGGGTAATGGTTGATTAGAAATGTTCATCCTGGAGCTCAGTTAGCAGTGGTGTGCTGCAAGGATCTGTTTTGGGACCACTGCTGTTTGTCATTTTTATAAATGATCTGGACAAGGATGGGTTAGTAAATTTGCGGCTGACAGGAAGGTAGGCAGAGTTGTGGATAGTGTGAAAGGGTGTTGTGGGTTACAGAGAGACATAGATAAGATGCAGAGCTGAGCGGAGAAATGGCAAATGGAGTTAAAGGCGGAAAAGTGTGAGGTAGTTCACTTCAGAAGAACTAACAGGAATACAGAGTACTGGGCTGACGGTGAAACGTTTGGCAGTGTAGATGAACAGAGATCTGTGTCCAGGTGCACAAATCCCTAAAAGTTGCCACCCTAGTTGATAGGGTTGTTCAGAAGGCATATGATGTATTGGCATTTATTGGTAGGGAGATTGAGTTTCAGAGGCACGAGGTCATGCCTCAGCTGTACAAGATACTGATAAGGCCACACCTGGGGTATTGTGTACAGTTCTGGTCATTATAGGAAGGATGTGGAAGCTTTGGAAAGGGTTCAGAGAAGATTTACTAGGATGTTGCCTAGTATGGAAGGAAGGTCTTATGAAGAAAGGCTGAGGGAACTGAGGCTGTTTTTGCTGGAGAGAAGAAAATTGAAAGGTGCTTAATCAGGGCTTTTAAGATAATCAGAGGGTTAGATAGGGTGGACAGTGAGAGCCTTTTCCTGGGATGGTGAAGGCGAACATGAGGGGACATAGCTTTAAATTGAGGGGTGATAGATCTTGGGGGTAGGTTCTTTACTCAGAGTATAGGGGTGTGGAATGGCCTGCCTGCAACAGTAGTAGATTTGCTGATGTTAAGGGCATTTAAATGGGCATTGGACATCCTTAGGGACAATAATGGAACGGTGTCGGTTAGATGGGCATCAGATTAGTTTCCCAGGTCGGCGCAACATCGAGAGCCGAAGGGCCTGTACTGCGCTGTAATGTTCAATGTTCTATGTTTACTCAGAGTGGTGGGTGCGTGGAATGCATTGCCAGCAATGGTAATAGAGTCAGATACAGTAGGGACATATAAGCGACTCCTGGATAGGCATATGGAAGTTAGTACAATGAGGGGTATGTACATTAGCCTGATCTGACAGTAGGATAAAAGGCCAGCACAACATCGTGGGCCGAAGGGCCTGTACAGTGCTATACAGTTCTATATTATAAAACAGTGGGCAATCTAGTCAATTATTATCGAATTATCCTACTCAAAAACCAAGAATAAATTACACAATGCAAAAATAAATCTATTATGAGCAAGGAAAACATTGCTGTGCACCATCAACAAATTATGGACAGTTCTTAGCTGGCAACATTTGAAATGCACACAACTGCAAAATGCTTGTCTGTAGAGGGCTGTCAAGACTGAATTGCTAAGTATATTAGACACTGAGCTAGGCAGATTTCCTATCATTAAATAATCAAGGGATTAAGACAGGAAAGGAGTTGAGAATTATCAGGTTAGCCATGATCCTATCGAATCACTGTGTAGCCTCAGTAGGCCGAATGGCCTCCTCCTGCTCCTGCATCCTATTGTCTTATTATGGAGATTACCCAATCTAAGCCATTACCTTGGAAAACTTTATCACTCAGTTGTAACCAACTCTCAGAATCTACACCACATTACTAAGTCAGAATTTGGACCCAACGTTCCTTCTCGCACATTTCTGGTTGGGTGCAGGTAAGCTGGAAGGCATCCAAACAGTGCTTTGTATAACCCAAATCCACCTGGATGCTCAGTCCAATCGCATTCCCAGTTTCCGGGTACAGGCCTTGATTTCATTTCATTTATTTATTGTCACGTGTATTTTGGTACAAAAATACAGTATAAGGTACTGTACAGAATCCCTACTCTCCAGCACCACCTTAAAACACAGGAAACTAAACTAAAACATAGAAAACAAAGGCGGAAAAAAATAAAGGAAGTGTCTCCAACTTTACAGTCCTTCTTGTTAAGTGATCAGTCATGGGCCATGGGGCTGGTGGCCAGGTAGGAATCTCCTTTGCCGTGCCACTATCTGAATGAAAGTAGTCACTCTTCAGCACCTTCTCACCTCTACCGACACCCTAGCCACTATGAATTCTCACTGGACCTTGCCAAAGCAGATGCAACCATTGCCACCTAGTACCACACTGACCCATACTCAACTCCACCGTTGCCATGAGTCCACTTGGGGCCCAGCTCACTAATGCAACAGCTGGAGATGCTATTAGGGCTTGTACTGGGCCTAAGTCACCTCTGCCACTGTCTCCTCGAATCTGCACTGGACGAAAATGCCATCAGGAAACCAAACTCGCCTCTAGTGCGGCAACCATCATTCTGCCTCAATGATGCAGAGCTGGCAGAAACCCAAACTTGTCCCTGACGTCACTGCTACAAGTCCACACTGCTGGGCCGACGTGCTAATGCTGTCGCCGTGACCAAGCTCTTCACAAAGTAGTAAGTAAAACTATTTTTTCCTTTTATAAAAAATTTTGAGGAGAATAAAAGATAAGAAACAAAAGAAAAGTGAGTGGAGCAGAGGAGCCCCAGACTCAGAGGCCCTACTACAGCCCCGTCTTAACTCACAACCAGTGTTCAGAGACCCCAACCCAATCTTTGTCCTGCTGGTACCATACAGGATAGTAATTTACCTTCTGATTTTCCAGGACCCACTCATATTCTGTGACTTAAATGGAGCTGGATGCAAAGTTTCTTTCAGGTACTTGTGCAGAAGTTATTCTGAGACCCAGAAAGATGCTAAGAGTGGGAAGTCACATAAGAGTAGTTTCACCTCCTTTCCTTGGCTGTCCAACACTCACCCAAACACTCAAGTTATATTCCTCGGAAACCTCTCAACAACACTAAAGGGGTGAAAAACAGTTCACCAACATTACTTGGTTTTAATTTGAGGCCTGATGCACAGGTCTTTGTCAACGTCTCCCATTTTCTCAATTTCTATGGTGTGCTTTTCATTGCTGCAGCTGTTCGTAAGGTCGTTCTTTCTCTCGCCTTTAGTATTCCTTTCCATTTTCTCACTGAAGAAATAGGCATCAGTACTGACTCAGTCATATCATTGGTGCCTAAGTCAGAGGTTGGACAGCTCAAGCCTCACTCCAGAGAACTGAACATATGAAATCAAAACTGACACTTTATGGCAGCAATAAAGGAGCTCCATAGTATCAGTGCTGTTGTCTTCAAAAATATTAAACTCTTCCTGGTGGAACATAAAAGATTCCATTGGAATATCGTGAAGAGGAGGAGGGAGATTTCATTGGCCAACCTTGAACCCACAAAAAAAAGTCAATGAAACCTATTATCTGGACATTTATCACACTACTCTTGGTGAGACCTTGATGTGCATTAGCTGTTTGTTGCCTTTCCCCACATTACTTCAAAACATACTTCATAAGTACTCAACATTTGGTGCAAATCTTTTCCATTGCCTCAGTCACATTTACATTCATAGTGGATATGGCTACAACCCAAACCTTGTCTGTTATTTTCCAAGATGATAATGGCAGCATTGTCCGTTTTTGCACCATGTTAAGAACTACTCGCCCAAACTGACCAGTTGAGAATTGATTCTTAAACAGAAATGGATTAAGTAATAAATACCAGAGATGGAGACCATAACAAAGTCTAAAATGCAAAATAAATATCTGGCACTTCTGTTTGGAAGTTCTTGATTATTTATAACACTTAATTCAATAAAGTCAAACTCCATTAGTTATTATCGTTGTAAATTGTTAAGCCACATTCTCATATTCTTGCACATGCAAACTTTAATTATGTCCCATCAACAAGAGATTCCTGAGCTGCACAAATTATTCAATGCCAGAGAATACATCCAGTACATAAACCCGAGGAATGGCAGTTTAGTATCAGATCCTTTCAGATCTTAATTCTCAATGCCCTGGATAACTAAATCAATATTTTGTTAAAATTTCTAGCAACAACTAATTGACTTCTCTTTTCAAAAAGAAAAATGTTTTGTAACAATGGCAAAGGCTAATTGTTATTTGAACATAGGATAATATCTCATCACTGGACCTAATTTTATTACTCATAGTCAGTACATGGTCCCTCACAGACTGGACAGCCTTATTCGGTCTATCCATGTTAACAATTTTTATTCAAAAACAGAAATTGCTGGAAAAGCAATTCCTCAATATAGTTTGAGAAAGTTCTGAACAAGGATCACTCGATCCGAAATGTTAACACTGATTTATTTGCACAGATGCTGCCAGACCTGCTGAGCTTTTATGCAATTTCTATTTTCGTTTCTGACTTACAGCATCCACAGTTCTTTTGGTCTTTTAACTGTTTTTATTCTTCCTTTCCTAAATTAATTTTACTTGAGTTCCAAAGAAGAATTACTGGATTTGAAACGTTAATTCCATTTCTTTCTCCCCTAATGCGACCAGACCTGAGTTTCAAATTTTAAATCAATACTGTTTATCATCATAGCAAAGCATCCACAATAATTTAGATTAGATTAGATTAGATTACATTACAGTGTGGAAACAGGCCCTTCGGCCCAACAAGTCCACACCGACCCGCCGAAGCGAAACCCACCCATACCCCTACATTTACCCCTTACCTAACACTACGGGCAATTTAGCATGGCCAATTCACCTGACCCTGCACATCTTTTGGACTGTGGGAGGAAACCGGAGCACCCGGAGGAAACCCACGCAGACACGGGGAGAACGTGCAAACTCCACACAGTCAGTCGCCTGAGGCGGGAATTGAACCCGGGTCTCAGGCGCTGTGAGGCAGCAGTGGTAAGAAAAAAACAGCTAACCACTGTGCCACCGTGCCGCCCACAATTTATTGGCAGCATTCTGGAGATTGATCGATCTTATTATGAGACATCAGTGGTGAGAAAAAAAATACCCTGGATGGCGCATTTTCAAGAGGAAAATTTAAATAGTCAACCCAGTCATCTTTCTTTAAACTCATTACCAGCAAAGGGCCAAAAATGATCTTTCCCTTATTTCAACTGGCATGGCCTTTGGCTGATGTTAGTATTGAAGTCCCATTCTCTGGATCACTTATTATGAATTGCAATTCCCTCATATCTTTACACAATCTGATATTTCCTGAACATCAGATAGAGAAAAGTTTCATAATTCCTATCAGCTGCTCTTGAGCTTTGCGATCCTTTGCTCTTTCTGGAATTTATGCCGTGTCCAAGTGTTGGTGTATCTATTAGTTCATCAGTTACCATTCCAAAGGCCTCAGTCAAAGTTAAAAAGGCAGCATTTCAGCATAAATAATGAAAGTTAGAAACCACAGACAGCGATGTTCATTCAAATAACACTGCCTTGTAGCTTTAATATCTGATACCTTTCATTTATTAAAACAAGCAATATAGGATGAACACCTGAGAAAGTATTGTGTTTGGAGCTTTTGCTGGCATACACTGCCAGAGGGAAATTTGAGCATTTTAGAAGCTTACCCTGAGCCCACACATTAGATGGCAATTTTCAGTACTTGCTCTGCTATTTCTAATGTCACATCTTTTAAACTATGTTACAATTTAGGATTTTTAAAAAAAAATTATTTTGTGTCTAACGAATGCGTTCAAAAGAAGCTCATAGTCCAGGAATTGTAATTCCATTATTACAAGAGGAGACTTTTGCAGTTATCTGAAAGAATTCTGGTAAATGTTTTATATTTCATCTTCACCAAAACAAAAAGGAGAAATAGCAGTGAACACACAGCTTTCCTCTAATTTATTACAAGCAAAGGATCTAGAAAATTCACCATAAATGCTATCTAGATAGTAAAAATCAATTTTTTTTACCATTTTAAAAAAATTCACAGGATGAGAGTGTCATTGGTTAGGCCAGCATTTATTGCCCATACCTAGATATCCAGAGGGCAGTTAAGAGTCAACCACATCGCTGTGGGTCTGGAGTCACATGTGGTCAGACCTGGTAAGGATGGCAGTGGCGGGATTCAAACTTCCGTCCCCAGACAATTGCCTGGGTCTATGGATTTATACTGTCCAGCGATAATATGACTAGGGTCATGTTATAGTACTTTTAATATTTTACACTATTACTTTTCATTTTAAGTTCAAAACCTTCCACTGCACAGCCTACAAACCTTTCTGGCCTTTGTAAATATTTGATTTATATTGATAATTGAAAGACGTAACAGCGACAAAATGACTGTTTCAACCAGAGGTAGTGTAAACTGGGAACACACAGACACACAGCTTATTGGTACAACAAAGATCTCCATTGCTTACAGAAAAGGTGATCATTTATTTACTTTATGCACTGTAACTGCTGACATATATACAACTGGAGAGCAAATATCCAAACACGAGATAAATTAAGTCAGCTTTAATCAAGGTCATGAAGTGGAACATTGCTACATCTGGGCATTACGTCTGTTCGTGCCTTTCCTACTAACAATGTGTTGAAGTTGTTCAAAATTTTGTATAACCCTCTCATGAAGTTTTGAAGGTGGTTGTTTGTCTAAAGGGCAAAATTTCATAAACTGCTCAAATGCAAGTAAGATTAATGATCATTCTAAGAATTAACTTCATCATCAATGCACAATTCTTGTAACGTAATATATTATTTTTGTCACTGTGTGCTTTTCTTGTTCATGTCATTAAATTAGCAGCAAACACCCTTCTTATATTATCCAGAGTGTCTACCATATGGAGACATTTAACAATCACAGGACAGAGTGAATTTAGTACACAAAGCGAGAGATATGCGCTGTATCATCAAAACAATCTGTCATATCTTTCATCATCGCTTTGATCTTTTATCAGTTCTCAACTGTGGCAGAATAGTTCACTTTAGAATTTCCTGCAATCTTAACAATTAAAAATGTTTTAAAAGTGGCAATGTGCCTGAATTGGAGTATTTACTTGGGGGTTAAGCAGAATTAAACCAAAAAATGATTTCTCAATACTTATTCCAAATGCTGTTGCTTCCTGGCAACTATTCAGTGCCAAAAGTAATAGACTGGGATAGTATGAGTCATTACTGTATTTTCACAAGTAATTCTAACACAGGTAAACAAAAAATTTTAAAGTAACTATGCTGATCAGTAAAGTAGCAATTATGATCAAAACGATAAAGCTAAGAGCTCATAAACTACCCTTACATCCCCACCGCCTTGTTATCAATAAGAATTCTTTTCAAAAATAATGCACAGCATTTGGAAGACAAGATTAAGGAAGTGTTATACAATATTACAGAACTCTGGTGAGATCCCACCTGAGCACTGTGTACAGTTTTGGTCAATGAAGGTTTACTGGATTAATTCTGGGAATGATGGAATTGCACCATGAGAAAAGATGGAGTAGAATGGGCTAATGCTTCCAAGTTTATAAAATTGAGAGGTGATTTCATTAAAATATACACTAATTTTTTTTGTGGGGTGATATGCTATTTCCCAAGTAGACAGTCTAGATTTAGGAAGAGTTTTAGAACAAAGGTTTGACCATTTCAGATTGAGATAAGGAGAAATTTCTTCATTCAAAGAACTGTCAATCTTTGAAATTCTCTACCCAAGAAAGTTGTGCATGCTTGGTTGTTGAGTATACTCAAGACTAAGATCAAAAGATTTTTGGACTTGAAAGGATTGAACAGGAAGTGATGTTCAGGTTGAGGATCAGCTAAGGTTTTAATAAGAAGTGCGGCAGGCTTGAGGGGGCTTACTGCCAACTATGGTTCATTTTTCTTACTTATTCGTCAAATAGGGCAATGTGCATCATTACAACCTTCTGGACTTCTTATTGAGTTCAACACCTTCAGATTGTGAACTCACTCCCATTTCTTCCATTTTAGCTTTACTTGTGGCGTTCTCTATTACCATATCCTGTCTCCCCTCCCCCCACTCCAGTGGGACCATCTGTTCTTTCTAGTTCTGCCATTCTTGCATACTGATCACTTAATCTGCACTACCAGCGCCCTTTCTTTCCCAACATTCTAACAGCTGCCCCCAACTGCTGCATCAATGCTGTCCCTCCACACTTCACGTCAGCTCTGATGAATAGTCATCTAGGCTTGAAATGTTAGTTTGTTTCTTTCTCCACTGATGCTGCCTGACCCACTGTGGTTTCAGCATTTTTTTGTTTTCAGTACAGATTCAAGCTTCTGCGGTAATTTGCTCCTGCATCATTACAGTGAGCCAAAACAGCATGCTGCTGTGGATAGGATGAACATTAGGTCGAGTTCCCTTTTCAGATCCACCTTGGCGCCCAGGAGAAGACAGGATTGTGGAAGAGAACAGAACTGATCTCAAATGCAATGCCCTCTCCTGAAGCCAATACCTTGCAGCCTCAAACATGAAGAATGGCCATTTGAATGGAATGGACCCATTTACACCCGACAAGTTACTGCTTCAGAGACAAAGCTGAATCAAGTTGTTCAAAACAGGTCTGTTGTAACAACAACAATAAAAACAAATTCAAAGTGACGTAAATCTGCCAATAGTATCTGTGAATTACAGTAACTGAGTGGGCTAATATCTCAGGTTGGTGGGTAAGAGCTCAAAGGTAGAAGACAGAGGTTGGTGGTGTTTTTCAGACTGGAGGCCTGTGACCAGTGGAGTGCCACAAGGATCTGTGCTGGGTCCATTACTTTTCATAATTTATATAAATGATTTGGATGTGAGCATAAGAGTAAGTTTGCTGATGATACCAAAATTGGTGGTGTAGAGGACAGCGAAGAAGGTTACCTCAGATTACAACAGGATCTTGATCAGATGGGCCAATGGGCTGAGAAGTGGCAGATGGAGTTTAACTCAGATAAATGCGAGGTGCCGCATTTTGGGAAAGCAAATCTTAGCAGGACTTATACACTTAATGGTAAGGTCCTCGGGAATGTTGCTGAACGAAGAAACCTTGGAGTGCAGGTTCATAGTTCCTTGAAAGTGGCGTTGCAGATAGACAAGATAGTGATGAAGGCTTTTGGTATGCTTTCCTTTCTTGGTCAGAGTATTGAGTACAGGGGTTGGGAGGTCATGTTGTGGCTGTACAGGACATTGGTTAGGCCACTTTTGGAATATTGCGTGCAATTCTGGTCTCCTTCCTATTAGAAAGATATTGTGAAACTTGGAAGGGTTCAGAAAAGACTTACAAGGATGTTGTCAGGGTTGGAGGATTTGAGCTATAGGAAGAGGTTGAATAGGCTAGGACTGTTTTTCCCTGGAGGGTCAGAGGCTGAGGGGTGACATTATAGAGATTTATAAAATCATATGGGGCATGGATAGGATAAATAGACAAAGTCTTTTCCTTGGGGTGGGGAGTCCAGAACTAAAGGGCATAGGTTTAGGGTGAGAGGGGAAAGATATAAAAAAAAAGAGACCTAAGGGGCAACTTTTTCACGCAGGGGATGGTGCACGTAAGGAATGAGCTGCCAGAGAAAGTGGTGGAGGCTAGTACAACCTCAACATTTAAAAGGCATTTGGATGGGGATATAAATAGGAAGGGTTTGGAGGGATATGGGCTGGGTGCTGGCAGGTGGGACTAGATTGAATTGGGATATCTTGTCATGGACGAGTTGGACCGAAGGGTGTGTTTCTGTGCTGTACATCTCTCTGACTAAGCGACGATTGGAGGGCTGAGCACTGAGTGATTGTGAGCTGCTTTTTTATGGTTGGGGTGGCACAAAGCTACAATAATCCCTGCACTGCTGCACTTGCAGACATCATCTCTTATGATTACTGAGCAACATTAGCAGACGTGTGGGAATGAGTGCACTGCCAGGCAGTCAAGTATGACATTGCTTTTATATGATCTACTGAAATTGAGGTTAAACATTCTATTCATAAGCACTGCTTGTGGTATTACTCACAGTGGGAAACTACAGCATGAATTGGGTTTAAGTAGTCAATATTAGAAGTAGATATATATCTGATTTAGGGACAGCACTTCTTTGGATGGCAGGGCAGTTGATGGTCACAGGTGATGTCAATGCTGAACAAGTCAGATCCCATAGTGAAGGGTTCTTGTGGTGCAGTGATAATGTGTCTACCGCTGGGCCAGAAGACCTGGATTCAAGTCCCATCTGCCCAAGACGTGTCTAAAAAGATTGATATCTAAAAATAAAATTCCATTGTGAAATCTGGCTTGCTGGATCAATGGGTTATCTGTTACTTTTGTTTACTGTGCAGGTCAATCACTGAATGTCCTCACAAGAGGTTGCCAATGTACTTCTAACAAAAGACTATAAATGATCATAATACGAAAGAAAAGTAAGAACTATGTTACACTAGACATGAACTATTTGAAACAATTTCATTATAAATATCAGAAAGGTTCAATCCTTTGTGACCCTGAGGGATCTGCACATTTCAGTTCCAAGTATTATTATTGGTTCCATTCTGCTGGGTAAACCATTGTTTAAAAAAAAGTGACAAAATTCGTTACGCACTTTTTAAAAAATATGCACGGCATTGCTTATCCTTCATCCTTCTCAGATTGTTTAGCAAGGACAGCCAAAGCATTAAAAGTCTGCCAACTATTAACTTTTGGGATTTAGAAATCAATGATGTTTCAGATACAACATGTGTGCTAAAATCACAGACTAACATATTACGACATTTAAAACCTAAAACTAAATAAAGTGAAACTATGCTCTCTCCAGAGATATTTATTTGGTTAATGATATCCACTTTATCCCTGGGGGTTGAAACTGTTGTTATTTTCTTGAGAAAAGCACATGGGTGAAACATATGGCTTGTGATCAAGACCTCAGATCTCTGATTAGATTCTCATGAAGGCTTGCCTTGAATCAAAAGCAGTTATTGAACTACATCTGGAGTACTCAATTAACTTCAAGAAGGCAGGACACAATCTTCAAATTTTCTACCCTTTTGAAAATGCACCTGTCGAGTTAAATAAACTTCACACCGATTGTTTAGCCTCCCCATACTACAACAAACTGCGTAGAAGTAAAAGTATATCTGCAGGACAGCAAGCAGCAATACACGATTAAAATCTTATGTATGCAGACGTGGTCCTCAGTGGAAGTTTTACATTGTGTGTACACAAACAGGTGCAGTAAAGCTTTTTCTCCCCAAGTCTTTTTGTTGTAGAACCAGAATGTCTGCATAGCTGAAGAAAAAAAGTCAAATTCAACCCATTTGCATTCAAATAGTAAGATCTGTAGTCATGATGACACCTGCTGGCTGAAGGAGGAGTTTTCTTTAAAATCCACAGAAACTACTGGAAAAGCTTCAAACATAGAATTCATCTTATCTTCCACTGCAAGGAAAAATCAATGCATCCAACATGACAGGATAAAGAACACTTAAACAAAATTGTTGGAAAAATTCAACTGTTCTGGCAGCAGCTGGGAAAAGACAGCAGACTTAACGTTTCATGTCCAGTGCCCCTTCTTCAGAACTGTTCTTATTTCTGATTTCAGCATCTGTGGTTCAGAAGATCATGACAGTACGGAAGTAGGCCATTCAGCCCATACCACCCCTGTGATGAACATCACACCCAGACCCATCCACATCCCATAACCCTACATTTCCCATGGCTAATCCACCTAACCTACTATCCCTGGACACTATGGGCAATTTAGCATTACCAAACCACCTAAATAGCATATGAAATCGTAGAGATGTACAGCACGGAAACAGACCTTTCGATCCAACTTGTCCATGCCAACCAGATATCCTAATTTAATCTAGTCCTATTTGCCAGCACTTGGCCCATATCCCTCTAAACCCTTCCTGTGTAAATTCGCTGCTGTGTCAGACAGCAGTGCAGGTTTCTTTCTCTCTCACTGACCATGTGGTCTTTGCCTTTGTCTCTCTTCCTCCTTTTTTAAAGTGTCATTCTTTTGATATTTTTCCCTCTAAAGTTGCAAAACAATGCAGCAACTTATAATTATTGCTCCTGGAATTCGAGGAAATCAGTTCCAATACCTCAAAAAAGACACTGCTCTTACAGCCACAATTCTTTCCCATCCTGCATTTGGATTACCCAGAATCCTGTGGGAAGAAACCAAAGCACCTAAAGGAAACCCACGCAGACATGGGGAGAACATGCAAACTTCAGACAGGCAGTTGCCGGAGGATGGAATTAAACCTGGGTCCCCGCACTGTAAGGCAGCTGTGCTAACTACTGAGCAACTGTGCCGTCCTTCGTTTTTTTTTGCACAGGACACTTAAGTTCTATGTTTCACAGATGTAGGTGGGTGGTTATTTGAGGTCCAATCCAAAATTATGCCTGGCAACCAGTAAATCAGTCACCCTGGTAAGAAGTTTCATGCATTTTAGATCTGGCTACTAAGTGAATCAGGATTCAAGAGTGGACACTCCTTCTGGATGTTCCAGTGAGGAACAAGAGGGGTTACATTACTGATGTTTCCCAAGATAGGAGTACAGTGTTTCAATGGGTATGCTGGTTAAGAATGGGAAGAGAGGTCTCTGCAAGATGGTGGCAATTCACTAGAACTGCCGTGGACAGCTCTGCCTAACAGCCAAGGCATATTGATATTTGTTGCTATCCTTGGCTAACTTCTTTGAGAGAATTGTTAATTTAAAACTTTGAGAACACTTATTTGTTCATATTTTGGAGTGGGAAGGATGCCAAAGGGAAAGGGAGCAAGCAAACAGCAGCAGAGGACACTCCCCTGCAGCATCGGGCATGCCAGAGGGTGCAGCATCGGCCTCTCCCGAACCCCCCCGGGGTATTGCAGGGACCTGCAGGAATTAGCGAAGGAGAGACTTGACGCTGCCATCGAGAAGATCCGTGCCCAGATCCAACCCATTGCATCCAGGCTGCAAAAGCATGAATGGGAGCTCCAGGGCCTCGGGGCACGGATGGAGGAGGTGGAGGGTCGAACCATGGCCTTGGAAATGGCGATTGAGTCCTCATCTGGGTGGATCCAGGCCCTGGAACAGCAAGCGTGGGCCTTGCGAGTTCAGGTTGACGACCTCGAAAATCAAGGTCAGAGGACAAATCTGTGGATTGTTGGGTTCCCCGAGGATGAAGAAGGTGGGCAGTCAGCTTCTTTGAACACTGGCTGCCACAGTGTTCTGGGCCTTCAAATTGAGTCCGGCCAGCTGCACAGTGAAAGGGCCTATCGGGTGGCGGTGCACAGGTTTGGGCCAGACAGCGCCCCCGCCTGGTCTTAGTTCACTTCGACACATACAGGAACAAGCAAAGCGTGATAGAAGTGATAGAAGCCTCCAGACCACTGAGGAAAGAGACACAGGCACTGATACACATGGGGTCAAAAATTATGTTCTTTCAAGATTTCTCAGCAGCTGTAATCCGAAAGAGAAAGTCCTTTGATGAAGTTAAGAAGAGGCAAAGGAACCTGAGCACCCAGCACTCCATGAGGTACCCCGCGGTGCTCCGTTTCAGCCACGAGGATTCAGTTTATATGTTTGACTCGGCGAATAAAGCCAAGAACTTAGTGGACACTTTAAAACAGACCAACTGATCTGAATAATATGGTTCATGTATGTCCTCTTTTCCCTTTTTTTTCCTCTCTTCCTAATAATTTGTTTCAAAAAAAACTTTGGAATATGTTGTTTTATCATGGGAAATTTTATGGGTGCTTTTTTGTTTTCCCCCTTTTTTTGGTTTCCCCTTTTTTTGATTCTTTTTCTCTTTTAGTCATAATTGGGGTTGACATGGAGTTGGGGATGAGTGGAGTGCTTATCCTGATTTGTTCGTCATCTTTGAGGAGAAAGTGAGGTCTGCAGATGCTGGAGATCAGAGCTGGAAATGTGTTGCTGGAAAAGCGCAGCAGGTCAGGCAGCATCCAGGGAACAGGAGAATCGACGTTTCGGGCATAAGCCCTTCTTCAGGAATGGGGAAAGTTTGTCCAGCAGGCTAAGATAAAAGGTAGGGAGGAGGGACTTGGTGGAGGGGCGTCGGAAATGTGATAGGTGGAAAGAGGTCAAGGTGAGGGTGATAGGTCAGACTGGGGTGGGGGCGGAGAGGTCGGGAAGAAGATCTCAGGTTAGGAAGGCGGTGCTGAATTTGATGGATTTGACTGAGACAGGGTGGGGGGCAGGGAAATGAGGAAACTGATGAAATCAGAGTTCATCCCTAGTGGTTGGAGGGTTCCTAGCCGGATGATGAGGCGTTCTTCCTCCAACCGTCGTTTTGTTGTGGTCTGACGATGGAGGAGTCCAAAGACCTGCATATCCTTGGTGGAGTGGGAGGGGGAATTGAAATGTTGAGCTACAGGGTGGTTGGGTTGGTTCGTCCGGGTGTCCCAGAGGTGTTCTCTGAAACGCTCCGCAAGTAGCCGGCCTGTCTCCCCAATATAGAGGAGGCCACATCGGGAGCAGAGGATGCAATAGATGATATGTGTGACCCCCTCATCAGATCCACACCCCCCACCAACCCAACCTCCACTCCCGGCACCTTCCCCTGCAACCGCAGGAGGTGCAAGACTTGCGCCCACACCTCCCCCCTCACCTCCCTCCAAGGCCCCAAAGGAAACTTCCATATCCGCCACAGATTCACCTGCACCTCCACACATATCATCTATTGCATCCTCTGCACCCGATGTGGCCTCCTCTATATTGGGGAGACAGGCCGGCTACTTGCGGAGCGTTTCAGAGAACACCTCTGGGACACCCGGACCAACCAACCCAACCACCCTGTAGCTCAACATTTCAATTCCCCCTCCCACTCCACTAAGGATATGCAGGTCTTTGGACTCCTCCATCGTCAGACCACAACAAAACGACGGTTGGAGGAAGAATGCCTCATCTTCCGGCTAGGAACCCTCCAACCACTAGGGATGAACTCGGATTTCACCAGTTTCCTCATTTCCCCTCCCCCCACCCTGTCTCAGTCAAATCCATCAAATTCAGCACCGCCTTCCTAACCTGAGATCTTCTTCCCGACCTCTCCGCCCCCACCCCAGTCTGACCTATCACCCTCACCTTGACCTCTTTCCACCTATCACATTTCCGACGCCCCTCCACCAAGTCCCTCCTCCCTACCTTTTATCTTAGCCTGCTGGACAAACTTTCCCCATTCCTGAAGAAGGGCTTATGCCCGAAACGTCGATTCTCCTGTTCCCTGGATGCTGCCTGACCTGCTGCGCTTTTCCAGCAACACATTTCCAGCTTTGTTCGTCATCTGTTGATTTAAGGATCACCTCTTTGTTCACTTGTTTAATTTGGCCAATGGCTGGGCACAGTCTGGACTTGAAGGAGCTGTGAAGGGGGGGATAGGTAGGTTGAGTGCATCCTATGGGCAGCAGGGAAGAGTCTCCTGTTCAAGGTTTTACAGTTGGTTTTCTTTGTAATTTTTTGGTAGCGATAGTCGTTTTTGTATAAACAATTTTACGACTCTTTGAGTCTCCATTTACTTGTGCGTGGCGCATTGCAAGCAGGGTTCTCCCTCTCGGGGGTTCAAGGGTCTCTGAAAGGGGGTATGGCTTGTTAAATGGTGCATCTGGAACATCAAGGGAAGTCATTCGCCTGTTAAAAGGAAACAAAGTACTTTCTAGCCTTAAGAGGGAAAAGGTTGATATCGCCCTGTTGCAGGAAACCCATCTTGATGATGGGGAACACCTGAAGTTACAACAGGGGGGTTATGACCGAATATTCTTTTCATCCTTTACTACTAAAAGTAGGGGAGTGGCTATACCTATCCAGAAAAATCTTCCATTCACATTATTAAAGTAGGTGAAAGATGAGCAAGGGCAGTTAGTGATACCTAAGGCCCTGATATGTGGGGAGGAACGTGGTATCTTAAATGTCTACTGTCGCCTGGCGCATTCCCTCAAATTTTTGACTAGTGACTTCTCTAAATTGTGTGCCATTTAGAACACGGCACCATTATTATAGGGGGGATTTCAATTGCCTTTTGGATCCAACAGTGGACAAGATGCCAAGTGGACCCTGACTATCTCTTCACAGGCTAAGCAGGTGACTGACTTATGCAAGGAGTTGGGCCTGGTGGACATTTGGAAATGTCTTCACCCTACCAGCAGGGACTTCACCTTTTTTTTCAAACCCATGTAAATGTCACACGGGGATTGATCTTTTTCTGGCTCCCTCAACCCTTCTGGATTCTTGTAAAATTGGGAACATAGCTATTTCTGATCATGTGGTGGTATATTTGGAGGTTAAGGCCAAGAGTGAGAGGCTAGGTTCACGGCACTAGCATCTGGATCCTTTTCTCCTCAAGAATTCCAAATTTGTGGAATACTTTTTGAGGGTGTTTCAGTAGTTTTTGACTATCAACTCAGGCACGGCTAGTAGTCCATCTATGCTATGGGAGACTGCTAAGGCCTTTTCTAAGGGATTAGCTATTTCCTACTTGGCTAGCTGGAAATGACACAAGAGGGAACAGCGACTTCTACTTGAGACGCTGGTGAAAGCTGCTGAGGCGGCACATTTTGCGAGACCTTCAGTGACCAAGTACAGCGGATCACAGCCCTCAGGGCTGCTCCGAATTCTGTATTTACACAAACCGCAAAGAGAGAACTTGCTTTTGCTAGACAAAGGCTATTCGAGAATGGGGATAGGCCAGGAAATATTTTGCATGTCTGACTTGGAAAAAGTGTGCACCCCAATCCATTACTGAAATTAGAGACAGTGCTGGGGTCCTTACATACAATGCCAAAAGGGTTAATGAGGCTTTTCGGAGTTTTTACTCTGAATTGTATTGGTCTGAAGGTTGCGAGGACAGGTGAGCAAAGATGGAAACCTATTTTTAAGAGCTTGGGCCTCCCAGGGGTAACCTTGGAACAGTCCTCTTTCCTTAATGCCCCCTTGACAGTTCAGGAAACACAGCAGGCAGCTCGGCAACTCTAAAGTGGGAAAGCGCCTGGCCTTGATGGTCTCCCAGGTGAGTTTTACAAGGAGTTTATAGGGATCCTGTCAGGCCGATGTTTGAAATGCACAATCACTCCTATATGCCTACCACCATCTTTGCAAGAAGCTAATATTTCCCCAATTCTTAAGAAGGGGAAGGTTCCTGAGGATTGTGGGTTATTAAGTTTACAGATGATACTAAAGTCAGTGGAATGGTGGACAGTGTGGAAGAATGTTGTAGGTTGCAGGGAGACTTGGATAAACTGCAGAATTGGACCGAGAAGTGGCAAATGGAGTTCAATGCAGCTAAATGTGAGGTGATTCACTTTGGGAAGAATAGCAGGAAGGCAGAATACTGGGTCAATGGAAAGATTCTTGGTAGTGTGGATTTTTGGTGTCCATGTACATGGATCCCTGAAAGTTGCCACCCAGGTTGATAGTACTGTTAAGAAAGCATACGGTGTTTAAGGTTTTATTGGTAGAAGATCCGAGTTCCGGAGCCATAACGTCAAGTTGCAACTGTAAACGCTAGTGAGACTTCACTTGGAGTACTGTGTGCCGTTCTGGTCGCCACATTACTGGAAGGATGTGGAAGCATTGGAAAAGGTGCAGAGGAGATTTACCAGGATGTTGTCTGGTCTGGAGCAAAGGTCTCATGAGGAAAGGCTGAGGGACTTGGATCTGTTCTCATTGGACAGAAGGAGGCTAAGAGAGGATTTAATAGAGACATACAAGATGATCAGAGGATTAGATAGGGTGGACAGTGAGAGTCTTTTTCCTAGGATGATGACGTCTGCTTGTATGAGGGGCATAGCTGCAAATTGAGAGGTGATAGATTTAAGACCGATGTCAGAGGCAGGTTCTTTACTCAGAGTGGTAAGGCATGGAATGCCCTGCCTGCCAGTGTAGTTAACTCAGGCACATTAGGGGCATTTAAACAGTCCTTGCATAAGCATATGAATGATGATGGGATAGTGAAAGGTGATGGGCTTAGATTAATTCACAGGTCGACGCAACATCGAGTGCCGAAGGGCCTGTTCTGTGCTGTACTGTTCTATGTTCTACACTGGCCCATCTCGCTATTAAATTCAGATTTTAAGATTCTGTCTAAGGTTTTGGCACTGAAATTGGAGAAGATGTTGCTCTATATTGTCAAAGTGGACCAGACAAGTTTTATAAGAGGCCATAGGTCCTCTAATAATATTACAGGATTTCCTTAGATGCAGAGAAAGCATTTGACTAGGTGTATCTCTAGGTGAATAGCCGTATCTCTTATGTCTTAGAGCAGTTTGGGCTGGGTGGGGTCTTTGCTAAGTGGGTGGAAGTTTTATATTGCCACCCTCTGGCTGCAATCATCACCAACGGGGTGGTCTGGGAATTTTAGGTTCGGCAGGGGTAGTCGTCAAAGCTGCCCCCTCTCACCGTTGTTGTTTACGTTGGTGATAAGCCTCTGGCAGAGGCCATTTGTTAAAATGTCCACATAACCGCTCCGGAAGTGGGATCAAGGGTACACAAGATTACACTATATGCAGATAACGTCCTTCTGTTTTTATCGGACCAAATGACCTCCGTACCCCATCTGATATAATGTATTAATTCATTCGGGGCTATCTCAGGATATAAGATCAGCTTTGCAAAGTGGGAGGCTATTCCTTTGGAGACCTCAAGGAAGTGCCAGAAGTTGAAGGTGGCCCTAGGTTCCCCTTTAAGTGGTCATGAGCGGGTTTCCGATACCTAGGTATTTTTATGATCCTCATGTTTGATCGGTTATTTCAGACTAACTTTGTTCACCTGCTTGACAATGTTAAGCCGGATATTAAGAGATGGGAGGCTCTTCCAATTTCGTGGTTGGGCTGAACAGCCCTTACTAAGATGAATGTCCTTCCTCGTTTGCTTTATCCCATGTGTGTGCTCCCAATAATGTTTCCCAGGTCAACATTGCGGAAACTTATGGGTTGGTTTAGTTCTTTCGTTTGGTGTTACAGGCAGCCCCTCATCAAACTTACTAAATTACAGTAACCTCAAGGATGGGGAGGAGTTGATTTCCCAGACATCAGGAATTATTAATTGAGTTCCCAGCTATCCTTTATGTGCGATAGGGCAGGTAATGATCCAGGCTCAATATGGCTGGATACTGAGGCCTCCCAGACAAAGTGCCCTCTTATTAACCTGTTGTTCATGGATAAGATGAGGACAGTTAATGGACCACTGGAAGAACCCCATTGTGATTAATACGGTCAAGGCATGGAGGGCAATGCATCAAAGTGACAGTTGCTTATCAAGACTTTGCCACTCGCTCTCATAGATGGTATGTGAGGGTTCCAACCAGGGTTCAAGCTGTGGGAAGCGAGAGGAGTTTCCAGTTTGGAAGACTTATTTGAGGAGGAGGTTATGATGTCTTTCAAGCAACTGAGCCACAAATACGAGCTGCCCAGTTTTTCCGTTTTTTTCAGGTTAGGGATTTCATCCAGAAGAAGACTATGCTTCTCACTAAGCCCTACAAGCCTGATACAGAGAGGTTGTTGCTATGTGCCATTTTGGTTAGTGCCCTCTATTGCCTGCTGGTGGCAGGGCTTGGCAGGTAATTAACTGGTTATGTGAAGTTTGGGAGCAAGAGCTAGGAGTGGAGATCTCTTCTGAAACATGGGAGGACATGTAGGAGACTGCATGAAAGATCTCAATCTGTAATAGGACATACACTATGCAGTTAAATGTTCTGCACAGGGTTCATTTGACACCGGACCGTCTGGCAAAGTTTTAAAAAGGGGCTTCTCCAATGTGCCCCAAATGTAAAATAAGTGTAGGTAATCTTGCCCATTGCTTCTGGACATGCCACAGGCTCTGTTTTTATCGGAGCGCTGTGGCAGGAGATAGGGAAGGTATTGAGGACCGAAGTTAAAGCAGACCCGACATCTCTCCTTTTAGGTCTACCAAATTTATCATCTTTAAACGGGCATGGGAAGAAACTATTCAATCTTCTTACTGTGTACGGAAGAATATTCTGTTGAATTGGGTGTCTGAGAACCCACCGGACTTGCTGGGATGGCGAAAATTAATTATGGAGCACATGCCCTTGGATGTTTTCACAAATATTGTGCACCACACAATAGATCTTTTATAAGACATGGTAGCCCTTTCTGAGTTATTTGAACACAGATTTTTCTGCTATCTTAACTAGGGCATTCGTTTATTCGGGAGGAGAAAGTGAGGACTGCAGATGCTGGAGATCAGAGCTGAAAATGTGTTGCTGGAAAAGCGCAGCAGGTCAGGCAGCATCCAAGGAGCAGGAGAATCAACGTTTCGGGCATAAGCCCTTCTTCAGGAATCGTTTGTTTATTCGGGTACATATCCATCGCTCCCGTTCTTTGTTTGGGAGCTTTGCGCCGAGCATTGTTATTTTGTGTTTGTTTTTTTTTGTAACTTAAACTTATTTATTGGTGTTGTTTTGAACATTGTTTGTTTTGTTTCATTTTATAAGGTAGGTTAATATTTAGTAGACACTAATTGTATTGTAATTTGCGTTTTTTTATTATATTGGTATTTGTTATATTTTTTATAACTTTATACTATTGTAAAGTCAAAAAGTTTTTTTTTAACTAATAAATATATTTACAAAAAAAACAGAATGGGAAGAAAAAAGAATGCAGATCCCAAATTCAAAGCATGATCTCCTTCACCCAGGACATTCCCATTTGTGTCTATTTTCTGTTCTGGAATAGTGAGTTTTCATTATTTTCTCTTTCAGTTTTTATTTGCTGGGGGTTCTTTATAACTATTGTGTCAGTCATTTTGTTTTTTATGCTTCGAAAGTGTTTTGGGATTTTGTTTAAAACATACTACATACATGTTGAGAAACCTTAAGATTACAAAACCAAACATTTTCCCATAATGTATGTCAAACTGTGGAGTGTCACCATTTCAGTGCTGTCATTCCAACTGTCTGAGACTGAGTCAGACTGTTAGCAACCAAGGTATTACATATAGCCCAAAGTGAACTTCTGATCTTCTATCCTTACAATCACTAACAGTATTTATTTCTGCCACAGTAAATTGCCTGACTTCACCACTGCTTCAGCTCATGCGCTGCTGAACCATTCAACTATATCCAAACTTAGACAACTGCAACACATTCCTGGTTCGTTCTACGTTCTACCCTCTATAAATCTGAGGCCATCCAAAACTCTGCTGCCTGTGCCCTTACTCATCCCGTTCAGCCAATACGCCCGTGTTCACTGATCTCCACTGGCTCTCTGTCACGTACTTCCTTGATTGAAAAATTTTCCTTGTTGTGTAGTCTCTCCAAGATCTTGTCCGTCCCTATGAAATCTTGTCCAGGCCTAAACATTCCCAGAAATCTGTACCTGAACCTAAAATCTAAGTGTAAACCTGGCCTCTGGAGAATTCCTGATTTTAATCTCTTCATCAATAGTGGACTTGCCTTCAATTGTCTTGGTTTTCCATTCTGGCATACCTTCCTAAACTTTTCCATCTCTCTCCACACAATCTATTGCTCTGACCCAAGCACTCCTGTCTTAATATCTCCTTTTATGGCTTAGGGCCTAACTTTACTCTAAAATGCTCTTGGAAAGTTCTTCAAATGTTTTAAAACGTTTAAAGTGTTATTTAAACACAAGTCGTTATCGTTCTCCACAATTCATTCAGGCAACAGGCTACAAAAGGTTTACCTGGAACCCAGCTTATCTCCATCTCCATGTCTTTATTTCTTTCTTCCTTTCCTTGTATGGATTTCAATAGCTCTCTGTATTTTAAAATCTGTTCTTCAGTATCCTTCTTTGTCTTAGTTGTCGCTTGACTTTCTTCCACGCTTTTAACATCATTGTCTAAAAGTAAGCAAACAAAGTAAATTCTCTGTGGCACAAGTCAGTACACAAATATGAAAAATATGATTCAAAAGGAATATATGAAATACATTTTATTAAATGTCCAGGAATTATGCCACTGGAAATGGCCAAAGACACATTCATGTCTCAGATACAGAAACTCCAAACAAATATTTTACATTTGGAAAATGCTGCTTAAACAGATAGGAGCAATGGATTCAGTAGAGTCAGCCAAGAACATGCCAAATTAAATTTAATGTAATCAAATATCAAGCTCAGCACGAAATAAAGAGAGACAAAAACTCCATGGGTGACACTGAAGAACTCACAAACACAGGTGAAAGCGCAGTGGCACTGTGGTTAGCACTGCTGCCTCACAGCGCCAGAGACCCGGGTTCAATTCCCGCCTCAGGCGACTGACTGTGTGGAGTTTGCACATTCTCCCTGTGTCTGCGTGGGTTTCCTCCGGGTGCTCCGGTTTCCTCCCACAGTCCAAAGATGTGCAGGTCAGGTGAATTGGCCATGCTAAATTGCCCGCAGTGTTAGGTAAGGGGTAGATGTAGGGGTATGGGTGGGTTGCGCTTCGGCGGGGCAGTGTGGACTTGTTGGGCCGAAGGGCCTGTTTCCACACTAAGTAATCTAATCTAATCTAATCTAAAGCTAGAAGTCTCAGTTCACATTAAGTTACAACTATAGTAACTTGCCCCATCAGGTGTATGTGTGTGGTGATTATGAACAATGGTGACCAAATCTTACTGGCCTTGAGTTAAATTAACAGTGTCAATTGTGCGCATTCCAACATATCTCAGAACCCTGGACAGGAAGTGAGGCTAAGAGAAACATAGCTCAGTACATTTTCTAAGGTCCAAAGGCAGGCACAAGCAAGTCCCAGAAACACCACTGCTTTCAGTAGATGCTGAACCTCCTCCACCTAAATCAAATCCTTCTTTACCTTGCTCTGATTCTTTTTCCTCTTCCATCTCTGCTTCATCATCTTCCTCACTTGAAGATGCCAGGTATGCTTTGAAATCCATTTCCTCGATCTCATCCTTCTTAAACTGTTTCGTCAAGGTAGTGATACGCTCATGGTCAGTCTCATCCCATGTCAGTTCTGCCTGCAAGAAAAAATGTGATTTCAGATTAAGGACAAGGTCTACCCTTATCACACAACAGACCTCAAAAGATTGTAATAATGTATTACTGATATCTCCTGCACTGTCTGGAGGTCATAGGCAAGATAACACTTGAAATTTGAATGGAAAGATTGATAATAGAGATCATTGCTGTTTCTAATTTATATTCATGACTTAGATTCATGCAAATGATGCTTACTTTTGTGTTGTACTGCAGTCTCATAGGTATATAAAGGCCAGCATTCCATTAGTCTTTCTAATTATTTTCTGCTCCCACTCATGCCACTTTAATGATCTACATATGCAGATACATAAATCTCTTCCAACTGCTACTGCTTCTAATTTTTCACTATTTGGGATTTTTTATTTCCTATCCTTTTTAGATCTATAATGGATAGCATCCCATTTGCCTGCATTGAAATCCATTCAGCAGAGTTTCACCCATTCACTTAATAGTTCTTAGTGATTTTATGCTTCCATCCACAGCACTTATGACATTGCCAATTTCTGTGCCATTGGCAAATGTGGCTTTGCATCCCATCATCTAAGTTGTTAATGAACATTATGATTAGTTAAGGCCCCAACACAGTAAGACATTATTCACGGGATGAAGTAGAGTACTTGACTGTTATGCCACTCTCTGTCGATTGTCATTTAGCCTGTTTCCTAACAAGGTCAATCATTTGCCTTCAATTTAATGAGTGTGAATTTTAGCGACTAGTCTTTCATGAGGAATTTTATTCAATGTCTTCATAAAAACAGCATTCATAGACGTTCACTTAGACTCATAGTCATAGAGACATACACACAGAACCCTTTCTCTCCAACTTGTCCATGCCGACCAGATATTCTAAATTAATCTAGTTCCATTTGTCAGCATTTGGCCCATATTCCTCAAAATCCTTCCCACTCCTATATCCATCCAGCTGCCTTTTAATGGCATATTGTAAATTCACTAACTATAGTCTTTCAAAATTCTCTCAATTTGGACACCATTACTTTAGATTAGAAAAATGTACAGTCACTTCATGACTTGAGTTGAGAGAGAAATAGAGACCTTCTGGTCTCCTTCCTATTGGAAAGATGTTGTGAAACTTGAAAGGGTTCAGAAAAGACTTACAAGCATGCTGCCAGGGTTGGAGGATTTGAGCTATAGGGAGAGGTTGAACAGGCTGGGGCTGTTTTCCCTGGAGGGTTGGAGGCTAAGGGGGTGACCTTTTAGAGGTTTACAAAATCATGAGGGGCATAGATAGAATAAATAGACAAAGTATTTTCCCTGGGGTGGGGGAGTCCAGAACTAGAGGGCATAGGTTTAGGGTGAGAGGGGAAAGATATAAAAGAGACCTAAGGGGCAACCTTTTCATGCAAGGGTGGTACATGGATGGAATGAACTGCCAGAGGAAGTGGTGGAGGTTGGTACAATTACAACATTTAAAAGGCATCTGGATGGGTATAATAATAGGAAGGGTTTGGAGGGATATAGCCAGGTGCTGGCAGATGGGACTAGATTGGGTTGGGATATCTGGTCGGCATGGACCAGTTGGACCAAAGGGTCTGTTTCCGTGCTGTACATCTCTTATGACTCTACGACTCTAAATATTGTGAATATACCAGCCTCCCAATTATCCATTAATTTACTCTGTAATTCTAGGCTCTTCTTCAAAATATTCCATCAGGTTTGTTGGCATAACCTACCCTTCAGACATATATTCTGCCTCAATGTGATCGACTAAAACCTATCAAGGTGTTTAATCGCTCAGTCCTTAGTTACAGGCTGTAGTAATTCTACAACAATACAGCATTATTTCTCCAATGCTTCTCTTTCAACTCAAGTCATGAAATGACTGCACATTTTTCTAATCTAAAGGAATGGTACCCAAATTGACAGAATTTTGAAAGACTATAGTTAGTGCATCTACAATGTGCCTTTAAAACCCTTAGATAGGTTCTGTGGATTTGATGGCAATATTTTCTTCACTTCTGTAATTTTCCAAACATTAATTTTAATGTTCAATTCTCTGATTTAATTCGGAGATTCAGTGCAGATTGGTAGGGATGAAGGAGGAGAAAGTGAGGATTGCAGATGCTGGAGATCAGAGTAGAGAGTGTGGTGCTGGAAAAGTACAGCAGGTCAGGCAGCATCCGAGGAGCAGGAGAATCGATGTTTTGAGCATAAACCCTCCGAAACATCGATTCTCCTGCTCCTCTGATGCTGCCTGACTTGGTAGGGATGAAGCCAGATACAAGGGAATACAAATATAAAGAAATACTTGAAAATTGGATTATGTTTATTCCAGCAACACAGATATAGTGGAAACTTCTAAAAGTGCTGGGAACTGATAGAATAATTGTTTCCAGTAGTTTGATAGGCAAACAACAAGGGACTGCGGATACTATGAGACTGGATCCAAGGCACATAGATAAAGCTTGGGGTCTTTATAAAACAAGTTATCAGAGTGTAAAATTCACTTCTAAGGTGACAGGTTGATGCAGAAACAATTTTTACATTCAAGATTAGATTTAGTACATAGCTGGAGGAAAGGAAAGTTGAAGAAATGTGGAAATAGGGTAGACAAATATGATTAGAACAATTTTCTGACATGGAGGGCAAATACCTAGACACAGCGTTTGAACTAAATTAGTGTTTCCATGTTGTAACTATATTTTTAGGTTTTGGATGTGAGCATTAATAAGTAGGGTCTAACATAGCAATCTAAGTTACCCAGAACAAAGCCATTCCATTCCCTGGTAATGATCATATACCAATTAACCTCCAACACCTGTTTATGTATCTATAAATCTAAGTTTGAATAGCTCAGAGATTTAGAAGTAACATAAAAACAAAGCATTTATAACAGTGCCAAACCTTTAGTTCTATACCAAAACATTATTACTTAAAGACTGAGACACATGTTAAATCTCTGAAACACTTCACTACCAACTCTGGTTTTTAAAAGAAAACAATTTTGTTTTGGCACGTCAAACTGATAAAGCTGCATGAAATCTGCCTTGTTGCACGCTCCATTCCTTCATCTGGTCTATGTTATGCAGTTTTCTGTGTCCAAGATGTTTCTTCAAAAAAATATTCAAAATTGATGCATGTAGAAATGTAGAAAGCAAAGAATTATATCAAGTATTAATTGTTACCATAGAGACTTTATTTACTGCTTCAAACTGATCTAATTTGATTTTCTTTATAAATTCCAAGTTCACGGTTTATGAAATGGATGATACAGTGTATATAAATACATGACCCATGTTGTTTATAAGATTACACGCAAATGCTTTTAATTACCTTTGATGTGCTGAGTGCTGTTGATGTGAAATATTTTGGTTTGTACGCTGCCAAATCCACATCTGTAGAAACATCCTTTGGCTCATCTTCAAATGTTAGTTCGTCTGGGATAAACCTGGGTAACAATACAAACCCAAACAAATCACTTTCAGACATATAAATCTTCCACTCCTCACTGACACAGCACTGCAGTAATACAATTTGAATACTTTATTTCACTACCACGAAACAAAAGGCTGCATTCAAAGACTACTACAATTAAGTGAATTCATGTCGTCATGTAAATTAATGTAAAAGACAAGTGCAACAGACAGTTCAACTACAATTGCTACCATTATTTCAGTAACAGTATTACAAGTTAGTGCATGAACATCTGTTAAGAATTGCATCATCATCATCCCAAATGGAGATTTAACCAACTGACATGGGACAACCGAAGGGGAGCGAGAGGAGAAACTGTCGTCACTGTTTTGTATACATCACACATACTCGTGCTCATTCATCACTGCAAATTAGATCCATATCCACAAGTAAAAGATATTCTATCAAGTGGCCACCAACAAACTGCACATGCATAACACAAAAAAATTACCACTTGGAAACCTAATGAAGGACAATTGTTCCTTGTGCTTTGTACTTCCAGCACTAAACATTCGGTTCACAAAGGCAAAATGCAGGCTAAAGCAGAAAATGTCAGAAAACTATGATTAAAAATTAATGACTGTCAAATGTGCAGAACAGACTCTGTTCCCAAATAAATTTAAAACTGCACATGTCCAAACACTATAGAATGACAATTCAATAGGATGTTGCATTATTGTGATCCAACAGTAGAACATTGTCATGCTCAAACTGTTTAGTGTCATAGTCAGATCACATTGTGACCAGTAAAGAATAAAGCAAATGTAGAACCAATCTCACCAACATCGTCATGCAAAAGTTATCAACAAGTGGAGTGGATATGGAGGTGAATAGCCTGAAATTATTGGAAAACTGGTAGATTACTGTGCAAGAATCAACGTTTGCTCCAATTTGAAGGGAGCAAGTGATGTACTGCCAAGGAAATTCCAAGTTATGTCTAATATTAGATCCAATTTGACTTCAGTTCAGCTTGACCAGACTGCCACCTGGGAAAATCAGCGCATGCTTCAAATTGGAGGAGCATGGATTTGCACAGCAATGTAAATTCCAAGCGATTCTGAGAGCAGCTGGTTACTGCCAAATGGCCCCTGTTGGCTCAAGGTAGCCCTGTTGTCACACAACAAGGCTAACTAAAAGCTACTGACTTGTCCCTTACAGAACTATTTGCACAATTATACTTTGCTGTTTGCAAGAGAATGAAAGAGTTTAGTATTTTTTTTTACCTGAGATCCAGAAAAGAGCAGCTGCTCTCAAACTCCATCCCATCACACTCTTCATAAAGTTTATTCGCTGTTTCAGAAGAGTCACAGTCCACCACTGCATAGTAATATTTTAGCCGTTTGAACTGGTACTCTCGTACTTTTTCCCTGACAATTCTATAAATAAACATATAATCAGTTAAAAAGAACCCAAAGCAATTTCTGTAAGACATGTATTTAAACAGCCCAAATTTGTATCATGACAAAGTGGCTTATGATTCTCTTAGTACTAACTTCAAAGCCAACATTTTAGAAGTTATATTCTATGTTTTTTAAATGTTCGCAAAAATGTCAACAGAGCAATTCATGAATGTTGGTAATTTGAAGAGCAGGAAATTACTCAGCTCTTTGAAAGTGCTGTCCACTTAGCCCCTTACCTGTTCTTTTCAATTCTCATGAAATATTTATCCCCTTTCATTTGTAAAGTCATTATGGATGCTCCTTCCACCTATGTTTTTCCTCAGAGAGTTCAAAAGCCTTATTAACACACTGCATTTTATAAAAATCTTCTCTCTCCTATTTTACCTTTCATAAAAATCTTAAAATTTATGTTTCTAGTTCATGACACTGAGAAATAGTTTCTCTCTTATTAACTTTATCAAAACCATTGATCATTTTGAGCAGTAACAGATTTCTCCTCAGCTTGTCCTTTTGTTCCCATGGATCCCAGTTTCCTTGATTCATAATTAAAACTTATCACTGATCATCACCTTAGTGCTTCTTCTGTATCACATCCACATTCCTTATATCTTTCCAAAAGAGAAAGACCTAAAACAGGTCGTAATATTCTAACCGGTTCTGCAGCAAAATCACGATGGGTCAAATTTAGATGACACCAAATTCCAGTTAATTTAAAGATGTATGCCACTTTCATTGGCAGGATAAGGAATCCAACAGAAGAATGTCTTTGATAAGTTACATTTCTAGACTAGTAACTCTGCATGTAACCTGTGCAAACCTATTGTATCACTCAATTAGGGCAGGATTAGGCCTTGCTACATTGTAAATTTATGGGCAACATATCATAGGACATTGAAGTCTCTCTGCAAGTACAGCTGATGACAGTGACAATCCTGAAGTGTCTGACGAATGGGTCTCCCCATTCTGAATTAGAGCAATATACTTCCAAGATAGGGGGTGAGTGGCTCACAGGGGAATTTGTCAGTGATGGCATTCCCATGTATCTGCTGCCTTTGTCCTTCTATGACAATACTTCCAAAACCTTACCTCATTGTGACACCAGTTTGGCACTAAAGCCCCAGATCTGTGAGAAAAAGGGAGGTGGCTGGGATGCCTGAGAGCATGGGTGAGAAAAGATGCCTGTCCAAGTGGAATGGGGGTGGGAGGAGATGCTGTTTGGAGTGACACAGGGAATTTGGAGGGGGGGGTGAGTGCCAATAAAAGTGCGGATGAAATGGGTGGGGGGGGGGGGGTGTGGGAGTGCGCAGAAAGAAATGTCAAAATCTCTATCATTGATGTTTACATAAATGCAATCTTCTGTTTGTTTAGGATAGGAATTAGACCAATGAGGTCAGACAGTTAGGCCATGCGCACTATGGTAAAAACAGTGAAATGAAGGGACTCACTTCTGTGGGCACTTGCTCAGAGCAGCATCATAGACACATGGCTGTGACTGGCAACTCCACCGGGAATCATGGCCCATAATTTGAGAAGCTGTGTTCTAGGTGGTAGAGACCCTTTGGTTAAAAAATGCTGTTGAAAGTACTGGGTGAAGCTGTATATCAGTACTGCTATAAAGCAGTGTATTGATGGCACCTGTTATGTAATTTCAGCATTACTGGTTCCCAAAGCAAACATCAGGCAAACTGCACTATAACAACATTTTCACGCGGATAGGTGTTGGGTGTATGGAATGAGATGCCAGAGGAAGTGATGGAGGCTGGCACAATTGCAGCATTTAAAAACCATCTAGATGGGTACCTGAATTGGAAGGGTTTAGAGGGATATGGATCAAATGCTGGCAAATGGGACTAAATTTAATCAGGATATCTGGTCAGCATGGACAAGTTGGACCAAATGATCAGTTTCTGTGCTATACAGCTCTATGATTCTAACTAGGACATGAAATTTATTTAGGCTCAAGGTATTACAATAATTTTTTAATAGAATTTTTAAGAACATGATGATGTAGAATGAAGAATCTCATGATAAGGACTACGCTATAATAAGCAAGGAATTTCAAAAAGCAAAAACGCTTCTCTTCATCCTTGTTTAGTCAGCACTTTTGAGAGATAAGTATACCTCTGATACTGATGATTTGACAAAGCAGAAAGAGAGCTGAATTAATATGGATGTAGATTGCAGTCATGTTGCAATGAAAGAATACA
The DNA here is from genome assembly GCF_037043375.1 of Chiloscyllium plagiosum. NCBI lineage: Eukaryota > Metazoa > Chordata > Chondrichthyes > Orectolobiformes > Hemiscylliidae > Chiloscyllium > Chiloscyllium plagiosum. The sequence goes on from NW_028270148.1 coordinate 112,256,056, forward strand.
CAATCGTACAGCACAGGAATAGGCCCTTTGCTCCAGGATGTTGTGCTGAACATGATGCTAAATTAAGTTAATCTCTTCTGCCTGCCCTTGGTCCATATATTTTCCTTCCTTGCATTTTCATGGGATTATCTAAAAGTCCCTTATACACCCTATTGTATCTGCCTCCACCACCATCCCTGGCAGTGCGTTCCAGACTCCTACCACTGTCTGTGTAAAAACTTACCCCTCACGTTTCCTTTGAACATTCCCCTCCTGAAGAAGGGCCTGTGCCCGAAACGTTGAATCTCCTGTTCCCTGGATGCTGCCTGACCTGCTGTGCTGTTCCAGCAATAAAGTTTCAACTTTGATCTCCAGCATCTGCAGACCTCACTTTCTCCTCAACATTCCCCTCTCACCTTAAATGCATGCCCTCTCGTATCAAACATTTCTACTCTGGGGAAAAAGGTTATGATGATGAACCCCATCTATGCTTTTCATAAACTTATAGACTTCAATGAAGTCTCCCGTTAGCCTCTGTCACTCCAAAGAAAACAACTCAAGTTTTCTAGCTTCTCCTTATAGCTCGTACCCTCTAATCCAGGCAGTGTCCTGGTAAACATCTTCTACACCCTCTCCAAAGCCTCCACATCCTTAATGTGCCCCCCTCAGCTGATTGGTTAGTTAGAAAGATCACTGAACCTATCATGCCATAGCCATCCAATCAATATCATCAAAATATTTCAGATAAAAATAAAACAATTCATACTATTCATAACTCTTTGTATTTAAATAAGCCTGGATGGTCAGATGCCTGTATTGAAAACACATTTTTATTCATGCTTAATGAGGTTGAGAGGTGACCTTATAGAGGTTTATAAATTCATGAGGGTTATAGATAAGGTGTCTTTTCCTTAGGTGAGGGATTTCAAGACTAGGGGGCACATTTTTAAGATGAGAGGAGAAAGATTTATAAAGGACATGAAGGGCAATTTTGTTTTTACACAGAATGGTTCGAATGTGGAATGAACTTCCAGTGGAAGTGGTGGATATGGGTATAGTTACAACATTTAAAAGGCATTTAGATAAGTACATGAATAAGAAATGTTTGGAGGGATATGGGCCAAACGCAGGTAAGTGGGACTAGTTTAGTTTGGCGTGGACTAGTTGGACCGAAGGGTTCGTTTCCATGCTGTATAACTCTATGACTCTATAAATTATTTAATTGGAATTACTCCATGTAACAAACTTTCTTCAAATTAAAATAGCTATTAACATTTCTTCGTACTGGTTGAGAAAACAGACGTGTGTCTTAGGACGCAACGTGAGTTCCCATTCAATCCAGGGGGATAATAAATGTTGCCACACTGCACTAAAAACTTGCTTAGTCTCTTGGGTAATGTAGAACAGACTAAGAATTAATTATTTAGGACATAAGGAAAGAATATATCCTGCAAATGAGGTGGGAAATAACTGCTATGTGCTGGCCTGCCCCGTGACGGACATTTGAAGTGCAATTTGGATTTTGGACAAAGATCTTTTGGATCTAGTTTGGTCTAGTTTATCATTCCATCTGTTTTTTTCACTTGCAAAGAGGAAATTACACATATGGGGGTATTGGCAAACTTAATGTCACAACTGGTAAAATCAACCATCCAGACTTGGGTAGTCCATTAATATAAATACTTTTACAACTTGGATGTATATATTGTGGTGAACAATCCTATTAAGTGTCTTCAAACAAAATTTGGCAAAGAGCCAGATACAGAGACTTTAGTATTAATTTATCAATTTGTTTGTGAGTACAGAAATTGGTTATTGTTGAAAAGAGAGACTTGTTGCTGAAGTTTTTTGTTTGGTACTCATTAGGACAAATGCAAGAACACTAAATTTCAACAATGGGAAAAGTTTACTGATTCATTGATAAATTGATGTTCAAGTCTTGCACATTTTTTGAATTCCCTGAGGCTTTGGGGAGTTCCATGAAGATGTCACAGACCATCAGTCAACTTGGCAACTGTTCAGCACCCTTTTCTCTTGTCATATAATTTGTTGAGATCATTTGATATTGAGCATTCTTGTATTTGCCCTGATGGGTCCAAGAAAAACAACCTTGGGAAATATGGGTCCCTTTTCAGATATTGTTAATCAACTTGTTCAAAGATGCTATTACAACAGGTTGGACATGAACCTGGGCCTCCTGGACACAGGACATAGCCACTGCGCCACAATAGCTCCCGTGTCTATTTTCAGATATTTTCTAAACATAGTATTACACACCTCTGAAGCAGGTGGGAGCTGAACTCGGGCCTCTTGACTCAGGGGTAGGACACTATAATTGCGCCACTACTCTTTCTGTCTCTTTTCAGCTATATTAAAGAACATACAAGCGAAGGGCATTGATTGGATCAACACTTAAACACTTAAGGAGACAACTACAGATGCAAGAAGTCAAGTGGAGTCAAGCAATATATAATTATGTTTAATTCTGTGAAAAATAAATCCATCAAGACTGGCTTAGAATGCTTCACCAGCTGGCCAACCGGAATTTGGACTTCAAATTGCTGCTAGAAAAATGTCTATTATTTATCATTCTTCTATTACACTGTAACTTACGTGTTTTGCACTTTTAATGCACTTTATGCCGTATATGATTGTGTAGTTTATACTATTCATGTAGCATTCTCGGTGCTGGAGGAACACTGTCTCGTTTTTCACTCTATCAGTTGTATATGGTAGAAATGACAAATAAAAGCTACTCTTCTCTCAGGGAAGTGGTCAAAAGCCTAGTAAAGAATAAGGAGCTTCTCTAAGGAGGACCAAGGAGTCCAACAAACACCAATTACCTTTGTTCATTAGTATCTTCTTCTGCATCTTCAGGTAAATTGTGGTCCAGCAATTCTACAGGTCCATGTAATTCCTCTTCTTTCATCTTTTTTTTTCCAAATTCTGAGGGGTAGATCTACAGTAAATATATTCACCAATTTTAAAAATAGTTTTAGTTCTGGCTTCACCTGCTCTACCAGTGGATACATTATGTGCTTCAAAAACTAGTTTTTGGGAAAACGCAAGCTAGGATCCATAAGAGGCATTTCACAGCAAGGCAAGATGGAATGCAATGAGCACATCAGGAGGTACTGTATAGGTGAGTGCTAAGAGAGTGAGCAAGGAGCCCTGAGATGCAGCCTGGTCCAAGCCATTAGCTGGAGGCCTGCACACAAAGTGCCTTTGAAGTATCTTTTGAATACTAGTTGCTGGTGCAGGTCTCTGCTTCCTAAGAGTTCTGCAAGTGGATCAGAGGTGCCATTATGATGGTGAGGGGTTGAGAAATGTCAGATGCCAATGTCAATGACGAGGGAAGGCTGAGTGGCTGGTGCCCATGCATTGTGCCGTCAGAGGCTGTTTGGCAACCCGCAACATGGAGGCTCCTAGCCACCAGTGGTGAACTGCTTTGACTTCCATGTCAGGAATACCCGATATTTAGTTTGTTTGGTGAGAGGGGAAACGAAGTATCAGGGAGGTGTGTTGTGTTGTTAATGGTGGTTAACAAGCTATTATCCTCTCTAATTGCAATTGTTGCTGGTCTAATGCATAAAAAATGCAGCAAGTTGCTCCCAACATCAAGATAGGCCTTGCTGGACATCACATGTGATTCTACAAATCTCACCATTGCCCACGTTGTAAAGACCCACATAAAATTCTGCTGAAATTCTTTGGCAGAAATGAGGCTCAGACTAGGTAGAAAGAATGTGGCACGGTTGCTCAGTGGTTCGCACTGCAGCCTCACAGCACCAGGGACCCGGGTTCAATCCCTGCCTCGGGTGACTGCCTGTGTGGACGTTCTCCCCGTGTCTGTGTGGGTTTCCTTCCACAGTCCAAAAATGTGCAGGTCAGGTGAATTGGCCATGCTAAATTGCCCATAGTGTTAGGTGCATTAGTAAATACAGGGTAGGGGAATGAGTTACTCCTTGGAGGGTCGATGTGGACTTGTTGGGCCAAAGAGCCTGTTTCCATACTGTAGGGAATCTAATCAATATGTTTATTACATAGCACTTAATAGCTAATTATATTACATCTGAGTCATGGGTCTCTGACAAAACCTCAGGCTAGATTTAAGAGTAAGTAGACATTACCTTTTAGATACATAAAACTTAGCACCAAACTTTGACTTGCAACTTAGAAACTGCTTACCTCCTCGCAGAAATGGTCTTCTAGAGACCGATGGGCCTCGTTTATCTTGTGATCTCAACCTCTTCAGGGACTACTTACCTTACATAAGTCTTAATCCCTTATTTCTGTTTTTTTATTCCTCTCCTTCAATCACCTATCTAAATCAATCCTTCAATGTTGGAATACTCTCTGCTTCAATTGATAACTCCACTTGTACAATCTGTAGCCTTCACAGTCCTGTGAAAACAGCCTCTCCTGCTAGCTGTCTGTAAACTTGTACATTTAAGATAGTGAAGTGTTAAATATTTCAAGTGATTTCATTCAACTTGTTGCTGTAAGCAGTGATCACCTCTTCAATTTAAAATTCGATGTACAGCACCCTCTGCTGGGTTAAAGTCCAGAAACAGGGATTGCAATGCGGCCAATAATCCTTTCACTAACATGGACTTTAAACTTTAGCATTAATACAGATGAGGGACAGGTAATGAAATTTACTTCATCACCATATGCAATTACATTTCTCCTTTTTAATGTCAGATCATATCCAATATTTTTAAATTAAAAATCTTTTAATTTATAAAGTACTACAAAAGGAGCACATGTAATCGTGTGAAAATTTGAGAGATTTCTGCTCCTCTTCCCTTTCATTGAAAGGCAAAATGAAAATAAAATACACAAGAAAGGGGCCAAAATCTCAAACTGCAGAAGACACCACCTGGTCAGTTGTTCTCCGCCGGTCGGGGTGTGTGTGTGTGTGTCAGAAAAGGAAACTTTGCCAAGGGTGTAACCCCACCCTCTCAAACAGTCCATAACACAGTAACAACAGGAGCTACTCTGTGATCAAACTTATCCAATGTGTTTATCTTATTCAAACATCCATATGGAGAGTGCTGATGTCAAATTTTCTTCTAAATGATAAACTGGTGTAAATCACTGGTTCGGTCTGAGATAGAATTTAGCTTCCAATTCTTAGCATCAATTTTAATGTCCTAAAGCAGTGCAGAATCAACTTGCTGTTGGTATACTAAACTTGTAATGCCAGTAATGTAGAAGGATTACAAAAGTTGATCATGTTCTCCTTTAAGTTGAGAGGTTAAGGGAAGATTCAATACAAGTGTTTAAAATTATAATGGGTTTTAGAAAATAAGGAGAGAGTTTCCATTGGCAGGAGGGTGGGTAATCAGAGAACACAGATTTAAGAAGCAGTGAAGGGACCAGGTTTTGTTTTATTTACTCATTTACAGGATGAGAGTGTCGCTGGTCAGGCCAGCATTTAATGCCCATTCCTAATTGCCCCGAGGGCAGTTAAGAGTGAACCATATCACTGTGGGTCTGGAGTCACATGTAGGCTAGAGCAGGTAAGGGTGGCAGTTTCCTTCCCTAAAAGGACATTAGTAAACCAGATGGGATTTTCCAACAATGGATTCATGGTTTTCATCAGACTTTTAATTCCAGATTTTTACTGAATTCAAGTTTCAACACCTGCCATGGCGAGATTTAAACACTGGTACCCAGAATATTAGCTGGTTTTTAAAAAGGGCCCATCTCCTACCACTGCACAGATGGTCTGTACAGTTGATGCCATTGATCGATCACCACCCAGCGGGTCTCCGTTCAGCTTAGCACTGGAGTCACTACCCTCGTCTCACCCTGATCAATGCTGAACCAGGTGTTCTTCTTTCCATCTTCAGGCGTCAGATCTTCTTGATGACCCTGCTCTGGAAGGTGTATTTACTCACTGAACAATCAGGAAAACTGCATCTTTTACTAGGTTTGGCCACCGCCACGTTACTGAAACAAACAATTACATGTTGTATTGCTAGCAGTGACATCAAAGGTTTCATAACTGCACAGGTGGTGATGCAAATACAGCTTGTTTTTAAAGGCAGCAAGGTGTTATGGCTTAGGGCATTCTGATTGAAAGGGGACTGGAAGCAGATTTTAAAGTAATAATTAAAAGGGAATTGGATAAATACTGAAGAGAAGGTTTACTGTAGAGGAGGAGACCACTCAGCCCATTGTGTAAATTCTGCCTCTCTGTGCAGCTAATTCCATTGCCCTGCCTTTTCCTGGTAGCTTTGCATGTTGTTTGTGTTCAGATAATTATCCAATTTCCTTTTTAAAAGCCACAATGGAAACTGTCTCCCCCACACTCTCAAGCTTTGTAGAACCTAATCATTCACTCTGTTTAAAACAAGTTTCCTTCTGTGTCATCTTTTGCTATTTGCTTTAAAAACATTTTAGGACGTTATGGCAATAAAGCAGTGGAATGGAACTAATTGCTTAGCTCTGAAACATCAGGCACAGACATGATGGGCTGATGACCTTATTTAGAGCTATGATTTATTTATCAGGGTAATATGTCAATGAACATGGAGGGCAACATTTTAGCGGATGAATAGAGATTTTCTTACTCCCTTTATTCTGAGATGCACAATGCCATTAGAGATCTGCCCATCAGCACTGATGACTTTCTTGTGATGTTCAGTACTTCACCCAATTAGATTAACATGGTTTTTTTTTAAAAATAATTCCATTCTAATCATTCTCAAACATCAATATAACCTTAGACTGCTCTTTGATACATTTCATCTGTGCATTCCTTGGAAATAAAACCATTCCTTGGGGAGAAACCAGTAAGTAACATGACACTGTAACATTCACCAAGTTCACAACATCGAAATGCTAATTTGTTCCACACACAGAAGACAAAGCCATAAGGCCAGCTTATACTCCCATACCACAATTACACAGAGAGAGGAAAATGCAGAGTTAATGTGGCTGTCTGACAATGTAGAGGAACTTCCCAGTATTCATGATCCTTGCTGGAGACACCACTACCACACTCGTGACACCAAGTTAAATACTTACATGAGTTTTCCCCTCTTTATTGTTTAATGAAAATGCCATGGCAACATTCCAAATCCACAATGGATTGATATCACAGACATTTAAAGACAGAAGACAGCCGATTCAGCCCAGTGCTTCACGCTAGCTACACTAACCCATGTTCACATTCTAAAATATTGTGATTTCTGATCACCCCCACTACATCAAAATTTGTGTTCACTTCTCCAAGTCCAATTTTTAAAACTGACACTTTCTCCTGAATTCTGCTCCCTCCGTCATACAAGTGTTCCCCACGATCAAAGAATGGCTTCCCATGCCTCTGATTATTGTGCTCCTATTGAGTGAGGAGATTGGTAAGGAGAATGCAAAAATAGAAATTGCTGGAAAAGCTCAACAGGTTTGGCAGCAGCTTGGAGAAAAATCACAGTTAATATTTCAGGTCGAGTGACCCTTCCCCAGAACCAGGCAGCACGGTGGCACAGTGGTTAGCACTGCTACCTCACAGCACCAGAGACCCGGGTTCAATTCCCGCCTCAGGCAACGGTGTGTGGAGTTAGCACATTCTCCCCGTGTCTGCATGGGTTTCCTCCGGGTGCTCCGGTTTCCTCCCACAGTCCAAAAATGTGCAGGTTTGGTGAATTGGCCATGCTAAATTGCCTGTAGAGTTGCTAAATTGCCTGTAGAGTTGGGTGAAAATGTGGGGGAATGGGTCTGGGTGGGTGGCAGGTCAGTGTGGACTTGTTGGGCCGAAGGGCCTGTTTCCACACTAAGTAATCTAATCTAAAAACCCTTACTTTCTTTTGGAAAAGAAGGATACAGTTATAAAACAAGTAATTAGGAAGCCAAATGGAATTTTGTCATTTATTGCTAAAGGGATTGAGTTTAAAAGCAGGAAGGTTTTTTTTAAGATTCCCGACAGTGTGGAAACAGGCCTTCGGCCCAACCAGTCCACACCGACCCTCCTAAGAGCAACCCACCCAGACCCATTTCCCTCTGACTAATGCACCTAACACTATGGACAATTTATCATGGCCAATTCACCTAACCTGCAAATCTTTGGACTGTGGGAGGAACCCGAAGCACCCGGAGGAAACCCACGGAGACAGGGGGAGAATGTGCAAACTCCACACAGAGTCGCCCGAGGCTGGAATCGAACCTGGGACCCTGGTGCTGTGAGAAGCAGTGCTAACCACTGAGCCCGTACCGTCCCATATTGCACTTGTATGGGGTGCTGGTAAGGCTACATCTGGAGTACTGTGTACAGTTTTGGGCTCTTACTTGAGAAAGGATGTAATGCCACTGGAGGGGGTGCAGAGGAGGCTTACTCGGTTGATTTCAGAGAAGAGGGAGTTGGCTTATGAGGAGAGACTGAGTAGACTGGGATTATATTCATTGGAATTCAGAAGAATAAGAGGGGATCTTATAGAAACATATAAAATTATAAAGGGAATGGTTAAGATAGAAGTAGAGAGGATGTTTCCACTGGTGGTGAAACTACAACAAGTGGGCATAGCATCAAGATTAGAGGGAGCAGATTTAGGACTGAATTGAGAAGGAACTGCTCCAGAGGGTTATAAATCTATGGAATTACTTGCCCAGTGACGTAGTTGACGCTACTTCAGTAAATGTTTTGAAAGCTAAGATGGAATTTTTTTAAGCAATAAAGGAGTTAAGGGATACGGTGAGAGCACGGGTAAGTGGAGCTGACTCCACAAAAAGATCCGCCATGATCTTACTGAATGGCAGAGCAGGCTCGAAGAGCCAGACAGCCTACTCCTACTCCTAATTCTTATAGTGCCAGAAATTACAAGACTTAAGATTAGACCAAAGCCTATTGCTATTCAATGTGGACAGTTAAACTACCAATAAGCAAGGGCACATTCACTGTCTCGAAAAATCTTATCAGCTCGTGGGTATAAGCAGTCCAATGTTACTGCGTTACACTAATTTTGATTTAGATTAAATATGGGACGACGAAGGCCTTTTTTGGCAATCCTCACTCAAAACTCCATTGTCTAGGTACCCAAATCCAACCATCTCCCGAACAACAGTATGAGATTAAGCCAATCTGTTTGGAACCATGGTGCCGACGAGTTTTCAACCTTGTGTTTGTGCTATCACCAAGACTGCTTATTTTCACTTATCACCCCCCATGTTCACCCATCGCAGAACTTCTGCGAATGAAACTCTCATTCATACCTTTGTTATCAGTACACTTGAAAATTCCAATTCATAATTGGCTGGTTTACTATCATTTCCCTCCCATCAGCTGTCCATTTATTAACACATATCAAGTCCTGTTGCCCATCACTCCTGTGCTTGGTGACCTACCCTGGCTCCCAGTCAGACTACCAAAGTTCTCATCCAGTTTTCAAATCCATCCATGGCCTCACCCTTTCTTTTCTCTGTCCCACATACCTCAGAGACACGCACTCCTCTAATGTCATCCTGACCATCCCCAATGTTAATCGGTCTGTTACTGGTAACCATGCCTCCTTTTTCCTCAGCCCTAAGCTTTTGAATTCCTTCCATAAACCTCTTCATTCTCTACATCACTTTAACACACTTCTTAAAACTTAACTCTCTGACCAAGCCTTTCAGTACCTGCCTTAGTATCTCTTTATGCAATTTGATGTCATATCGTGTTTTTTAATTCTTCTCTGAAGCACATTTCATTTCACTGAAGACCTTTTAGAAATATACTGCTTACTAAAGATCCATTTTGCCAAATGTTTTTGTCTTGAACCCATCAGGATAAATTGCAAGCATTTATGTTTTCAAGGAGTTAGATATGACTCTTGTGGATAAAGGAATTAAGGCTTATACAGGGAGGATGAGATTAGAATATTGAGCTTGATGATCCCTGATCATTTTAAATGGCAGAGCAGGCTCAAGGTGGTCAAATGTCAAAAAGTGTGGCACTGGTTCAAGTGATCAAATGGCCTACCTCCTTCATAATGTCCAACCTTGAATTAAAGATGTACAGCATGGAAACAGACCCTTTCGTCCAACTCATCCAACCCAATCTAGTCCTACCTGCCAGCACCCGGCCCATATCTCTCCAAACCCTTCCTATTCATATACCCATCCAAATGCCTCTTAAATGTTGCAATTGTACCAGCCTCCACCACATCCCCTGGCAGCTCATTCCATACACGTACCACCCTCTGCATGAAAAGGTTGCCCCTTAGGTCTCTTTTATATCTTTCCCCTCTCACCCTAAACCTATGCCCTCTAGTTCTGGACTCCCCAACCCCAGGGAAAAGACTTTGCCTATTTATCCTATCCATGCCTCTCATAACTTTGTAAACCTCTAAGGTCACCCCTCAGCCTCCCACGCTCCAGGGAAAACAGCCCCAGCCTGTTCAGCCTCTCCCTATAGCTCTAATCCTCCAACCCTGGCAAAATCCTTGTAAATCTTTTCTGAATCCTTTCAAATTTCACAACATCTTCCGATAGGAAGGAGACCAGAATAGCACGCAATATTCCAACAGTGGCCTAACCAATGTCCTGTACAGCCGCAACATGACCTTCCAACTCCTGTACTTGATACTCTGACCAATAAAGGAAAGCATCCCAAACACTTTCTTCACTATCCTATCTACCTGCAACTCCACTTTCAAGGAATGGCCTGTTCCTGCTCCTAACTAGTGTGCTCAAGTTGTAGTGCTCTTGTTGTCCATGTATCTGTGTTATATGAGGGGATAGGGGTGGAGAGGGAGAGGGGGGTGAGAGGGAGGCGGAGGGGGAAAGAGACAGGGAGAGAGAAAAAGTGGGAGAGATAGAGAGAAGGAGAGAGAATAGGCAGTTTAAAAAACTAGGTGGTAAAAAACATGGAAAAGTTTTCAAATGCTCACCTTCACAGACAAGATAGCACCTCCTTTGGGGACGAAGGAATTGAACAATACCAACAGGTCCTTTGCCTTTATTTTATCCCAATCTATGTTGCAAACTGCTAATCGTCGAGTGATCTGAGGTAAAACAGGATGTGTTATTGGAATCTTGTGAAAATACACCCCCTGCCCAACTTTGCAAACCATTTCAATGAAAGTTAATAATTTAATAATAAGATAAGTAAAAATATAAACATTTTAGGATCCTAAGACCCGGACGATCAAATGGGAAGAAAAAAACAATTGTGTGATGTACCGTGTCTGCACGTGGAGCATCCTTAGCTAACTCGCCCCATTCATGTTCAATTTCTGGAGGCTTTGACGATAGGTCATCAAAATAGTCATCATCATCAGAGCTTGTTTCAATATTCCCTCTACCCCTGGCTAAGTCGGGACCACTGTCGCTGTCGGTGTCTTCCTCAGATAATTCCTCATCATCTTCACTGTCTCTGGTTTCTTCACTTTCCTCCTCCTGACTCTGGTGACCCGATCCTGTAGATCTTGCTTCAAACGAGCTGCCTTCACCCTGATTGCTGTCACCTTCGTGGCTGTCACTGCTTTCTGAAATGCAAAAACAATTACATGAGTATTTTCATTTCTTAAAAGGCAAGGATCTGTCTTCCAAACAACCATCTATAAAAACAAAATGGTGGGATGACATCCTTCATGCAGCAGTTGAAAAAATAGGAAGCGCACAGGAAAGAGTCAACATTTCAGGTCTGTACTCTTCAGCAGATCTTTTGCCAAGGTTATTCACCCAAAACTTTGATTGTAGTATTCAAGGGTGCCAATTGGTGCACCCCTGTTTCTTTCAGGATGCCAGTATTTGAAAAACTTTACTTTTTATTTGTGTTGGTTGGGTCCCATTCCCTTCAAAACAGCTGATGCAAAGATATAAAAATACTTTTAAAAATTGAGCAGCTCACAGAGAATTCAATTAACATTCCTCAAGTCTGATTTAATCCCTCATGTTTGTGAATGGAATAGTTTTTTTGCCATGAGTTTTTGTTTTCCACAATAATCTTTGATATGGCACTTTATCAAAGCCTTCTGGAAATTTGGTCCACAGCACATCTTACTTCCTCAAAAGAACTACAAAGAAATGGTCAAACGTGATTTTCCGTTCACAAAATAACAAGAACATAAGGATGAGAATTTAGGGGACATGGTTAGTAAGTTTGCAGCTAACACCACAATTGGTGGTATAGTGAACAGTGAAGAAGGTTATCCAAGATTACAAAGGGATCTTGATCAATTGGGTCAATGGGCTGAGGATTGGCAGATGGAGGTTAGTTTGGATAATTGCAAGGTATTGCATTTTGTTTAAAAAAAAAACAAGGGCAGTACTTATACAATTAAGAGTAGGGGCCTGAGTAGCATTGTAGAACAGATAGACCGAGGGGTTCAGGTATATAATTCATTGAAACTTGAGTCACAGGTAGACAAAATGGCTAAGACGTCATTTAGCATGCTTGCTTTCATTGCTCAGACCTTTGAATATAGGGGTTGGGACATCATGTTGAGGTTGGTCACGGCGTTGGTGAAGCCTCTTCCGGAGTACCGTGTGCAGTTATTGTTGCTCTTTTATAGGAAGGATATTATTAAACTGGAGAGGGTTCAGAAAAGATTTACCAAGATGTCACCAAACGTAGATGGTTTCAGTCCCAGTTCAGACTGGGACATTTTTCACAGGAGCATTGCAGGTTGACGGTGACCTTTGGAGTTTAAAAAATCATTAGGGCATAGATAAGGTGAATGACAAAGGACTTTTCTCGAGAAGTTCCCTCGAAGTGTGGAAGTTCAAAACTGGGGACATTTTTAAGGTGAGAGGAGAAAGTTCTACAAAGGACAGAAGAGGCAACTTTTTTTTACACCGATAATGGTTTGTGTGTGGAACAAACTGCCAGAGGAAGTGGTGGATGCAGGTACAGTTACAATATTTCAAAAACATTTGGATAAGTATATAACAGGAAAGGTTTGGAGGGATATGGGCCAAATGCAGACAAGTGGGACTAGTATTGTTTGGGATTATGGTCGGTGTGGACGCGGTAGACCCAAGGGTCTATTTACATTCTGTATGACTCCATAAAACTGTAACATATATTTTACCTTTTGGAACTATAAACTGAAATGGAAATTGTATTGCTAAAAAATTTGAAATACTAGGAGAGATTTACAACTTGGAAAAAAATCAGGTCGTGCACATTTTGTAGGCTGTGAGAGAGAACGTTCCTTTTCGATGCATCAAGGAGATAGGTTGAGACAGAGTGGCATCAAGAGTCTTTGAGTTAATGAAATTCGGTTTGTTACAAAGCTGAAAGCACAAGGGCAGCTGGAGAAATCCAGAGCTTGTGAAATGAACATCTCTCTCTCTCTCATCCTCTCTCTATGTGGGGAAAGACAAAAACAAAGCAAGCTTGAAATAGAACTCTACTAAGAAATGACCTAGATCTGAAAGATTACCTATCAAAGCGAAGAACAACGACCACCTTAAAGACAGCACCATGTTATAACAAATGGAACTGTGAGAGACAGTGTAATTCATCCATGAAATCTGTTCTTCTGATCTCTGGAATTTTATTTATTCTCTCTATTATTTTCTACTCGTAATATCAGCATCAAACCATCTGCCTTTTGTCTGTTTTAATTATGAATGAGTATGTAGGTATTCTGGAATTTTAAAGGGGCATAGTTTAAGTTACATAGTAGTAGATTAGAAATCCTTTCTTTGCAGTGTCTTTTGTTAAAATTAACTGTGTTACAACAAATAATTATTTTATGTTAATAATGAAAGCTGGTGTGAATTGTTTTTGTCCTGAACTGCAGTAAGGTGGGTAAATTGGTCATCTTGATGAAAATTAAATGAGGAGATAGAGAGGATTGCAAATGCTAGAGGGTCAGAATCAATAAAAGTGTGGTGCTGGAAAAGCCCAGCAGGTCAGGCAGCATCCGAGAAGCAGGTGAATCAATGTTTCGGGCAGGACCCTTCATCAGGACTGGGGAGGGGGAAGGAGGCTGAGAAATATCTTTGCGGAGGGAGGGAGGAAAACATCTTCAAGGTGGGCATCCTTGGAAGGGTCTTTCACTGTATGGTGAGCAGCAACGAGGAGTTGATGAGGACTGCCGATGCTGGGGGATTAACATGGTGTGAAAGCAGAGCTGGCTCATGATTTGCAAATTAGATTAAAGGTTGGGTCATCAGAGATGCAGTGACAAACATTTAAGGAGTTATTTCAGAACACGCATGACAGTTACATTGCAAGGAGTAATTTTATACATTTTGTCATGGCTTGGGGAACTGTGGGGCACAATTATCAGTACACTCTTCCCAGTTACATCATGACAAAAGCGATTTTGACTGCAATATTAGCACAAACTTAGTTAAGTGCCCAGCTATTACTTTGTAAATAGTAGCTTCTATCATTTCCCCTATGATAGTCGTTAAGCTAACTGCCCTGTTCTTCCTGCTCTTTCTCTTCCACTTTTTGAATAAAGGAGTTACATTATCTTCCAATTTAATGGGACCTTCCTGAATCTAGGGAGTTCTGAAAAACTGAAATCAATGCATCAACTATCTCACTGGCCACTTAGTTTCTGAACTGAGAATGAAGTTCATCGGGATTAACTGATTTATCAGCTGCAGCTCCAACAATTCATTTCCATGTGGATTGTACTTTTCCTGAGGTCCTTCCTCCCTTCCATTTCCTGACTTATGGGATGTTACTTATGTCTTCACTGCAGAAGATACATGTAGAATATCTGTCCAATTCATCTGCCAACTCATTATTTTTCATCATTAATTCTTCAGATTTCCTTCCTTCAGGACAAATGCTCACTTTGTTAACTTATTTCTTTTTAAAACATCTACAGCAACTTTCATTATCTTCTTTTTACTTACACATAGTTTTCTCTCTTATTCTAATCTTTGCCTTTTTATTAATTTTTAAAAATCAATCTTTACTATTTTTAGAGATTGTTCAATATTGTGGCCCACCCACTATCTGCCTTTACACAACTATATGCTTTGTCTTTTAATTTGATACGACCTTTAAGGCTTCTGCTTAATTATGGATCGTGGGTTTGTCCTTTGGAATTTATCTTACTCCTTGAAATGTATTTAATGTATATATTCTGAAATATCCCTCTAAATGTTTGTCACTGCATCTCTGTTTAAATCTAATCTACTTTCAAGCCAAGTTAATTGCCCTTATTTATTTTTTGAACTCCTCTCTCACTCAAGCTGCATGTTATATTCAATCATGTTGTTGATTGCTACCTTGTGTTGTCTTTACTGTGAGATCATGAATTAATCTTATCTCATTACATAATACCAGGTCAGGTATAGCCAGCTCTCTAGAAGGCTGCAGAACACAAAACTAGTGTGAAAACATTCCATGAATTCCTCATTGTGGGCGGCACGGTGGCACAGTGGTTAGCACTGCTACCTCACAGCGCCAGAGACCCGGGTTCAATTCCCGCCTCAGGCGACTGACTGTGTGGAGTTTGCACTTTCTCCCCGTGTCTGCGTGGGTTTCCTCCGGGTGCTCCGGTTTCCTCCCACAGTCCAAAGATGTGCAGGTCAGGTGAATTGGCCATGCTAAATTTCCCATAGTGTTAGGTAAGGGGTAAAATGTAGGGGTATGGGTGGGTTGCGCTTCGGCGGGTCGGTGTGGATTTGTTGGGCCGAAGGGCCTGTTTCCACACTGCAATGTAATCCAATCTAATCTAGGCTACCCTTGAGCATCTGATTTTACTAATCCATGTGTAGATTGAAATGTCTAGCAATTTCTTTTATGCTGTACCTGACCGTGTAGTTAACATTAGGCAGCCCATGCACCACTCCCACAAGTGACTTACAGTCAGAGAGATGCATAACACAGAAATAGACCCTCCGGTCCAATTTGTCCATGCCGAACAGATATCCCAACCCAATCCAGTCCCGCTTGCTAGCATCTGGCCCATATCCCTCTCAACCCTTCCTATTCATGTACCCATCTAGATATCTTTTCAATGTTGCAATTGTACCAGCCTCCACCAGTTCCTCTGGCAGCTCATTCCATATACGCACCACTCTCTGCGTGAAAAAGTTGCCCCTCGGACCTCTTTTATATCTTTCCCCTCTCATCCTAAACCTATGCCTTCTAGTTCTGGACGCTCCCACCCCAGGGAAAAGACTTTATCTATTTAACCTATCCATGCTCCTCATGATTTTATAAACCTCTATGAGGTCACCCCTCAGCCTCCGATGTTCCAGGGAAAACAGCCCAGGCCTATTCAACCTCTCCCTATAGCTCAAATCCTCCAACCCTGGCAATATCCTTGTAAATCTTTTCTGAACCCTTTCAGGTTTGACAACATCCTTCCAATAGGAAGGAGACCAGAATTGCACATAATATTCCAACAGTGGCCTAACTAGTGTCCTGTACAGCCGCAACATGATCTCCCAATTTCTATACTCAAAACTCTAGCCAATATAGGAAAGCATTCCAAATGCCGTCTTCACTATCTGATCTACCTGCAACTTCACTTTCAAGGAACTATGAAACTGCACTCCAACCTTGTTCTTTGTTCAGCAACACACCCTTGGACCTTACCATTAAGTGTATAAGTCCTTCTAAGATTTGCTTTCCCAAACTGCAGCACTTAGCATTTATCTAAATTAAACTCCATCTGCTACTCCTCAGCCCATTGGCCCATCTGATCAAGATCCCGTTGTAATCGGAGGTAACCCTCCTCTGTCCACTACACCTCCAATTTTGGTGTCATCTGCAAACTTACTAAGGATACCTGCCATGTTCATATCCAAATCATGTATATAAATGATGAAATGTAGTGGACCCAGCACCAATCCTTGTGCCACTCTACTGGTCAAAGGCCTCCAGTCTGAAAAACAACCCTCCACCATCACCCTCTGTCTTTTATCTTCGAGGCAGTTCTGTATCCAAATGGCTAGTTCTCCCTGCATTCCACAAGATCTAACCTTGCTAATCAGTCTACCATGGGGAACCTTGTCGAACGCCTTACTGAAGTCCATATAGATCACGCCCACCGTTCTGCCCTCAATGCTCTTTGTTACTTCTTCAAAAAACCCAATCAAGTACATGAGACATGATTTCCCACGCACAAAGCCATGTTGCGTATCCTTAAACAGTCCTTGCCTTTCCAAATACATCTAAATCCTGTCCCTCAGGATTCCTTCCAACAGCTTGCCCACCAATGATGTCAGGCTCACCGGCCTATAATTCCCTGGCTTGTCCTTACCACCTTTCTTAAATAGTGGTACCACATTAGCCAACCTCCAGTCTTTCCTGCACCTCACCTGTGACTATCAACAATACAACTATACAGCAAGGGGCCTGGCAATCACGTCCCTAGCTTCCCACAGAGTTCTTGGGTAAATCTGATCAGATCCTGGGGATTTATCCACCTTCATGCATTTCAAGACATCCAGCACTTCTTGCCTTTATTATTTCTCATCCCTACCCAAGCCATTTTGATATTCTGCCACTCAACTTAGGTTGTCTCTTTCCATTATGTTAAATTGAACTAACTAACAGAGCCACCCCTCCATCTTTTCCTTCAGTCTTTTCTAAAGGCCCTGTACCCTTCAATGTTCAGGTCCCAATCCATGTCATCCTGCAGCCCTGTCTCTGTAATGGCTATCAACTCATTTATTTATTTCTATTTACATTCCTATGTTAAATGCTCTGTGCAGTCAGACACAGAATTTTCAGCTTCATTTTATCCTCTTTTTGTAACTTATCGACGTATTTGTTGCTTTACTCTTATATTTGTACTGTCTCTCCCTCCTTGTCACAGTCTGTTTAACATTTCTTGTGTTAATACAATTCTCATTTGCCTTGCTTGCATACCTTCCCAAATTTGATACTTGCTGCCATCAATTTAGTTTATAATTCTCTTGCCTCCCTAGTTGTTCACCATTCATGAACACTGGCTGTAGCATGGTTCAGATGCAGGCTACTGCAAATGCACAGATCTAAATGTACCTGTACACTCAATTAATTCTGGCCTCTTGTGCCAAAGTTGAAGGCGACACTTAAACGCAGTTGCCAGATACATTTGTAGAAAAACTTCCTGCTCTTCTTCAAACACGGTCCAAAAACCTTGTGTCTGTGAAGGCACAGAAATGTTGGTACCTCCAACAATGCCACACTCACTTAACACGGCATTGGATTGTTAGGTTGGCATATGGACTGAGCTCAGTAGTGAGGTATGGACTTAGCTCGGTAGTGAGGCATGAATTCACAACATTCTCATTCACAGTAATGAACGCGACCAACTCAATCAAGCTTAAACCTGTAATGAGATCTCAAAAAATGAACAAAGCTGTCAACAAGAAACTTGATGTCCAAAGTTGATGCAAGGATCCTAACAGTTAAGCATAATTTAAGATTCAAACTGCAAAGAATGAGTGCAGCATGGAGTCACACCAGAATAATAACTGCTGGACATGAAGGGTTGAATTGTGAGCACAGACTGCCCAAATAAGGTTGTGTTCCTTGGATCAAAGTTTTCAAGATATTAATGGGAACAGACTGGGTGGATTGAGAGAAAACATTTCTGCTAATTGGGAACACTAGGATTAAGGGGCAGAGTGGACAAGTGGGAGCTGTATTTTTCAGCACTGAAATGAAGAAACACTTCCACACACACAAAGGGTGGAACGAATTTGGAACTCCCTTCTACTCATAGCTAATGATGCTGTATCAGTTATTAATTTTGAAATCTAACCTGGCAAATTTGTGTTCACCAAATTATACAAAGTATAGGGCAGAAAGCAGGTGTTCAGTTGCCGATTAGCCTTGTTCTTACAGGATGTAAGAACTACCCACCTGGATCCTGTTCCTACGCACAAAACTATCCAAATCAATAACAAAGGCAGAGAACAAAGTTTCAAAGGAAAAACGTGAATAAACAAATAAATTGAACAGGTTCAATGGAGATTCCGGATCGAGAGTGTGGTGCTGGAACACCACAGCAGGTCAGGCAGCGTTCAAGAGGCTGGAGAATCGACGTTTTGGGTATAAGTACAGGAAAGGGCTGATGAAGGGCTTTTGCCCGAAATGTTGATTCTCCTGCTCCTCGAATGCTGCCTGACCTGCTGTGCTTTCCCAGCACCACACTCTCGACTCTGATCTCTAGCATCTGCAGTCCTCACTTTCTACCTGCAATTGAGATTCCCACTGGATCCAGCACAGTCAGAGGAAAAATGATAATTTCAGGAAAGTCACATACCATATTCAATTTCATGCTCTGAAGAACTCCAACTTATCAAACACCTTTCTTGATTTTCGCGATTCCTTGCTTCTAATTGTTTCCCCATATCTTGATTTATGTTAAGATTTTTCTTCGGCTGTTTCTTCTGTTTGGATGTGGATTTTACCTGTTTTGCACTTATCTGCTCCATCTCTTTATCACTGCTTTCAGCACCATCATCTTTAATTACACCCATCTCATTGGCAGGTCCTTTAAGCTTTTCATGTTTAACTGGTGTCTTAGTAGACTCTTCAACATGATTGTTGTTCAACTTTTCAGTTTCCAGGTCCTGCCTTGCCGCCTTATCCACATCAGATTTCAAAAACATCCCCTGCTTTCCCTTCTTTTTGTCCAATGCGGTGCCTTTTGCATCTTTCTTGGGACCATCCTTTCCTCTCTGTTTCAGATTTTTCTTAACCTTCCCTCTTCTTTTCTCCTTCACGTCTTCACCTTCTCCTAGGTCAGAGTCCTCGGAATCCAAGTCATAAAATCGCTTCAGGTCCTCTGTGGTGCTGTGGTTGATTGGCCTTCCTCGCTTGTCCACTGTGTAATTCAGTTTGAACTTCTTATCATGAAACATCCCCTGAAATCTCTTATCAATCTTGATCTTACGTTCCTTGTCAGGCATCTCCCAGAACCTGGGGTCAGTCATCACCTGACTGAAACGTCCATCGTTCATGATTTCCTGGGATCTTGACACCATTTTCATTCAATTTTCTGACTTGATAAAACTGCAACAACAAAAATACAACTTTCAATGAATAAATATCTCAGGGAAAATAAAGCAAGTTGAAATATCAAAAGTGAAGTGGTTACATTTTTCTCCGAGACAGAGATTTTCTGAACTACAATTTACATAAATACAAACATACAGATCAAGAGCAGAAGGTCATTCAGGCCCTCGAGCCTACTCCGCCATTCAATAAGATTATAGCTGATCTGATTGTAACCTCAAATCCGGATTCCCCCCATAAAAACCGAAAGAACTGCAGATGCTATAAATCAGACAAAAACAGAAATTGCTGGAAAAGCTCAGGTCTGGCCGGAGAGAAATCAGAGTTGACATTTTAGATTGAGCGACCCTTCCTCAGTTCTGACTCAGCCAGACCTACTGAGCTTTTCCAGAAATTTCTATTTTTGTCTATAACCTTTCACCCCCTTGCTTAACAAGAATCTACCTACATTTGCCTTAAAAATACTCAAGGACTCTGTTTCCTTCGTTGTTTCAGAAAGAGACCACGATCCTTAGTCGTTTCAGAGAGAGAGACCACGATCCTTAGTGAGAAATGATTTCACTGATCTCAGTTTTAAATGGGTCACCCCAATCATTTGAACAGTCCTTGAGGAATAAACATATTTTGCTTTACCCTCACAGCACCTTCCAATGAAATCCCAACTAAGAACAGGCAATCTACTACCAAGCCTTTATACATGCAGTCCCTTGACAATTGCTTATGAAGGGCTTATGCCCGAAATGTCGATTCTCCTGCTCCTCAGATGCTGCCTGACCTGTGTTTTTCCAGCGTCACATTTTCGACAATATCAAATAGTTGGCAAAAATGATCTTATTTGCATTAAGCTCTACATGGCCATAGTGCCTGTTAATTAAATCTGGAACCTGCCTTGTGTAAAATCACTGTTATTAGCTTGTCCTTCCACCAGTTAGACCTATTGCTGAGGTCCACTTTGCAGTATTTCAAATGTCCACAATGCCCAAAAGCAGCTCTGCCTTGGCTGTGATAGTTATAAGAAGATTACTGTGGAAAACTCCACAGAAATATTCCCAAAAAGACGTCTTGTTGATGAATGCCCCATTGATCTATATGGGCAGACAAAAATAACAACTGCCGATTGATATACAAAAAGCACTGTATGTCAACTGTTGCTTTGAAAACCATATATTTCCAATTTTGGGCAAATATTAATAGAAATGTTGGAAACACTCAGCAGGTCAGGCAGCATCAGTGAACAGAGCAACACAACTCGTCAGTTTTAACAAAAGATCGTCAAATTGATAACTCTCTTTCTCTCATTATCAATGTTACCTGACCTGCTGAAAGTTTGCCAATGCTTATAGTATTTATTGGTTTTTTGTGCTGTAAGTCATTTGCTGTAACTGGAGCTGGAACAACATTTGATGGTTTCTCTGTCACTGAATAAACTATTCAGTTAATTCTGTAGTGTAAAAGTATGATTGTCATTAGCGAGTTTTGCGAGGTCATTGTCATTGCCAAATCATGAATTGCTTGGTTTACTTTCAATACTTCTCTCATGATCTTTATGAGATGCAGGTATCGACCGTTACTGTTTCATTATTCTTTAACAGGATGAGGGAGTCACTGGCCAGGCAGAATTCATTGCCCATCCCTAATTGCCCAAAGGGCATTTGAGAGTCAACCCCATTGTTGTGGGTCTGGATTCACATGTAGGCCAGTCCAGGTAAGGATGGCAGACTTCCTTGCCTACAGGACATTAACGAACCAGATAGGTTTTTCCCAACAAGTGGCAATGGATTTATAGTAGTAGTCATTAGATTCTTAATTCCAAATTATACAAAATATAGGGCAGAAAGCAGGTGTTCAGTTCCAGATATTCCAACATCTACCATCTTGGGATTCGAACACAGGTGCCTGGAATGTTATCTGGGTCTCTGGTTTAACAGTCCAGTGACAATATCACTAGGCCATCGTATCCCCACTATCCAACCCTGCCTTAGCTCATCTACGTACACCCTCACTTATGCTTTCTCTACCTCCAGATCTAACTGTTCCCAATGCACTCCTGATCAACATTCCAGCTTCCCCTTGCTTGTTGTTGGTAGCTGCTCCTACCAGATCTGCTATCAACAGTATATTGTGATCATCCATCCAACACCAGCCTCACTCCTCTGCAATCACTCTATTCCATCCATCAGCTAACTATGTCTCACTAATGCTGCTTTCTGCTGCCCTCTATATTGCCCTCAAATAGAAAGCTCTATGTTTGTTTCAGATTTCCAGCACCCACAGCATTTTGCTTTTATTTTTGGCGAGCTCAACAATTCTTTTAATTTCTAAATCTCATCTACCATCTTCTTTATTATTTATCCAAGATGTAATGGGACCAGTGTTGGACTGGGGTGGGTGGACAAAGTCAGAAATCACACGACATGAGGTTATAGTCCAACAAGCGTATTTGAATGCTCAAGCTTTCAGAGTGCTGCTCCTTCATCAGGTTGGACTATAACCTGGTGTCGTGCAACTTCTGAAATTAGATATCCAAAACAGACTTACCAATATTCCAGCATGACACCACCCACTTCAACCTTCGTTCTAGTTTCTAACTTTAAGGTCATCCAAAATTCTACTCCTACATCCATATTATTGTGTTATATCTGAAGATGAGTCTTTCAGTACACCTTTATTTCACAAGTGACCTTAGAGTATAACAATCTTATAGTTCATATTATCCCAGGATCATTTGAACCATAGGATTCTACTGGAAGCATGTCCCTATGTTATAATTAATACCTTAATTTTGTCCATTTATGTGTGAATGTAATGTTTCTACATAATGTTTGACCGACAGGGAGAGGCTGAATAGGCTGGGGCTTTATTTTCCCTGGAGCACTGTAGGCTGGGAGGGTGACCTATATAAAATCATGAGGGGCATGGATAGGGTAAACAGCCAAGGTCTTTTCCTCAAGGACTCCAAAACTAGAGGGCAAAGGTTTAAGGTGAGAGGGGAAACATTTAAAAAAGGACCCGAGAGATAACTTTTTCATGCAGAGGGTGGTGCATGTACGGAATGAGCTGCCAGAGGAAATGGTGGAGGCTGGTACAATTACAACATTTAAAAGGTATCTGGATGGGTATATGAATTGGAAGGTTTTAGAGAAATATGGATCAAATGCTGGCAAATGGGACTGGGACAGTTTAGGATTTCTAGTCAGCATTTACGAGTTGGACCAAAGGGTCTGTTTCTGTCCTGTTTGACTCTACGATAGTTGTAATAAATGTCTGTTGGATTCTTCAACATCATCATATCCACACCCACATCGTTATATTGCAGAGGATAATGTAAGCATTGCCACGTCGGGCTGGGTATACCCATAAGACATAGGACCCCATCATACCTGCTCCAGCATTTCAATGAAATCATGTCCGATCCAACACCCCTCAGCAAGTCTTATTCTCCCATCTCAAACAACAATTTCTAAAATGTCCTCACTCACATCACCTCCCAAATTCCATGAGCTCTTTCAGTACTGTCGAGATATTTCCTCTACGTCCTTCGTTCCAACTCGTCTGTGCCAACCAGGTTCCCTGGTATGAACTAGTCCCAGGGACCTTTGTTTAACCCATATCCCTCTAACCTTTCACATCCACAATCCTTTAAATGTTGGGACTGCATCTGCCACTAGAGTGACTTGGTCTCAAACTCCACCCATTTACTCTTACTGATCGCCCTGGGTGAACAGGAGGGCCTAGAATAGCAATACCACTAGAATTTAATTATATCCTCCCGCCGCCCCCCAGTTGGATTCGAACCCGCCACCCCAGTTTCACCAGGCGCTGACAGTACCGCTCGGCCAAGGGAAAGGGCATAGTCGCTGGGCAACCAGCCGTGTGCCCATATCGCGCGTACCCACCTCAGATCCGCGTGCAACCCCAGGCCAGTGTCCCCTGACCCTTCACCTCCACCCGGGGGCGTGCTCAAGCTTACGGCACCTCTTCCACCGTGGCGGGGAGAGGGGGGGGTGATTAGTTTCCAGCTCCGCTCAACCTCTTCCGACACCGACCGCCTCTCTCCCTGAAAACCCCCCTCTCCTCTCCTATCCGTGGTGAATGGTTCGGTCGGGGTCGCCAGGCGCATGCGCCGTGCTGGCGTGCTCAGCTCCTTCCAGTCGGCGGGGAGGCTCGGGTGAGTTTATATCCGGTCGCAGCTCCCGGAGAGCGGGAGAGAAAGGACAGAGGGAAGGGCGCCAGTGTTACCGTCACGCTTTCCGCGGCCTTCCCCCACCCCCCCCCCAACTCAGTCGGCGCCCTGGGGATAGATGAGCGGGATTCCCTGCCGACTCCGCTGCTGGCCCGCCCGGTATGATGGGTGCCTCTGGTTTTTCTCCAGCCTCGGCCATCCTTCGGGCTCCGGGAGCATCGCCCGCTCCACCGGCTGGCGGCCTTGGTCATCGAGGTTCGACAGCCCGATGAACGTGTTTGACAGAAAGATGAAACGGCGGCAGAAAAACTGGGCGTCCTCCCTCCCCGAAAGCGGAAAATATGATTATCTGAAAGAGGAGGTTTGCACATTAATAAATCACGTTTTACAACGATATGTAGGCATTAAGTAACACTTAAAACCAATAGTACAAGTTGCTCGCTTGGTGTAAGCTATGGCTGAAATATCTCTTCACACTCATTCATTAGAAATGAGGCCATTTAGCCCCTCTGACCTGTTCCTGCCATTCATGGGATCTCAACTCTTCATTCGTTTGTGGAATGTAGACATTATTGGTATGGTCAGTATTAAGAGTCCAACCCTAATTGCCCTTCAGTTGTCACTCAGCCTTGTCAGATGGCAGTTAAAAGAATTGAGTCAGTCTCCGACAGATCTGGAATCATATGCCCTCATCCTGTTTGCCTTTCATCACCTTTTAACCCTCATTGATCCCCAGTCAAGCATTGGTCTCAATTTTAAATTCTCCTCAAATCCCTCCATAGCCTTGTTCTTCCCCGTCTGTGGCACCTCTTCCAGACCCAAAACCCCCTGCGTTGCTCTCTTTCTGGCCCCTTCAGCCTCCCTGATTTTAGACACTTCATTAAGGGGTATGCCTTCAGCTGTATGGTCCCGCAGCACTGAAATTCACTCTCCTCCTTTAAGGCACTCATTAAAGTCTGCCTTCTTGACCTAGATTTTGGTCACATTGTCCAAAAAGCAGTAGAAATAGAAGCAGCAGTAGTCAATCAAACCCTGACTGATCTGCCCTCAATCCTGCTATTTTTTTAAAATCTATCTGCATCCTCTTTAAATACTTCCTGTGATCTACCTCCACAATTGTCTGGTGTAGAGAATTCAGACATTAATTACCCTCTACGAGAAGAAATTCTTTCTCATCTCAGTTTTAAATTAGATTAGATTCCCTACAGTGTGGAAACAGGCCCTTTGGCCCAACAAGTCCACACCGACCCTCTGAAGAGTAACCCACCTGACTAATGCACCTAACACTTTGGGCAATTTAGCATGGCCAATCACCTGACCTGCACATCTTTGGATTGTGGGAGGAAACTGTAATTATGTTCCGTAATTTGAGATTACCCCACTAGTGGAAATTCTCAATACCTACGTATCAAGCCCCCTCAGAATCTTGTATGTTTCAATGAGGTCATCCCTCATTCTTTTAAATTGTAATGAATAAAGACCTAACCTGTTTAGCCATTCTGGATAAGGCAACCCATTCATCCCAACCTAGTGAATCTCTTTTGAACTCCTCCAATGTCAATATATCCAGTTTTAAACACAAGGATCAAAACTGTGCACATACTGCAGATGCAGCCGTACCAACACCTTGTGCGGTTGGAACGAGACTTTCTCATTGTTTTAATATTCAGTTCCCTCACATTGGAAAGCAAAATTCCTTTTGCTTTATTAAACACTTGGTGTGCTTGTAAGTTAAATTTATGTTATATTCAGAAGAACAACCAGATGGCTGTTTGCTTTTTGAGAGCCTCTCTCTGTCTACTTAAACAATAGTCTGCCTTTTGACTAAATCCTTATATAGCATGGTGTCATATTTTGTCTTAATGTTCCTGTGATATTTCATTTTGTTAAAGGAATTATGTAAATGCTTGACTCTTTGATACCCTTGGGATAGTCTGCTTAAAACATGACTCTAGTTTTGATGTTATACTGATCATAACTGAAAATAAGTCTGTAAGGAATAGGGTGAGGAGTAGGCTATTTGATCCATTGTGTTTGTTCTGCCAGGTCTAGCCTTAACCCCTACTTTATGCATTCTGGAAGCAGATATAAAATATTCGGTTGGAAAGTGCCTGACCTGAAAGCTTCTAATTTGAGAGATCACCAGAGGAAATGAAATTATCTGTTTGCAGGGAGTAGGTAGGGGATGGGGGGGAACGGAGACACACTTGCACCTACATCTTGTACGAAAACCTGGGAGAGGTGAGGGGGTTGGGATTTACTGGATGAAGCCTGTAAGAGAGGAACAGGCCATTTGGCCCCTCGAGTCTGGTTCTGCCATTCAGTTAGATCATGGCTGATCGATTATGAAGCAAACCGTTTCTTTATATTTAAGTTGCAGTCATGAGCTATCTTTTTATATCCTCTAGATCACAATAATTTTGCAATTGTGCAGGTTGGAAGCAGAGTTGTGGACCGTGTTTTTGATATTGTAAGGTAAGTTTGACATCATTGTGTTATCTCTTCAGTAATGACTAGTTCAGTATTTTGTATATCTGCAGTGTGCTCAACCTTCTAATCTTTCTCTGTCTTCCAGTTCAAATGCTAGCACAATTTTGTTGGAAATTTTATGTATGTGTGATTTAATTTTGTTTTGCTTTAGAACTTTTCCCCTTGCATTGGACATTGGTTGCGGAAAAGGCTATATAGCAGAAAATCTAAACAAGGTAACATTAGCTCAGATAGTGGCAAATACTTTATTTTAAATCTGAAGGCGATGTATAAATGTTCATTCTCATTGCAGATCTGGTTTTAAGTTGTATCATCTTTAGTTCTCTGCCCAAAGGAAGGTCTGACCCACAGTGCTGTGATCCCCACCACAGGAAGGGCAAAGAGCCAGGTCCCAAATCTATCCAGGCAGACTAGGATCAAATCCCGTGATGTCACCACCAATCTGAAGCAAGATGCTTCAAGGTTCTTTCCATCACATGGCTGATCGGGATAACCAGGGAGACGCCTTGCCCACTCTTACTGCCCGCGACTGCACTGACATGTGTTGGTAGCATTTGCAAGTTGAAAGTTGATCTACTTGGCTACATAGTGATCACACCTTCCTTGGCCGTTGGACTTGAACCCAGAGCTTCTGGCTCAGAGTCAGAATGCTATCCACTGCACTCCAATGGTGCCTATTTAAATCACATACCATTTTAAAGTTTCTCCTTTTTCCTGTATTAAAAAATGGTTTAAAATTTGTAGCTCTTAGAGTGTAGAAAATATGAGCAGTTGGGTTATTGCAGCCTTCCAAAATGATATGTGATGTAGTTGTGCTTGCTGGTTGGTACAGTTTAGGCTGGTTTCTGAGTTAAATTTGAATTCCACCTGATATCACACTTTAACTTTCTAGTTCTTACACCAGAAGTTCTGCACAATTTTTTGTGGTATCAGACTTCTGTAATTCTCCACTTATTATGTCTTTGTATGAACTGTCCTGAGCTACAACACTGCCATTAAACTCTGGTTTAGTCAGGGTGTCTAATATTACACCAGCTGTTCTCTATGTGACCATAAATGAATCAAACTCTTGAACATTGTTTAGGCCATTTTTGGAATACTGCGTTCAGATCTGGTCTCCCTCCTTTTGGAAGGACGTTGTGAAACTTTAAAGGGTTCAGAAAAGATTTACAAGGATGTTGGCAGGGTTGGAGGGTGAGCTATGGGGAGATGCTGAATAAGCTAGCACTGTTTTCCCTGGAGTGTCGGAGACTGAGGGGTTACCGTAGAGGTTTATAAAATCATGAGGGGCATGGAGAGGGTGAATAGCACCCCCCCCCCCTCCCAAAAAAAAGCTAGAGGTCATAAATACAAGGTGAGGGGAGAAAGATTTCAAAGAAACCTAAAGGACAACATTTTCATGCAGAGGGTGGTGTGTGTGGAATGAACTGCCAGAGGAGGTGGACGAGGCTGGTACGTTTACAATATTTAAGAGGCATCTGGATGGGTGTGTCAGTAGGAAGGGTTTAGAGGGATATGGGCCATATGCTGGCAGATGGGATGAAATTAATTTAGAATATCTGGTCAACATGGACAAGTTGGACCGAAGGTTTGTTTCTGTGCTGTACAACTCTATGACTCATTCTTATAAAACTGAAGCATTTCTTACATCTGAGAATCTAAATTTATATTTAGGTCTCTTTTTGTCAATTGAATAAAACCTTTATAGTTCACAGAAATTCCGATACCCCTAACGGAACCTATTATTCAGAACAGTGAATAGATTGGAGTAATTCTGTGTAAAAGAAAAATTAGTTTGAGTTTTCTACTTGTTTCATTTCAGGAAACAGTTCAAACGCTCTTTCAAGTTGATATTGCAGACAATGTTTTGGTAAGTACACCAATGGATTTCTTTATGCTGTGTTTTACTCAGACTTTAGTGAAATGTATAACGATTATACCCTCAATTGTGATTTTATTCAGAGGGTATTGCCTTCACTGGCTAGAACTAGCGTTTATTTCCCATTTCTTTTTGTCCTTGACAATGCAGTGGTGAGCCGAGCTTCTCGAACCGGTGCAGTCCTTTTGATGTCGAGACATTCAGTGTAAACATATGACTTCTAAACTGAAGGGAATATTTTCTCTCAACTCGCAAACAAAGTCATTATCTTCCACTTTCCCATTGTTAAATTGGAAACAAAGGCTGTTTTGATCTCTGCGTCAGTTCACAGACCTACTGCTCCCCACTATACTGTTGGAAGCAATGACCAAGCTTCTGGAATACTGAGCCCAAGAATTATTAGTTGAAAGAAATTAAGGAGGTACAAAATAGAAAGCTTTTGTATTCATCCACTGCTAGTGCAGCATTTATTGTTCATCTCTAATTTATCAGCTGTGGAGTCACACGTAGGCCAGACCAGATAGGGATGGTAATTATCTTTCCTCAAAGATATTACTGAACCAGATAGATTTTTCCAACAATCAACAGTGTCATCGTTATCATTATACTCTTAATTCCAGATATATTTTGTTCAAATTCCACAATCTGTCATGGTGGGATTTAAACCTGGATTGCAGAACGTCAGCAGGGTCTCTGGATTACTAGTGTACTGGCAATATCACTAGACCATCGCTTAGTGATTAATTGTTTTAGAATGTTGTGGATTGTCTCAGCTGCTGTGGTGGAATTTGTCGCAGTTGACAAAAATCAAGCAGTGTTTTCAAAGCAGATTACTGGATTTGTATTGATCTGAGGCCTCCTCAGTGAGACGGGAGCTCTTAAATTAAATAAAAATGTTTTTCAGCTTTGTAGTTACATAATATCAATCAGGCAGTGCAAACTTTCAAGGAAGGAACTGTGAGGAAATTGAAATAGTGTTGAGTTAATTGTATGGTGCAGGTTTGTTCCCTTAATAACTGTACCAGTTGGACAGTTCTAATTTTGTAACTTGTGGTTTAAATGTTGTTTTACAGAAACATCCAGTTAAGACTGAAATTCCCACCTATCGTGTCTTAGCAGATGAAGAGTTTCTTCCCTTCAAGGAAAACACATTTGACCTCATTCTTAGCAGTTTAAGGTACATGAAGTGTGATTTTTGAACAACCTCAGCAAACTGAGTAAAACCAACTGACTGGTTCCCATGGGTATAGTTAAATCCTTATGATAGTGTTGACATAATACTGTGCAATCAAGATCATAAGAAATAGAAAAGGGTTAGGCTGTTCATTCCTCAAGCCTATTCCACCATTCAATAGAATAATGGCTGATCCACATTCCTGCCCTTTCGCAGTAACCCATGATTGCTCAATTGATCACAAATCCATCTGTCTCAGCCTTAAATATACATAAAGACTCTGGCCCCACAGCTCTGGGTCGCATGGAATTCCAAAGAAACTCAAACCCATCTGAGAGAAGAAATTCCTCCTCATTTCTATTTTAAATTGATGCCCCTTAATTCCGTTCCAGTCCCAGACTGCCATTAGGGGAAGCAACCTCTGTGTTTAACCTGTCAAGCTGTTATATATTTCAATAAGATCGCCTCTGCATCTTCAAAGATGGAGGTGTGATTTGCAAAGGATATAGATTTCAATTTTACAAAAGCATTTGATTTAAATTGATAGACAATTGAAAACCAAATTCATCCCAGATTACTTGTAATTGAAAAGATTGAAAACAACGTTTATTAAAATCTGTTTCTCTTATTTCTAGTTTGCATTGGGTTAATGACCTCCCTCGTGCATTCAAACAGGTGAGATTACCTTCCCTAAATGAGAAGATCCAAAACAAATTGACTATACTTTTATTGCTTAACTAATGTTGGTTTTGAAAATCGTGTTTAATAGGTAATCTTAATAACATGATTTTGTAATTGTGATTTCAGTGTTTCCGAGAGATCAATCTTTTTTGTATAAACACATTCAGTTCTATATAAGCAACCATCATTATGTTACTTGTGTTATAATCTCGAAAACAACAATCTATAATTATGATCCATCGGCATGTAGCAATGAAGCATAGAAAGTGACAGAAGTAACATTTTGGCCTTGTTTCTATTCTGACAAGCCATATAAAGATGTTATAGCCCAATGCTTTATATTTGTTACATCTGTGATCAAAATCATTCATCTTTATTTGATTTGAATAAACATTCAGTCCACTTATCATCTAACATTAGTTTCCTGGGATAGTGCTTTCACTTTTCCCAAAAGGGAATGCACATACGGACAACCAATTCTTCATATTTTGTATTTGTCAACAGGAGAACACATCTGTGAAAGTGGTCTCACCCATTTTACTTTCCTGAAATGGTATTGTTTTAGGATTCTGTCTGTTTTGATAAAAAATACACAGTTGGCTGTGCATCTAACTATGGTTTGGACAAGGTTTCACATTTGTGATAAGAAAGAGAAGTGACCAGTCTAATAGGGTGGGCTATTAAAATAACTGTGTGATGTATATCATATTTAACAAGTTGTTCATAATGATTCAAAGAGGGAAACCCATTTGAGATATGAATGAAAGCTTACACAAAATCAAGATTTTGCATAGAGGTGCATGGAAGGAATGATGGTATCAAAGGAAGGGAGGGAAAAAAAGAGGCCATAGTATAAGGTATACGTTCTCATGGGGTAGTGGGTTTAGGACTGGAAGCAGTTACAGGAAGAGCTAGTCCATTAAGAAATTTAAACAGGATAAGGTTTGTAAATTGTGAATGTTAGGAGACTGGAATTCAATCTATTCAGTTCAGTTCAACTTTATTGTCTATTCAAAAATTCTAAGACCACAATAGAGCAGAGCTGGCCATTCAGCCCATCGAGTCTGCTCTCGCATTCAATGAGATTATGGCTGACCCGATAATCCTGATCTTCACTTTTCTGCTTTTTCACTGTGGATACACTGTTTATACATTAGAATTGAAAATACATGAATAATCACATTTATAAATTATGGTGAAAGGTGTATGAATTATATCTACTTATAGTTTAAATTTTAAATGAGTGGCATATGGGTATTTATCAATTTTTGTGAAGGGGTTTACAAATTAACTCAGTCACTCTTAATGAGAATCATGGTTTTTAGCCATGTACTGCTTCCTGGAGTGTTAATGTAAGTTTATTTATTCAGTGGCAACTTTATTATTGGAGAGAAAAAATGTAAAACCATGAGCTTAACAGAGTCTAAGATGAGCAATTATTTCAATTTAGTTAAAAAGTTTCTTGGGTTCAGTTTGAAAGAGATCTGACTGGGGTCAGAAGCAGGTGTTCTTGCTTATGTCACAAGATTTGGAGCAGAAGTGCCATCGACCCATCAGGAATATTCTTTCTTTCATTGTGATCATGACTGATATGATACTCCTCAACTCCACTTTCCCACTTAATCACGCTCTCAGTTCTGAATATTGTCAAATCAAGTGGTGAATGGTAGTGGACAATGAGGTAATTCACTGAAGGTGGAGGAGGCTCCACTAATATCCCAGTTTCAATGATTGGAGAGTCCAACACATCAGTGCAAAAGGTAAAGTGGAAGTGTTCGTATCTGTCTTCAGGTCTCTTCCCAAGCTCCCCAGCATCACACATGCTAGCCATCGAAAATTCAATTCGTTCCATGTGCTATTTTTAAAAAAAACAGCTGAAGATACTGGATACTGAAAAAGCTATTAGCTATAACAACTCTGCAGTGATTGTACTGAAGGCTTGTGGCACAGAACTGGGGCCAACCCCCTAGTCAAGCTGCTCCAACAGCTACAACACTGGTGTCCACCTGAAAATGAGGGAAATTGCCTAGG
This sequence comes from Chiloscyllium plagiosum, assembly GCF_037043375.1. Lineage (NCBI taxonomy): Eukaryota > Metazoa > Chordata > Chondrichthyes > Orectolobiformes > Hemiscylliidae > Chiloscyllium > Chiloscyllium plagiosum. The sequence continues at coordinate 112,288,394 of NW_028270148.1, forward strand.
TATGTCCTGAGCACAAAAACAGGACAAATCCAACCTGGCTAATTACTGCCCTATCAACTCTTGGTGTCGGAAAACTGGTGGGAGAGGTGATCATTAGTGCTATTAAGTGACACTGGGAAAGGAATAACCTTCTCACTGTCACTTGATTTCAGTTCTGCCAGAGCCACTCAGCTCTTATCCACATTGCAACTTTGGCTTAAACATGGACAAAAGAGTTGAATTCTACGGGTGAGGTGAGAGTGACTGCCCTTGATGTCAAAGCAGCATTTAATTGAGTATGGCATCAAGGAGCCCTAGCAAAATTGGAGTCAACAGAAATCTAGGTGAAAATGTTCCCCTGGCTAGATTCATATTGAGCACGAAGGAAGATGATTGTGATGGTTGGAAATCAATCCAGGATACCTCTGCAGGAATTCCTCAGAGGATGTCCTCAGCCCAATCTTCCAAACAACACTGTGTCCCCCGAACCTCAAGGACTGCAGTGGTTCAAGAAGGCAGCATGCCACTACCTTCTCCAGGACACTTTGGGATGGTCAATAAATGCTGGCTCAGCCGTAGACACCTACATCTCGTGGATCAATGAAAAATCTCACTGGCAAGCAATATTCTTTACAAGTAAAAGAATATTTGATGAAAATCTTTTAGAATCAATGGTAATGTTATTTATAAGTGACAATAACACCAAAAATAACTAAAAGATAAAATATCTGCAATTCAGAATTTTATCTGGGATATTTTCAATGCCACAGCTTTATATAACAGTTGTATTTGAATTCAGAGTTGACCTATAGAAGCACATTTGAATTGTTGTAAACAAAACTTTCAAAGTCACAATTTCTGGTTGTGTTTGTGATTCAGCAATTACAATTATTAATTCCTTTGTCAGTGCAACATCAAGTTTTGTCGGGCCGGTTGTCACAATTTATATCCACATTCCGACCTTCCGAGTGAGATGACTGATTTGGGATGATACAGTGACGTTCAAAACTGAAATTAGCAACATAACTCTCAGAAACAGACCCTGAAAATGAACTAACACCCAAGCAAAAATAACAGTAAACAGGGCAGTGTTAAACAAGGATTATGTGTTTCGGAATGATGAGGTACATTAGGAGATTCCACAGGAACGATGTTGAACAAGGTTGTTTTAATTTCTCATCATCTTGTAGCCCAAAATTACAGAATTGTTGGGTGAGGATATCTGGTTAAAACCTTCACCGACATGCACTTTGCTGGCTTGTAGTTTTCTCAGTTGTGGTGCCTGTACTGTTTACATTGATTATCCGGCACTTTGCAGATTCATTCTTCCTTGAAAGCAGATGGAGTGTTCGTTGGTGCCATGATGGGAGGGGAGACACTATATGAACTTCGTTGCTCTCTACAGCTGGCAGAACTGGAGCGTGAAGGAGGATTTGCACCCCACGTATCACCATTTACTGCTGTTACAGACTTGGGAAATCTGTTGGCGCAAGCAGGATTTACTATGCTAACCGTGGTACGTCAAACTAAATCACTGCTAATTATGAAAAATTGTGTAACAAATTGAGCTGTTGAACGATTCATACAATACTTTTTTAGCTGCTGTAACTGCTTTGCAGCTAAAAGTGATTTCCTACTTTTTTCATCACGTACCATCTCAATTCACTGGCCAAGAAGATAGACAAGAGAAATGGCCTTTGACTTCTGATAGTGTCATTTCTTCCAACTGTCAAGAGTAAAATGGCTCGTCTTTGTTAAATGTCCTCTCATCCTGGTGGTAAGATGAAGAACTTGTTGAGATGAAGAACTTTTTGTTAACCCCATCAGATTAATGTCATGTCTTATTACACTTTGTTAGCTAATCAATAATCCCTTACTTGCGTAAGTGACAACAGTATATCCATAAATAAACTAAATCATTTTTGTACTGTCTGCTGGTAATAAGTGAGTTTGAGTTCGTCATCAACAGAAAACAGTGGACTTTCAGCTTAAACTGAGAACAAAAGCAAACCTCTGGCCTGCCCTTCTAGATTAGTCAGACATTAAACAATTATTGTTTGGCTTTGTGAAATTAGGAAACTAAAAAGGGAAGAATATGAGTTGATTGGTTCAGTTATTTAAATATTAGTATTGCATCAAAAAGAAGTGTTTTATATTAAACTGCATTTGTTCATTTCGTACAGGACATTGATGAGATCCTGGTCAATTATCCAGGAATCTTTGAAGTAATGGAGGACTTGCAAGGTGGGTATAGATGTGTGTCACACTGTTACAACTTAAATGCAAACTGATTTAGTGACAGGATGCAGTGTAATTGAGGACTTCAGTCATTTGAAATTTAATTTCCAAAATATTCTCTAAAAATATAATTACAAATAGTAAACTCAACAGAAGTTGCTAAAAATCGATGAAACAGCTTTCTGTTTATTGCTCTCTGTGAACCATTTCAGTTGAGGTGTACCAATATACCGACACCGAAGACAATTGTGGAATGAAACAGGACAAATAGGCCACTTGGCCCATCATGTCTATGCTGGAAACTTGATGAGAATTTTCTTTTTAAAGTCTATCTTATTGTATTCGCTTTGAATTTTAAGGTATGGGGGAGAGCAATTGTGCTTGGTCCAGGAAACCTTTGTTGCACAGGGACACGATGCTGGCAGCTGCAGCAGTTTACAAAGGTGAGACCCTGAGAGTTAGAGTTCAAATTGAATTTGGTGTGAATTGAAACATAGGTTGTTTATTAATGGTTCCACAAATTATCAGTAACAAAATCAAATTGTGAAAATAGCTTCGGTTTAAAGTTGTAGTTCAATTAGAAGAACTCTTCATCTTCTCTTCATCAAGTGAAACTTTGCAATTTTTTAAAAATTACTGAAATAAGTTTGACTGCATTTTGCTTGCCTGCAATGATACAGTACTTGATACTTGGCTGAAATTGTAGGTTAAAGTGAGGACTGAAATTGCCGACTTGCATGGGTCCTGACCCGTATGCAGGACAGGAAAAGCTATGTCGCTTTTATTGGGAGTGCTTTTTAATTAGACCTGAGCTGAGAGACTTGAGTGGTAAGCCTTCATTGGATAATGACAGTAAAGCTAAGCTTTAGTTCTCAAAACCTTTTTTTAAAAAAAAACTGGTTAATTTGGAGTAATTTGCACAAAGAATTCTTTCCCATATACTTTTTAAATTCAACAGTTTCATCTGGGTGTTCACTTAAAATATTTTTGTGCATATCCGAATATTAGATGGTGCATTTGATCCAACCTGTGAATTTTTCTAATTGAAATTCTACAATTTTACCTTCATCCAAAGACATATAGTGGTAAGATTAGATCACTAATCGGATAGTAGAGGGTGGGCTGCCATTGTGCAAAGCAGATGATGGAACAGTGTAAATCAGTCAGCAAAGTGGGGTGACTGATCACACAGCATGTCCCTCTCCTTTAACTTGCTGGCCATACCCCATACTAATAACAGCATGAGTTGTGAACTTGCCATTATTTTTGAAGTTTACTAACTATCCTCCTGAGCTTGCCAGCAATGGTTTCTATTTGTTGCTATCTATTCTAAAGTAGCCATGATGTGGAGGTGCTGGTATTGGACTGGGGTGGACAAAATCAGAAGCCATACGACACCAGGTTGTAGTCCAATAGGTTTATTTGACCTTCACTTGACGAAGGAGCAGCGCTCTGAAAGCTTGTGATTTCAAATAAACCTGTTGGACTATAACCTGGTGTCATGTGACTTCTGATTTTATTCTAAAGTAACACTTGAATGTATGTAACAATCATGTTGAAACGCACTGCCTTTTTTGTCTGTCTCTGAAGAGATGTATGGAAATGATGATGGGTCGGTGCCAGCAACATTTCAGATTCTGTACATGATTGGCTGGAAACCTCATGACTCTCAGGTATGTAGATTAAGGCTGATGCAGCTACCACCCCCACGCTGATTGATGATGTCACTTCTGCCCCCATCATGGCCACTCCCACAGCCACTTCCGGCCCTCACACCATCACTGATGCCACACGCTCAGTGACTTCCGTCACCCCTACTGCCATGTCTGCCACCACCTCCGCCCCCACCAGCGCCACTCACCTGCATTCTGCTGACACGCCCCCCACAGACCCCACTGTCACTATCCCCACCCCCCAGAACCCCGAGGGGAACACTACCCCTGCTCATGACTCTACCCCCATTCCCCCCACCATCACACCCACTCCAGGTACTGGCTCCGACCCCACTCCCAGCTCTACACCTACACCGGCTCCCAGCCCTGCCGAGTTTTCACCATCCCCCCAGACCTCCCCCTCACTGAGGACGAACGATCAGTCCTTAGCAAAGGACTCACCTTTGTCCCCCTCCGTCCACGCATCAATGAATTTAATACAGGCCGTGACATCGAACAATTCTTCCGTCGCCTCCGCCTCCGAGCTTACTTTCACAATCAGGACTCCCGCCCACCTTCCGAGGACCCCTTCGCCCACCTCCAACACACTACATCCACCTGGACACCCCGTGCTGGCCTATTACCTGCCCTCGACCTCTTCATTTCCAACTGCCGCCGGGACATTAACCGCCTCAACCTGTCGACCCACACTCCAACCTCTCACCCTCACAACGCGCAGCCCTCCAATCCCTCTGCTCCATTCCTGACCTCACCATCAAGCCAGCGGACAAAGGGGCGCAGTGGTAGTCTGGCGCACTGACCTCTACATCGCTGAAGCCAAACGCCAACTCGAGGACACCTCTTCCTACCGTCCCCTTGACCATGACCCCACCCCCCATCACCTCCCAGACCATACAGAACCTCATCACCTCAGGAGATCTCCAACCCACAGCTTCCAACCTCATAGTCCGGGAACCCCGCACTGCCCGGTTCTACCTCCTTCCCAAGATCCACAAGCCTGACCACCCTGGCCGACCCATTGTCTCAGCATGCTCCTGCCCCACTGAACTCATCTCTACCTACCTCGACACTGTCCTATCCCCCCTAGTCCAGGAACTCCCCACATACGTTCGAGACACCACCCACGCCCTCCACCTCCTTCAAGACTTCCGTTTCCCCGGCCCCCAACGCCTCATCTTCACCATGGATATCCAATCCCTCTACACCTCCATCCGCCATGACCAGGGCCTCCAAGCCCTCCGTTTTTTCCTCTCCAGACGTTCCCAACAGTACCCCTCCACCGACACTCTCATTCGTTTGGCCGAACTGGTCCTCACCCTTAACAATTTCTCCTTTGAATCCTCCCACTTCCTCCTGACCAAAGGGGTAGCCATGGGCACACGTATGGGCCCCAGCTATGCCTGTCTCTTTGTTGGCTACGTAGAGCAGTTGATCTTCCGTAATTACACTGGCACCACTCCCCACCTCTTCCTCCGCTACATCGATGACTGCATTGGCGCCACCTCGTGCTCCCGCGAGGAGGTTGAGCAATTCATCAACTTCACCAACACATTCCACCCTGACCTTAAATTTACCTGGACCATCTCTGACACCTCCCTCCCCTTCCTGGACCTCTCCATCTCCATCAGTGACGACCGACTTGACACTGACATTTTCTACAAACCCACCGACTCCCACAGCTACCTGGATTACACCTCTTCCCACCCTACCTCTTGCAAAAATGGACATCCCGTATTCCCAATTCCTCCGCCTCCGCCGTATCTGCTCCCAGGAGGAGCGGTTCCACCATAGAACACACCAGATGGCCTCCTTCTTTCGAGACCGCAATTTCCCTTCCCACGTGGTTAAAGATGCCCTCCAACGCATCTCATCCACATCCCGCACCTCCGCCCTCAGACCCAACCCCTCCAACCGCAACAAGGACAGAACGCCCCTGGTGCTCACCTTCCACCCTACCAACCTTCGCATAAACCAAATCATCCGCCGACATTTCCGCCACGTCCAAACAGACCCCACCACCAGGGATATATTTCCCTCCCCACCCCTCTCCGCCTTCTGCAAAGACCGTTCCCTCCGTGACTACCTGGTCAGGTCCACGCCCACCTACGACCCACCCTCCCCTCCTGGCACTTTCCCCTGCCACCGCAGGAACTGTAAAACCTGTGCCCACACCACCTCCCTCACCTCCATCCAAGGCCCTAAAGGAGCCTTCCACATCCATCAAGGTTTTACCTGCACATCCACTAATATCATCTATTGTATCCGTTGCTCCCGATGCGGTCTCCTCTACATTGGGGAGACTGGGCGCCTCCTAGCAGAGCGCTTTAGGGAACATCTCAGAGACACCCGCATCAATCAACCAAATCGCCCAGTGGCTCAACATTTCAACTCCCCCTCCCACTCTGCCGAGGATATGGAGGTGCTGGGCCTCCTCCACCGCCGCTCCCTCACCACCAGACGCCTGGAGGAAGAACGCCTCATCTTCCGCCTCGGAACACTTCAACCCCAGGGCATCAATGTGGATTTCAACAGTTTCCTCATTTCCCCTTTCCCCCACCTCATCCTAGTTTCTAACCTCCAGTAACTCGACCTGTCTGGACTTGTCCGACCTGCCCAGCTCCTTTTCCACCTATCCACTCCATCCTCTCTTCCCTGACCTATCACCTTCATCTCCTTCCCCAATGACCTATTGTACTCTGTGCTACTCTCTCCCCACCCCCACCCTCCTCTAGCTTATCTCTCCATGCTTCAGGCTCTCTGCCTTTATTCCTGATGAAGGGCTTTTGCCCGAAACGTCGATTTTGCCTGTCCTCGGATGCTGCCTGAATTGCTGTGCTCTTCCAGCACCACTAATCCAGAATCTGGTTTCCAGCATCTGCAGTCATTGTTTTTACCTACAAATAATACTTGTAAAGTGTGGACATTCTTTGTAAAGTTTGGTACCAGAAATAGACACCATTCTGGTCCTAGCCAGTGACTTACTATAATTATAATGTGGAGGTGCCAGTGTTGGACTAGGGTGGACAAAGTTTAAAAATCACACAACATCAAGTTATATTTCAACAAGTGTATTTGAAAGTACAAGCTTTCGGAGTTACCTGAGTTGTCTAACTAGCTATCTGACGAAGGAGCAGTGCTCCAAAGCTTGTACTTTCAAATAAACCTGTTGAACTGTAACTCGGGGTTGCGTGACTTTTAACTATAAATATTGAGTTAGAAATGATTGTACTAATTTTAAAATCAACCTTTTCATCTTGCCACATTCAACGCATTGTGCATCTATACCCCCATCCCCTTCCCAGGCTTCACCCCTGCTAGCATTGATCCATCTTGTTTATATAGCCTCTCCTTAGTCATCTAATCAAAGTGCAACACAAAACACTTATCTGCATTACATTTAATTTGCCATTTGTCTGCCTGTTTTGCCACTCTTAAATCAGTCAGTGAGAAAACATGACAGAGTCAACTAAATATTTCAATGTACCGGACTGTCGTGGTAGTGTTTTAACTGCTGCTAACAAACTGCTAATTGTGGAAAGAGTACATGCCTTAAAGCTCTGTGACTGTAGCTTAAATAACTAACAACTGCAGTTGTTCGGCAACAAGTTTGCATCTGCAGTTCCTTCCATGTTCACACATTATGTAGAGAAAAGCTGCTTCTGTTAAGAAACCTCCATGCAGATTGCAACACCTGTCCTCTTAGCTGGGAGGAACAGTGCCAGCAATAGGCACCAGTTTGATGTGAAATCAACAAATAGACCCAAAGTATTTAAAAATAAACATAGACAGGTTTGGTTAAAATTGCTCCCTATCATGAAACTGACTCAACTAATAGAAGCCCTGAAGAAGGGCTTATGCCCGAAACGTCGATTCTCCTGTTCCCTGGATGCTGCCTGACCTGCTGCGCTTTTCCAGCAACACATTTTCAGCGCTAATAGTAAAGTAAGTCAGGGTGCGAAACCGAAGCTGTCAACCTACAAATGTTTTATGAATTAAAACCGTCCCCATTGTTTTCATTTTTCTCTTTATCTTGCTTGCTTTTGTTAATATTTGATAATCACCATAAGAAGAAGTAGAAGCAGGTCCTTGGATCTTGAAGCCTGTTGTGCCATCCATTGAGATCAGGGCAGAACTTGTGCTGAACTCCACTTTTCTGCATCATTCATCTCCCTCATTCCTTTAGTATTTAAAAGTCTGTCAATCTTTCCTTAAAAACTGAGCATTCACAACTTTCAAAGATTCAGAACCCTTCTAAGTGAAGAAATTTCTTATCTCCATCTGAAATGGCTGTCCCTTTTTCCAGAAACTGACCCATAGTTCAAGACTGACCAGTTTGAGTGCAGTACCTTCTCAGTATTTACCCAACCAAACTCTGAGAATTTCAGATGTTTCAATGAGGTTATCTTTATTATTCCAAAACAGAAGGAATATAGCTCAGTCTACTCAAGCTTTCCATTTAGGATAATGCCTTCATCCCAGGACCAACTCTGTTGAATCTTTGTTGCACTGTCTTTTGGGTGGGTATATAACTTAGGAAACTAAAACTGTACACAGTGCTCCCAAGTGAGGTCAAACTATGCTGATATGTTATGCTAATCTTAAAAGCCCTAATTTTGCACAGAACTCTCCTGTGTATAACTGAATGCTTTTTGAAAATTCACTGGTTCACCTTTACCTAGCCTGCTGGACAGAATCTCTGAACAGATCATGTCTTTCCTCTCATATCCATGCTGTCTCTGTCCAATATATAATGAGTTTCTAACTTAACCCTGTTAACATATGCTTCCTTGCTACTTGCCAGTTTAGTTAGCTTTAATCCTATAAATAGTTCAGTTTTCACACTTTACAAAACATTTTGTACCATTAACCATTCAAAAAAGGTAAATAAAATTCATTCATTGACTACATCACACTACTTTAGATTTAGATCTTGCTATATAATCAATGATATGAGCCATGTGTTTTTAAATAGTGATTGTCATTTTGTATGGAAAACATTTTACGATCAGGTGCTTAATCCAGTTGTGCCCGGTCTTAGCTGTATTTATGCTATCAATCAAAACAACACTCTCTCAGCGGTTTTATTATTACGAATACATACAGCCAGCTTGATTAACTGGAATTGAGGAGTTTGATCAAAGGAGAAAGTTTTGCTGGTTGTGAGTTATGCGAAGAGTGTAATAAGCTGGGAAATGTTATTATCAAATTTTTCTTAAAACAGTTGAAGATAATAAAAGAGGAAGGTATTTAGGAAGTTTAGTTGTTTAAACTGTACAATTAAATTGTCTTCCTAAAGTTAAACATTTTTCTTTGGAAAGTCAGTAATATTGAAGAGGAAATGTTTGAGTATCATTGATTGTGTGTATTTGGTATGTACAACCTTGTCTGTTCATGTACACAGGAGTCACTTAATGTATTATTTACTCCATTCATTGTCTGTGTTTTCTTTCAGGCGAAGCCAGCACAGAAAGGCTCTGCTACATTCTCATTTGGTGATTTAGGCAATATATCCAAACTGATGACAAAGAAGGATAAATAGAGCTTTAAATAATTGTAAACAAAACCTTTTATATTTAAATAAGAACAGAATGCCAAATTTGGTTTGCATAAATATAAACAATAAAGAATGTATATGGTCCATTGCAGAGTGGAATTTTATTGCTTACTGGGTCTAGCTTTATATCCTGGCCAAGATGGAGAGCAGCCTTTCGCCAATATTATAAGATGCTAAGAAGTACAATTGAGCAGTTTGTATGACTTGTACTGTACTTATTCAGTCCTCAACTTCCCTGATAACAGGATTGAGACCTGGAGTGCACCGGTTTGAGGGAATTAAAGCCATGTTATTCCAGAATACGTTATTCTGGAATCGGAGATATGAATGTATATTTTCATGGGATGAACTATAGAGTTGCTAGCATGTTGCTGCTTTATACCTGGCTTTTGGTCTACAGTAATTACAATAATAGAAGATAACTTTATGTTGCAGTAGGACCATCTGCACAAAGAGATTACTTAATTTAAAAGACTTGAAATTGAATATTTTAAAATGAATTAGAAGTATTGCAGGTACTTGAGTAATAGTTAAACAAGATTAAATTTACAGTTGACTATTACATGGATACTCCTTTTGAGGGGCTGAAATTCAAGCCTGTCAAAATTCCATACTGTATCATTAGTAGAGAATTCTGCATGTCTGTATGAAAAGTCCCTCTCCTGGATTTTAAATTTAAATTTAAACTCATACTTTTTTTAGAGTTTAATGATGGGAAAGTTAACATTAATATCTGTATTCATTAAATATTTAAACCATTTGTTATATTAACACAAATTGTGCAAGGATTACTTTGTGTTACTAATGCATCATATTTATAACAAGTAAACTGATATTCTCTACTTAGCCTGTGACTATGAATAAAAAGAGCAACTTAAGACAAAGATGACAATCTGAAGTCAGTGACATTTTGATTGTATTTAATGTCACAGTGTTGAAACTTGTACCTTAAGTGATTACATCAATTTCTTCTGAGAGTTATTCACAAAAAATCTAAATTTGTGAAGCAACCAGCAAGCAGCAGCTCTGAAAGTTAGATGTAACTTCTTTGGCATGTCATCTAGACATGTCTGTAGGCCATCAGTACAGCCAGGAGTAAAGTTAAAATCATTATCAGAAAAAGATCCCAATGAGGCCATAGCAATCGATCCAGACTTGTGTGTTTCCATACTGCACTGAGCTGCAAAGATAAAGGTTAACACCTTTCTATTAATCCAATGTTTCTAATCAAGTAGTTTTTTTTCTCCCCCCCCCCCCGCCCCTAACTGAATCCTCTCAATTTAACTCTTGCTCCTGAAAGTACGGCACTATTGCTGAAAGTATACCCTTGTTAAAGCTTTCATGAACAATCTACCCAAATAAACACCAAAATCTATGCATTCTTCAAAACAGAGATTTAGATATATAAAATCTTTTCTGGGTACATTTTCAATGCTACAACAGACTGCAGTTTATAAAGTACTCCTTTGACTGCAAAGTGGTTTGAGACATCTGATGATCATTGCTATATAAATGGGTATTTCTCTTTTATGTGTTGTTTTAGTCTTAGTGGTGGTTCAGGCTTCAGCGACCTGAATCATATTTCCTAAAATTCCTCAGACTGTTTCCTATTTTTAAAAAATTACTCAAAAACCTTTTAGAGATAAGCAAATGTAACAGGAATTTTGCCAACTATGTTGCTCCAACCCTCCCCCTCCCCCACCTACCTATTTCCATCACATGGCACCTCAGGACTTTTTTCACATCAAGAAATGCTATATGATACTTACATTAGTATGTTGAATAGAATGGATGAGATTTATGGCTCCCAGCTTACAAAGTGCAAGGAAGACAGGTATTTGTGCATCTGCACTGGTTTCTGCAGCCAAATCGTAGAATCTTTTAGCCAAATGAAGATCCTGAAGAACATGTAAATTTATTGAAATATCATTTAGGTTCAGTTAGGTGTTGCAATGTTTGTTTGACTTATCAGTGAGGATAGATGAAAGAAATGTGACCTTCTCAATCCTGTAAAGAGGTCATCTTTTGAGATTACATTTACAAACTAGTTCCAGAACCAAGAAAGATAAAGGGGAACAGGATCAATCCAGATCAAATTCTGTATTGATGGCAGGAAATGTTTGTTCAGCTACAGTATTCACATGTAGAATGGAAGAAGTGAAGATGAAAGGCTTTGGAATCTTTGAAGACGTTGGGTCCTTTAATTGGCCAGGAACGCTGGTGTAAAACGCTGGAAGAAAAAACTTCTGTCCTTATCATCCCAACCTTGTCAAAACAGTGACATTCTCCGAACTAAACTGATTTTTAAAAATGGGCTTGAGCAGAGTTTTAAAATTTTACATCGATTAATAATACTGGATGCTAATGACTGTTATTCTATATGAAAGATATACTTCTAGCAGCTGTATAAAGAGGAAGGAACCGTCATGACACTACAAAGATCCAAAACACCTTTACAATATCTTATTGTCACTGTTTTGAATCCAGGCTTATCATTGGAACAAACAGCACGATTGATGAGAATAGAAAGGCAAGGACATGGTTTTGTCCCACGTGAAATATTTCTAATTTCTGGCTCAGGTTTTTTGAATTGGGTGAGTATTAAAGAGTGCCAAATTCAAGCATTAGCTAGTGTAATTTAAACACATGCCTGTTCCAAAAGCCTAAGTATACGCTGAAGAAGAGTTAAAGCAAGAAAGAGGCCAAACAGCCCATCAATTCCATCCTAAAAACTTCCCCTTTCCCACTTAAGTTGCACTGCATCCTACACAACAACAAAAACAGCCTGGCATTTCTGTTGGAACATTGTCACCTCAAGCACTGCAATGGTTTGAGGTGATCCATCATTCATCTACTCAAGTCAAGTAGCTAACACCAATAAATTCAACACTGGCAGTCCATATGTGCGCTGAATAATGTTTTAAAAGTCATATGATTTTGGAGTTAAAAATCACACAACACCAGGTTATAGTCCAACAGATTTAATTGGAAGCACTAGCTTTCGGAGCACTGCTCCTTCATCAGCTTCATCACAACCACATGATGAAGGAACAGCGCTCTGAAAGCTAGTGCTTCCAATTAAACCTGTTGGACTATAACCTGGTGTTGTGTGATTTTTAACTTTATACACCCCAGTCCAACACCGGCATCTCCAAATTATGATTTTGGAGGTCATTTAACCCCATCAAAAGAGTTCTTAACCTTCAAATGTAGCCCCTCACATCCCTTAATGTTTTGTGCAACAGTTTTGAAGATGTGATATTTTCTTATACAGTGACTATTTTTAAGGTGCTTGTTACATGAATAACTTTAAGGTCCTTTGAAAAATGATGTATATTTTCATTCAGGGAAGAGAGAGATGACTGATCCTTACCTGCTCTGCCCCAAGACCATGTTCGTACATGTATGCTAGATTGAACATAGCTTGTGCACTGTGTTGCTGTTCTGCAGCTAAGCGATAGTGAATTGCAGCTGTTTCATAATCCACATTCGTTCCATAGCCATAGTAATAATAATCACCCAGTTTAATCCGAGCATAGGAATAACCTAATGGGCAAAACAATGTTTCAAAATGTGATTGAAGCATGATGTTTATACATAGATTATAAATTAACTGACTTGCCATATTTATATCAACTCACTTATAAGCTTTGAAGATTTCCTTACCAGAACTGGAGAACTTGGGTCTCCTATGCCTCTTCCTTACAACATTCAGTCAACTCAAAATCTCTCAAGTTTAGGAAAGGGAGGGGAGGTGGGATAGCAACAATTCCAAGCCTGGAAGGTGGGCGTGGAAGAGAAGCTTACCCTCTAGGGAGCAGACCAAGCAAGCAAGAGTTCACATTGCAACTTGGGAAACTTTTAAAATTTGTGTACTAACAAAGCGAGAAATCAAATGACCTGCAATGAGCAAACCGTGAAATAAAAAAAAGTGCTAGAGAAACTCTGCAGGTCTTCTCACATCTGTGGAGAGAGAAACAGTTAACGTTTTGAGTTCAATATGACTTTAGAATTGAAAGGGACTTGAAAATCATGGGGTTTTTTTCTGCACTCCACTGATACTGCTCCTATGCAGGGAGATAGTGTACATCGCCATTATAATTGATGAACCTGATGGACTGGGCTGTAGGAAGGGGAAATTGGATACATCCAGCTAAGCACAAAAGTTATATGGAGATGAACAAGGCTGAGAAGTGACTGGTGAGTGCTTTTGAAATATGTACCTTTGCTAACAGTTACACTATAATCATGCTTGGACTTTTGGGAGAAATTGAAGACCATTAACTAATGCCAATGTTGTCTTATTAAATGGTTATATTTTTTAATACAACCTTAGAAAAAGCTACCAAAACCTTCAGAATTGATCACACTAAGCACATGTTGGTCACATTGCTAACAACAAGAAGCTAAATATGCTTGTGGAATGACTATCATGTTATCATAGCAAGCAAACCCCTAAGCAATTTTTGATTATCCATGTGCTTTACTCTGTTGCAAAATTTGCCTCTGTGACTGTCACCTCCCACTGAAACCCAGCATCGTTTGTGGAGAGAATTGATAACAAAATTGTATCACTCCAAAGCCAGCCAAATAGGGAAATCTAAACAGTCTTACTTAACTTCAAAGCTATTCAAATAATAATTATATGCTACATATATACTCTACATATAAAATGTGCTTTTGAACAGTCGTTTAGGGAAATAGATCACTTGAGTCCAGGCCAACATAAATTACTCAAGTTGTTTTTTGTAAACCATCATTTCCTGATATATATACCTTTTATACAAACACCCATAAAGAGGACTAATAATCCACTGGTGCCTTGAGTCTTTGTGAGATACCATGTCCAAAACTAACAGTTGTATTTTCAGATAAACTAGTAGTTTTCCGCCATGTACCTTATATATACATCTGTACCTTGAGCTGCAGCTCGGTTCCAGTATATCAGAGCCATATGGTAGCAATCAATCTGTGAGAGGAGTGCAGACTGCTCTATTAAAACAACAGTACATTTCACAGATTTTACTTTTTTTAAAAGAAAAAATGCAAAGATAGAATTTTTGGAGAGATTATGTGTTCAGTTTCTGAACCTACCATACTCTAGAATGTATGCTGCGTTGCTTTGAGCCATTTCGTATCCTTGCTCGGCAAGGAATAAATACTGAAGAAAGGCAGAATCGATATTGTTCTCCTTGTAGGCAAAATATGCAGATAAGAATCTCTCAGTCCATTGGCCTCGTTCACAAACATTCCTATACAGCTAAACATGGAAGACATTGATACATTAAAGGTCAAAAGTAAATAGTCAACTGAAGGATAAGGTTATAATTTTGGAAATAAAAACCAAATTTAATTCAATTTTTAAAAATTGAATATTGAAAAGAGTGATGTGTTGTCAAAGCTGCTGTTTTCAGCAGACCATGTCAAATTTCAAATGATTGCAGCAATTTATACTGCAGGAGTTGGCAATATCCTCAGAAGGGCCGAGGTGTTGTCATTGCAAAAAGGAACTTCAGGCTTCCCAAATATCTGGTAATTTAATGGAGATGAAAGGTTTTAACATATCCTTTGCATGTGCATATGAATTTTTGTCACTCCTAGCAAGCAAAAATGAACCATGTTATGAGCTCAACAGATTATCTTAAATTGGATTAGCACACTCTTAAATTATTTTAAATTCGCACACTCGTAATTGTTTCGCAATTGTCCAATTCTGGAATCATCTCTAACTAGATGTTTACATGCATGGTTTTGTTGAGTACAGTCTTAACTCCTCCTATCACAAACAATTGAAGGAACAAGCTCTTTGATTTGATCAGCCAGTATACACCCAATGTACTGGGCATCTCACCTGCACTTTGTTCAACTGTGAGAACACCATCTTGGACTCATGGCAGCATTCTGTTAGTGGAAATGCCAACTGAATAACCACTGCATAGTAGCAGTATGAAAAGGCTCCTTTAACTTGTTCAAATTTTTGAGATACTCTGCCAATGCAGGATAATTTAAGGTAGACCGAATACTTTTTTCAGATTAAAAAATGTTAGCCTGTGGCCTGTTTGTGAGTTTGCAGGATACACAATGATAAGGTTAGCCACTGTCCTGCCAGGCAGCTTTATTTCTGCATCAAGCTTTCAAGGTGAACAAATGACTAGGCCTCAATTTACAGGATTGCCGATGAAGCTAATCTTATAGCACATGGAACTATAGGAATCCCAATATATGGATGGATTCAAAGTTTGGGTGAAGATTTGTAGCTCGGGTGCTCGTTGTTGTGGTTCTGTTTGCCGAGCTGGAAATTTTTGTTGCAAACGTTTCGCCCCCTGTCTAGGTGACATCCTCAGTGCTTAGGAGCCTCCTGTGAAGCGCTTCTGTGGTGTTTCCTCCGGCATTTATAGTGGCCTGCCCCTGCCGCTTCCGGTTGTCAGTTTCAGCTGTCCGCTGCAGTGGTCGGCGTATTGGGTCCAGGTCGATGTGCTTATTGATTGAATCTGTGGATGAGTGCCACGCCTCTAGGAATTCCCTGGCTGTTCTCTGTTTGGCTTGTCCTATAATAGTAGTGTTGTCCCAGTCGAATTCGTGTTGCTTGTCATCTGCGTGTGTGGCTACTAAGGATAGCTGGTCGTGTCGTTTCGTGGCTAATTGGTGTTCATGGATGCGGATCGTTAGCTGTCTTCCTGTTTGTCCTATATTGTGTTTTGTGCAGTCCTTGCATGGGATTTTGGTTTTGCTTCTGCTGGGTATTGGGTCCTTCGTTCTGGTGAGTTGTCTGAGAGTGGCTGTTGGTTTGTGTGCTGTTATGAGTCCTAGTGGTCGCAATAGTCTGGCTGTCAGTTCGGAAATGCTCTTGATGTATGGTAGTGTGGCTAGTCCTTTGGGTTGTGGCATGTCCTCATTCCGTTGTCTTTCCCTTAGGCATCCGTTGATGAAATTGCGCGGGTATCCGTTTTTGACGAATACATTGCATAGGTGTTCTTCTTCCTCTTTTTGCAGTTCTGGTGTACTGCAGTGTGTTGTGGCCCTTTTGAATAGTGTCTTGATGCAACTTCTTTTGTGTGTGTTGGGTTGGTTGCTTTCGTAGTTTAGGACTTGGTCTGTGTGTGTGGCTTTACTGTATTACTATTATAGGACAAGCCAAACAGAGAACAGCCAGGGAATTCCTAGAGGCATGGCACTCATCCACAGATTCAATAAACAAGCACATCGACCTGGACCCAATATACCGACCACTGCAGCGTTCAGCTGGAACTGACAACCGGAAGCAGCAGATTCAAACCACTACAAATGCCGGAGGAAAGATCACAGAAGCGCTTCACAGGAGGCTCCCAAGCACTGAGGATGTCACCTAGACAGGGGACGAAACGTCTGCAACACAAATTCCCAGCTCGGCGAACAGAACCACAACAATAAAGAGATTCTTCAAATACAATCATGGTTACGTAGATGGATCAGTAAAACAAATCGTTAATGTTAACACCCAGCATACCACTCTCTTAATAGAAGCAGCTCCTAAAACGAAAGATATGTCTAGGTACTGATTTCATCCTCAAACACAATAAAAGCAAGTTTTATTTCAAATAATTAAATTAAATAATTTTGGTTTTATGCCAAGTGTATCACACGAAAGAAATCTCTGCAGTGAATATTAAAATGTCTTGGAGGTTTTAACGCTGGATACTTGTAAAGGTTGAGCATTGTCTGTCCATCTCTATAAGTAAACCTTCCATTCTGACCAAATGCTTCTCTTATGAAAATATGACACTGAACTCAACATGACACAATTCTTATTTATTGAACTTAACCTTTTACAGTGCCACATATTATAAAACAGGAAAAAAATGTATTGATAAATAAACAAATACACAGTTCAATGGTATATTGATAACACTGTGATTACAAATTCTCTTGATCTTAAACTGTACTAGACTTGAAATGTTAGCTTGCTCTCTCACCATGGATGCTGTCTGATCTGCCGTGATATCAGCATTGGTTGTTTTCAGTAAAGATAGCATGGTAGCTTAGTGATTAGCACTGCCACCTCACAGTGCCAAGCGCCTGTCCTTGAAAATTTGCATATTCCCCCATATCAATGTGGGTTTCCTCCCAAAGTCCAACAATGTACAAGCTAGGTGGGTTAGCCATGGGAAATGCAGAGTTTTAGGGTAGGGATTGGGTCTGGGTGGGATGCTGTTCAGAGAGTTGGTGTGGACCCGATGGGCCAAATGGCCTGCTTCTACACTGAAGGGATTCTATTCCTTTGTGTGCAAACATGCCACATTAAACTAATGCCAAAATGCTTTTTGTTGACGGAGCAGCTGCATGCGTGTGGTTAAATGAAACAGTAGAGTTGTTGACTTCTTCTATATCTCCTCCAGCTTCTATTTGTGCAATACCATTATTACCAATTGCTTTCGAAGAAAACCCAGTACAAAAGCAATTTAAAAACTGTCTCTCTCTTTCTGAAGTACATTAAATAGTCCCAGGAATCCTGTGATTGGTTTCGGGACTCCTTCCTGAAAAATCACGCAATCTGTTCCAATTAATTTAAAACAATCCTGAGAGATGGATTCAACTTCAAGGACAAAGGTAGCCATTCGATAAACATTTCATCAAGGACAGAAATTCTTCATTTCAATGCCAGAAACATTTAAAGTATTCTGGCAATACCCGACTCCCAGTTACAATGATAAAACACTTCATTTTTGTTGCTGCCAATTACACACATAAGCCTTGCTTTATGATTTATCAGCTTAGCAACCGAGAGTTTTAAGTGGGTCTACTGATGTAATGTAAAAGTTCCTGCAGTCAATATGATGTAAAATGTTTGATTTATATTTGTTTTTAACATCATTTATTTTAAGTTTGGGGATTTGGTTTCTGAATTCGTAACGTGGGTTTTCTGTGTGTCTGAAGTTAATGATTAACTTGTACCTATTTCTGAAGCCAGAATGATTTATTTAAAAATAGGTTTTGAGGCCTAGCTTTAGGATTAATGGATTTTGTTGCAGCACTGATGGACATTTGTTTGCCTTAGATTGTTTTGCGACCCAGTAGAGTGAATAGTGGGGCCTAAAAGCTTGTTTGATATTTTTGGAACTTGCATTTTCTTTGCTTCATACCCATACTTAAAGGAATGTATTTTATTTTACTTTGAGTTTTGAACAGTCCTGTGACATCCTTGTCTGCATCAACAAATGCTCCTGAGTAGGGAAGGATATAGTGAAATGAAATTATCTCTGAGTAAAGTCTCCTTTCCAAACCAGAATTGTAGTGATAAAACCCTGAAGAGGTTACTTAAAGCTGAGTATCTTTCAGCTCCAAGAAAAATCTATCAGCAGTTCCAGTGTATAAGTAAAGTCACAAGTATCTGAAACCTATTAAAGTATTAGAGACAAGGACTCTGCTGTGAGTACTTTATTGGTGACAATGTTGATCCTATACCAGATGTGATTTTGTTTATTGTGCTAGGGGTTTATTTTGGGTACTGTATGAAAACTGTTGTTTTTCTTTTCAATTTATAAAGGGGTTTTTCTGGATTAATGGGATTATACTTTTACCATGTGCTTAAAATCATTTTAATTTGTGTTTAATGTCGATTGCTCTATTTATTCTATCTTCATTTTTTTGTTAATAAAGCAAAGTTTGCAGAATTGTGTGCTTGTGTTTCAGTGAAAGAACACTTTGTTAAAACAAAAATAAAACAAACCATGATCCATCAAGCCTGGCTTCAGTTTGGCTTCTGACTTTGCAATTAGACAAAAAAAGCACATGGGCAGCATGATCCACTTTGTGGCTGGAGAGTTGAGGTCCCTGCTATAGGAAGATCCATCCAGGAGAGAAAGCTGAATCTCTCCATACAATGAAATCATGGTGAAAACTGCCTGCAGGAAAACCGATTGAGCCACTGTAGTTTCTTAGCTCCTTTATATCTGTTGCAAAGAATGAAGAGGTTTTCTAGTCGCAGAAAAAAAGTGAAAAAAAGAAAGCCTTTCTCACTTTTTTTTCCATTTTCCATTGCTTATCATGCATATGAGACTCACACAGGAGACTATTTCAGGCTCTGGGAGACACTATTTAAATCACAGCATACAATCACAGCTCTCATACACACACTCTTCTATTATTTAAATCTGTAAGGCACAGCTATACTATTGGAGGTGGTGGAGTTGAAAAGGTATCAAGTCATTTAAGAATCATCCCATTCCCTATTACAGCAGGTAAGGAACACATTGTGGCTGCTCCCTGATTTATGGCTGCTGAAGAGCATAATGATGTTGCAATATTCAGATAGCAAGTTAAATCCTGAATGCAAACCATTGATAGTTCTGTGGGTAATGGTTGAATATATCAGCATGAATCTTCACAGGAATTGAAGCTGTATTGAATTCAAGGGAAGACTCATGTTCAGTGAAAACTGTGTTTATCAAATTGGTACCTTGATCAACACAGAGATAGTGAGGAGTGGGTTTCTCCTGGTAAATTTTGCATTTGTTAATTGGCAAGTGCAAATATTACCAACTGTCTGATGTGGAAATGGTCCCTTAGGATGACGTGGAATTGAACATTGATGGGACTACACTTGGAACATTGTGCCCAGTTTCAGTCCCCTTGCCTAAGGGAAGGTATACTTGCCTGAGAGGGAGTGCAGTGGTGGTTCACTAGAACGATGCCTGGGACAGTGGGATTGTACTACAAGCAAAGTTTGAGGATATTCTCTATTCGACAATCGCGTGGGTTTTGCAAAGTTCTTAAAACGATAGATAGGAGTAGATGCAGAAAGAATGATCTGACCTTGAGACCGTGAGATCAAGAACCAAGGACATAATCTCAGAATGAAGGACAAGCTATTTTGCATTGTGATGTAAACAGACTTCTTCATTTGCAGGGTGGTGAATCCTGGGAATTCTCTACCTCAGAGAGTTGTGGGAGTTCAGTTGTTAAATACATTCAAGACAAGGTTTGATAGATTTCCAGATACTAGTGGCATTAATACATGAGAGGATAGTGTGGGAAACTGGTGTTAATGATGATGAAGCAGATTCAAATGACTGAATGGCCTGCTCTTGCTCCTATGGTATGATGGCTTGACAAGGTAACACCCTGTCAACTTTCATATAAGGAGACGGAAGAAGAGTAATAAAGAGTTGGTGGACAGGGGATAATGCAGTATGGAGGAAAATTAAGTGGCACTGAAGAGCATTCAAAAAACAGTGATGGGGTAATTGTGGGACTTCAGCCTCTAAATTTGAAGCTACTTTCAAAATAAGACCAGTTTTTGTTCCAGAATAAACATTCCTAACCTGGATGAAACCCAGTTATTTGGATCATAATGCAAACTCAAAATATCATCACATTCGAGCATGAACAGATTCAGTTACAATTTGAGAACGAAGAGATTTATTTCCCCAAGGATTATGAATATATGGAATGAACCACAGCCAGATTTGCATTCATCAATATTTCTGAAGGGAAGCCAAAATTATAACTTGATTAAGAATAGGACTGAGGATAAACAGAGAATGATGAAGGAACCTGTGAATGATTCTTTCTGAACTATTTGGACAAGAAAACTGTCCATCAAGAAGACAACCAGACTGGATTAAAAATATCAGATGTAAGTTAGGGATGAATAGATTGGACCATAGGGTTGCTCTCTCTCATTACAGAAAGAGAGACGGCAGGTGGTGGTTTGACCTGAGGGCCACCATGCCTCAGGTGAGGGGAGAAGTCGAAACGAAGAGTCGTTCATGGTCACCACAGCCAGTATGGGAATTGAACTCACGTTATTGGCATTATGCTGCATCACAAAACAACCGTCCAGCTAATTGAGCTAACTAACCCCCAAGAATGAAGGTAGATGCATGGTTAGATATTCTTATGGTTAGATATTCTTATGTCTTGTAAATGACAAGGGGTTGATTTCAGTCCATGAAATTGCAGGTAAAATGGGTCAGACTTCAACTCTGTCTCAGTGAACATATTTGTGAGAGGTTGAAATCTGAAAAGTCCACATAAGTTTTCTTTTCTCCCTCCATTCATCCTCACTCTACTATTTAAATCAACTGAGTTGAATCCATTAAAATCAACTGTACTAGTTCTGTTACCTCAGTAGCTGTGAGACAGGATCTAACCACGCCAGTTCCACTCCCATACATCTGAGCGAGATTGTACAAGGCCAGGACATGACCAGCTTGGGAGGCATGGTGAAAGTACTTGACAGCCATTTTATAGTCTTTCTTCACCCCTAAGCCAGCTGCAATGAAAATTGTTTAAATTCAGTTAATCATGGCAGCGTGCATCGTGTAATGAAGAATGACACTTTTGAGGAACACCACAACGATGATGTTTTTTCTCCTTACCATAGTGCATGACTCCAAGCTGAAAATGTCCATCTACCCAGCCCTTTTCAGCTGCCTTCTTAAAGTATTTTAAAGCCTCTTCATAATCCTGAAACAGAACATAAAAAAGAACAGTAGTGCTATAATAGAGACAGACATTGCAAAGGTTTGTTTCCTATTATACAAGACAAATTTTCCAGGAAAAGACACTTACCACTGGCACTCCTTTTCCATAAAGATAAGCTAATCCTAAACCCGTCAGTCCAATAGGGTTGCCCTGCAATATGACATTAGAGAAAATATTGAAGATCTGCAGAAAGAATAGGGAATGAGGGGCTGTGCACCCCTATCGCATAAACAATTGTTGGGATAGAATCTGGAAAAAGGTGGACTGTTTAGGAAAAGCCAGCATGGATTTCTAAAAGAGAGATCACGTTTGACTAACCTGCTGAAGCTTTATACAGAGGCAACAAAAGGTTTCAGTGAGGGTAATGTGTATATGGACTTTCAAAAGGCATTCAATTTAATGCCACACAACAGACTAGTGGGAATAGTTGTAGCTCATGGATTAAAATGGACAGTAGCAATGTGGGTCCAAAATGAGCCAAGCAGCTGTGGATTTGTTCTGTAAGTTCCCTGAGATATCCTGTTATGAAGTTGAAAGTGTGTACTGTACCTTTAAGAGAGAGTGAATGTTGTTCTGAACTGAGAAATTACAAGCAACTGTGTATCTGACTCGATGGCAGTTCCCAGAATGTACTGGAAAATTGAAAATATGTAACATTTGGCTGTGAAATGGATACCTGAGTTTTGGTTGCTGTTTTGACAACAATTCCAATTTAACCAGTTTAAAGTGTGCCCCAGGAGACTAAAACCCAATCAAGTTTGAATTTATTGTTTTGCCAACTTCGAACCAATGACATGATCCGATGTTGGGGATATAAAAATGCAGACATTTTGAAAACTGGAGAGAAAGCAACTGCCATCAAGATAGAAACACCTGGAGATCTCTCCAAGAAATTAGGAAATACTCACTCTTTTCATATGAAACATACCTGCAATAAAAAGGAAGAAGATGGACCAAGGAATTTAGCAGCTGGAAGAGGGAAATCACAGACAATGACAGCCGCTAGGTGGTTTGAAATTAAGTTGATGTAATTTTACTAAATGTCTTATTGGAACAGCATAGTGTTATAGAGTTCGAGGCAGGTATTAAGCAGTTAGAGAAAGGGGAGCTTAGAGTTGTGAATAGTTGTTGTTTAATGTTCACTTTTATAGTTAAAAAATAAATTGATTTTTCTAAAACAGTGGAATGTGGAAGTTCTCCGTCACTCATTTTAACAGATTACGGGGCGAGGTGAGCTTTTCTGGGTGTTAAGTTTAATTAACAAAGGGTTCACCGTCGTGCTGTAACAATCCCCAATCTAATGGTGAAGCCAAAAGGGGTGTCTGAAGCACCAAAGGACTATTAAAGAACCACTGTCCCTCTCAATTACGGATCCACACCACTGCAAATA
Source organism: Chiloscyllium plagiosum (assembly GCF_037043375.1). Classification (NCBI taxonomy): domain Eukaryota; kingdom Metazoa; phylum Chordata; class Chondrichthyes; order Orectolobiformes; family Hemiscylliidae; genus Chiloscyllium; species Chiloscyllium plagiosum. Next base: position 112,311,693 of record NW_028270148.1, read on the forward strand.
TGGGTTGGCATCATCAGAACTGTTGATAGGAAAGCAGCTCCAAATATAGCTTTAAAAAAAAAATTTCCAGGGCCGTAAGTCCAGCCTTATCAAAAAGTACAAAAACAAGAACGGTTCTATTGAAAATAAAAGTCATCCAACTCCAACTGGAAATACTGTAACTGCAGCCTATCCAGGTTGATAGGAGGAGAAACTATGGTTAACAGAACAAGGGAGAAAAGAAGTTATAGCCCAGGGACTACATACTTCAGAAACAGGAAGAATCTTAACTTCAATTCATCAATTGCAACAATTAGTCATACATTTGGAACCAGACATTGAGCCAGAATTTGATTTAATAACCAGATACCACAAATGTCAATGAAGATGATCCAAATCGAGAAAAGGGTGCTCTGAGAGGGATTACTGACCTTCCAAGTTGAACAAGAATACAGTCAAGGAGTGCTCCGAAAGCTAGTGCTTCCAAGTAAACCTGTTGGACTATAACCTGGTGCTGTGTGATTTTTAACAATCAAGAAGAGTTGTGAAGCCCCCTGGCATGTTGTGTCTGTGATATCAGAGATTTTGGGAGAGATTATTACAATTAAATATAATTATAAAAAGGGATAAAGGCAAGGAGTAGAGGTGGGAAAGGTGGAGGAATTCGTTTGTAACACTGTGTCTGGGACTGTGTTAATAGTAATCAATAGCATCTCCTATAATGATTTTGTAAGAGAACACATGACAGCAATTAGGCAGACTCGTGGCTTCAGCACAACAGGACCCAATCATGACCAGCTATATAGTTCCTTGATGTATAAGAAATCACTTGTTTGAACATATCAACAACCAAGTATCATTCTGATGCTACATTAACTAATATGCACTGCACACAGTGAATTAGTCTGCTTTTTCAGAACAGTAGTGGTGTGTTATATCATTGAAATGGATGATGGATTATCAAGGCCACCGATTAATGATATCAGACTAAGTCCTCTTTTGCAATTATGACAAAGCATTCAGAGAACCTTACAAGTGTTCTGGAGATTAAGTTCCCATACAACTGCCCAACATTCTGCGAAAAGCCTGTATATATCAACAGAAAAGTATGCATTTCACCAAAACAGTCATTTCAATAATTAAATAAAATACACTTAAGAGGTTCCCAATTAAATGGAACTGGTTTCTTTGGAATTATTTATTAGTTAACAAAATCAAGTCCTAATTAATTGGAATAGGCTTCTCTGTAATTAACAAATGAATTCCAATATACACAGTTCCCTTTGAACAAACAGACATGAAAAGAGAGGAACCTGCAGAAACTTATGTACTCCAAGGAAGCACTTGTAAAGGTCTCAATGAAAAGGAATTCATTAACTAAATAAAATAAACTTACATAACAAGGTGTCAATTAACTGGACAGTTTCTCAGCAATGAATTTATTTAGTGAAAGGTGCAACAGTTTCCAGTTAAAAGGGCATGCAAATGAATGTGAGGAAGAAGAGAAACTGATTAATCATTGATAGAGTGCTGCAGGAGCAGTTTAGGGGCTGCAAGGAAACACTTATAAAAGTAGAAAATGTGTTTACTGTCAACTGTAGCAGATATCTTGTCAAGCAACTAAACAAAATGGCATTGAAGTGTTTATCTCTCTTTTGGTGGGGGATGTGAGCAGAAGAGGCAGGCAATCAATTGGGGAGAGAAAGAGAAAAGCTCACGTTCTGCTGAGAAACACAACCAATCCAAACTAAACGTGCACTTCAATATAGCAGGCATCTTGGACAATTGGCTCTCAAAGTCATTTGGCAAAATGGCTCATCATCAGAACTTCCCAACAAGTACTAAGACATCGCTCAGCTGATGGTGAGAAGGCCTTTCATATCCTTCATGTTTGCCTGGATTCTCTGTGCCACTGTATGATGCCCTCGAAACAGCCTCGGGGGTGGAGGTGGGGGGAGGTGGTTAAAGACTGTTACCCATCTGCTGCTGGAATGTGCCTTTGCAAAGGAAGTCTGGAGACAGATGTAGTGGGTTTTGTCTCAGTTCATCCCGAGCAGCTCCATCACCCACGACTCGGTGCTCTATGGTCTGTTCCCAGGGACACACACTGAGACAACCATCAACTGTACCTGGAGGATCATCAACTCGGTGAAAGTTTCGGGACTGCAGAGTTAGAAAGTTATTGATCAAGTTCGTTTCCTTCAGACCTGAAGTCAAATTGCACAGTTACATGTGAACAATCTCCAGAAGGTACTTGACATAAACAATTATTGTGCAAAGTAAAAGCCCTTTGAACAGGGAATAACACGGTCAGAGGATTGGCTGACTGGCAGAGAGAGTGAGGGTGTATAAATAGATCTTTTCAGATTGGCAGCATGTGACAAGTGGGGCTCTGTAGGAGGCAGGGCTAGGCCCTTGACATTTTATCATTTATATCAGTGATGAAGATAGAGGGGATTGAATTTGCAGAGGGCACAAGAGATCAGAAAGTATTTGTGGAAATGTCATAATAAGGATGCAGACTGATAGACATTGATTAATGAAGTAGGTAAAAATCTTCAAAACCAGTTATAATGTGAGGCAAGTGTGAAATCGTTCACTTTGATAGGATGAATGAAAAATCAGTATCACTTCATTGACTGCAAATCTAAGTGTTCTACTGCATGAGTCACACAGGTTACTGCAGCGACAGCAAGTGGTCACAAAGGTTAATGAAATGCTATCCCTTATTGTGAGAGGAATTGGACACAAGGGTGTGAATGTTGTGATTCAGTTATAGAGTCAGAGAGTCATGCAGCACCCTGCAGTCCTCACTTTTGCCTTCGGTCTAAAGAGTCCATGCTGACCAAATCCCAAACTAAACTAGTCCCACTAGGAGAAAGTGAGGACGACAGATGCTGAAGATCGGAGTCGAAGAGTGTGTTGCTGGAAAAGCACAGCAGGTCAGGCAGCATCTGAGGAGCAAGAGAGTTGACATTTCGGGCATAAGCCCTTCATCAGGAATGAGGCTTGTGGGCCAAGGGGACTAAGAGATAAATGGGAAGGGGGTGGGACTGGGGGAAAGGTAGCGGGGAATGTGATAGATAGATGAATGTAGAGGTGAAACATCCTGGTAAACCTCTTCATACCCGCAACATCCTGGTAAACCTCTTCTGAACTCTCTCCAGCTTAATAGTATCCTTCCCATTTAACAGGAAGACCAAAACTGGACACAGTATTCCAGAAGAAGCCTCACCAATGTCCTGTACAATCTTAACATGGTTTCCCAAGTCCTAAACTCAAAGGACTAAGCAATGAAGGTAAATAATAGGACACTGGTGAGACCATATCTTGAAAACTGTTAGCAATTTTGGTCCCTTTATTTAAAGAAGGATGTAGATGTATTGCAGGAGATTTACTAGGTCGTTACCTGGAATGAATGAGTTGTGTCATGAGGAACAGGCTGGCCTTGTTTTCACTAGAATTTAGGAGTGAATGGTGACTTGATTGAAGTTTATAGGATCCCAAATGGTCCTGATGAGGTCCATACGGAAATAGGTGTTTAGTCTTGCGAGCGAGTCTAGACCTAGGAAATGCTGTTTTAAAATTATGGTGTCACCCTTTTAGGGCAGAGATTAGGATTTATTTTCTCTCAGAGGCTTCTGTGGTTTTGGAACTCTCCCTGTTTTAGGTGGTGGAAACAGGGTCATTGAATACTTTTAAGGTTGAGATAGATAGATTCTTGTCAGACAAGGGCGTCAAAAGTAATCAGAGGTAGATGAGAATGTGAAATTCCGAACACAAATAGATCAGCCAAGAATTGAATAGTGGAGCATTTGGACAAACACATGGATAGGAAAGGTTTTGAAGGATATGGGCAAAGTGCAGGGAAATGGGGTTAGCATGGATGGACATTTTGGTCGGCATGGACCAGTTTGAGCCAAAGGGCCTGTCTGTTTGCTGTATCTATGACTCTATGGAGCTGGCATGAAGTGGCGAATGGGCAACGTCTGCTCCCAGTTCATACATTCAGATGTTCAAATGTGTTAGGCTTACCCTTTCAGCTGCCATTCTGAAGTACATGAGAGCAGTTTCATTATTCTGAGGCACAATTTCATTTCCTTCAGAATACATCTAGAAAACAAAGTTATAGTTACAGTAACTTCATTCAAGATATTTAAACCCAGAGGGTTGGAAGTGAAGCAGTGAATCCGGTCTGGCGGCAAGCAGCAATCCGTGATGGCCTGCAGTTTTAAAATGGAGGAGTGAATCACATAGTCAGCTAAATATTTTTCTAAAATGTACCTTTCTGATGACAGAGTGTCAACTGCATGCAGATGGTGGACAAACTGGGGATTCACTTTTGCCCACGTAAACAGAAAAGACCGTAATTGTAGTTATTGTGCATGTTTATAATGTGAATGTCTGTACATAAATGATTGTTAAAGCAACTATAATGATAATAATTATTAAGCTTATTATTTGTGGGAAGATTGGCTCTAGTTCTATCCTGCACCATTCTGCTCTCTTGCAGAAGCTTGTGAGAAATTGGGTAATGTCAGCAACTTTCTCAGCTGCTGCACAGAATCTTCTTCTGGTACAAGAGGACTTGAGTGTCAGCTGGAGAACTGGCAAAGTGACCCATGCTGCCTTTCCCAGGGGAACCCTACACGTCGGCGATGTCTTCCTCTGGAATCCAATCTCCTGGGTGTTCACAAATAACACAGAATAGTTCATACGAGACCATAGTTGCTGCTGCTGGAAGAGCAGGATCACAGACGGTCCAGGACAAGAGTAATTGATTGAAGGGGAAGTTCTCCTGGGTTGGGGGCATAGGGAGAAGCGACAAGGGGTTGGTCAGAAGCAAGGGCCAGAGCTTGGCTCCCAGTGGTCAGCCTCCTGCCTGATGTTCAATCCCTCTATCAGGAACTGAACCATGTCCCACACTCCGAATGAGAGAAGTTGGGCAGTAGTGGTTGTGAATCCTGGGTGGCAATGGGCCCATCTCCATGTGGGTTCATCCCAGTGGCACTTAAACCCCACGGTGGGCATCAGAGCTGCAAGGTCAACCATGAGCCTTCTGGACCAGAATCTAATTCTGGCAAAGGCAGAAACGCAGCAAAATTCAGGTAGACCACCAGTCAAGTCTGATTAAATGCTCCTTCTGCCTCCAATACACTAGAAGATTCTGCTCAAAGCATCCTCTGAAACCTTCAGTAATTAAATAATTTTTTTTCTAAATGGATGGGCACCTTTGCCAATGATTTATAGGAGTTGCTTGAAGCAAAATAATCTGTTTGTTTTATCTATTGCTAAAACTGAAATAAGTTTAAAGACACATCGTCAATACTCCTTACTGGCATGGTGGCACAGTGGGGGCAGCACGGTGGCATAGTGGTTAGCACTGTTGCCTCACAGCCAGAGACCCGGGTTCAATTCCTGCCTCAGGCAACTGACTGTGTGGAGTTTGCACATTCTCCCCGTGTCTGCGTGGGTTTCCTCCGGGTGCTCCGGTTTCCTCCCACAGTCCAAAAATGTGCGGGTTAGGTGAATTGGCCATGCTAAATTGTCCATAGTGTTAGGTGAAGGGGTCTGGGTGGGTTGCGCTTCGGCGGGGTGAGTGTGGACTTGTTGGGGCAAAGGGCCTGTTTCCTCACTGTAAAAAATGGATGGCACGGTGGCTCAGTGGTTAGCACTGCTGCACAAGGAGTTTGCACATTCTCCCTGTGTGTGCGTGGGTTTCTTCTGGGTGCTCCGGTTTCCTCCCACAGTCCAAAAATGTGCAGGTTAGGTGAATTGGCCAAGTTAAATTGCCTGTAGTGTTAGATGAAGGGGTAAATGTAGGGGAATGGGTCTGGATGGGTTGCGCTTCGGCGGGTCGGTGCGGACTTGTTGGGCCAAAGGGCCTGTTTCCATACTGTAAGGAATCTAATCTTTAAATCATTGCTTACTGCCCTCTATAGGGAGTCTGTAATATTGCATGGAAATCATGAATAATTTCAAACATAAAAGCACACAGCACTAGGTTACAGTCCAATTGGAAGCACTAGCTTTCTGAGCACTGCTCCTTCATCAGGTGGTTGTGGAGTATAAGATCGTAAGACACAGAATTTATTGCAAAAGTTTACAGTGTGATGTAACTGAAATTATACATTGAAAAATACCTTGATTGTTTGTTAAGTCTCTCATTTGTTAGAATGACCATGATAGTTTCACTTGTTTCATATGTAAATCGCAAAACCTTTTTTTAAAAGTTACATTCTCAAGTGAACTTTGACAACTGTTGTCAGCCCAGACAATGTACTGGGTATTAGCACCCCTCTGTGCTGCTGTCTGTGCCATAATGTTTAGACTGATTCTAATCTAAAAAAATGAATTAACAGAATCTTACATGTATTCATGCAGTTTTTGAGCCAAGTACAATGTAACTGTGTAAGTACAAATTCACCCCACAAATTTGTATGTATATGTGTATAGGAGTGTGTGTGTGTGTGACCTGTAGTGTGACATGAACCCAAGATCCTGGTTGAGGCCCTCCCTATGGGTACCGAACTTAGCTATCAGTCTCTGCTCGGCCACTTTTCGCTGCTGCCTGTCCAAAATCTGCCTTGGAGGATGGTCACCCGAAGATCTGAAGTTGATGGCACAGATTAATTTATAATTTCAGTTACATCACACTATAAGCTTTTGCTATAAATTCTGTGTCTTACAATCTTATACTCCACAACCACCTGATGAAGGAGCAGTGCTCCGAAGGCTAGTGCTTCCAAATAAACCTGTTGGACTTTAACCTGGTGTTGTGAGATTTTTAACTTTGTACACCCAGTCCAACACCGGCATCTCCAAATCATAAACAATTTCAACCAAAATTATGTTATCTGACTTGACCTATAACACACAATATGAGATCACCACAGATACATTTACAGGCTCAATGTAAAATATATTTATATCATACTCTGTTTTATAAACAAAAAAGCAAAAAGCCAATCACATAAATATGCTCTGCAACCCAAATTGTAATGTTTACATGAACAATTAGGACAAAAAGTTTGTTAATGCAAAAGGCCAAATAATGACCAATTTTCAAAGCTCTACTCTTATTACCTTTCCTAAAAAGCCCAAGGCATTGGTACTGCCACCATGAGCCGCCTTTGATAAGTAGTAGACAGCCTTCTAAACAAAGAGAGAAAATAGTTTATTCAGTATATTCCAAACAACCTGTTGAATTTACAATGAAGCCTCTATTTATGTTATATCATAAATGAGTCTTAAAGTTGTGATAGCATATTTACAAAAGGTCTTTTCACCCTGCATTTTTCTTCTTCCTTTGTTAAAGACACATCTGTTTATATTTCTGCATATGCAAGTTGTCTTTCAATTGCTCAGCCAGCCATTTTTCATGCTTTGTGCCTTGACAGGTTCATAACCAAACGCAATCTCAAACTTAATGCACATCCACATGTTGACTCTCCAGTGCTCTTTCTCCCAGATGGTGACCAGGAGCAAGCTCCCTTGCTGACTTTCACCTGCTTGCAGTGGAAAAGATTGAGACCCCTCACAGTTCCCTAATGCCACTACAGTTAACTCAGTACAGAACGGAAATGTTCCAGTCTGAGTGGTTCAGTTACACCTTGAAAGGTCTGATTTTAATCCCTCCACCACTGGCTGCCATGCCTTAAGGTTTGGAATTCCTCCAGAAACCTACTATACCCTCCACTGCTTTTTACTCTTTTAAGATGTACTGCAAAATGTTTGGTTTTAAAACATAAGACCAAACTGTGATTACCTGCATTAATGTCTCCTTATGTGGGCTTGGTGTCAAATTCAATCTGATCATTATCCTGTGTAGCACCTTGATATTGTAAAGATTCCATAGAAGAGTTTTACATCATGGACTCAGGGGAATTTAGGAAAAACTTATTTACCCAGAGTAGTTAAAACGTGGAACTTCCACAGGGAGTAGCTCTGAGGTATGTAGCATTTAAGAGGAAAACGAATTCGGGAGAAAGGAATGGAAGCATTGGTGATATAGTCAGATGAAGAGGGTAGAAAAAGGCTCAAGTGAAGGGAGGGGTCTCATTGAAACATATGAAATCTTGATGGGACTGGACAGGAATGATGCAGGAAGAATGTTCCCTATGTTGTGGAAGTCCAGAACGAGGAATTGCAGTCGAAGAATAAAGGGTAAGCCATTCAGGACTTGAGGAGGAATTTCTTCTCTCAGTGAATTATGACCCCATGGAAATCTCTCCCATGGGAAGCTATTGGGGCCAGTCCATTAGATATATTCAAGAGGGAACTGGATGTGACCCTTGTGGCTAAAGAGATCAAGGAGCATGGGGAGAGAGCGGGAGTGGATACCAAAATTGCATGATCAGGCATGATCATATTGAATGGTGGTACAGGCTCAAAGGGCTGAATGGCCTACTCCTGCAGCTATTTTCTATGTTTCTATAAACAACAGCATGGGCCAGTTAAGCTGAATGGCTTGTTTCTATGCCATAAATGCTCCAATGAGAAATTGTGGACATTATTTTAGCACTATTTTGCAGTTTACGCCAATCTAATTTTTTAAAAAATTCATTAATTACAGAATTCTTACACACACTTGCTTTATTTTTGGATTGCTTCCCATCTATGCATAGGTTTAAAAAAGTCCATCCTCTGATGCACCTACCTCGAAGTCTTGTTCTATTCCTTTGCCTCCAGTTAGGTGAAGCTGACCAAGGCCAACCTGTGAGGGAATGCATTGTGAATCAATTTCAGAATGCCAAAAAGGCAAACTCTTTCTTTTTTCAAAAAAGTAACAAAGAGTAGTAATTTAACCAATGCAGTACTTGGTTTTTTTTAAAAAGACAATACGAAAGATTGATATATTTGCAATTGAAAGAAACCTGCCACACTGTAAACTGCTCAAAATATGCAGCTACTCTTATTGAAGTAAATTTCTATTTTGGCCAAACAATTAAAAACTACAATTTACCACAAAGTTCAAAGATCTTTTATGGAGTTATAATTTACGCATCATTCATGTTGCTTAAATTTGAACTAAGTGGGGTAGTTAGTATTAATATCTAGAGTTTCTTTTAAGAGGAGTGGGCTAGCTGAGTTACTATTGCAGAGAGCTGGCATGGATAGGATGGCCCAAATGGTCTTCTTTTGTGCTGTATTAATTCTATGAAATTATTGAAGGGATTGGAGCAAATGGAAAATGAACTTCAACAAGCCAGCTTTTCCAACATCTTTACAGACGGGTACACATACAAACTTGAGTAAAAATAAAAATCTGCAAGATTTAAAATTAACAATTCAAAATGTTTGGTGACATCTTCTTGAAGTAATAAGCTGTTGGGTGTTTTTGTTGAAAGAAAATTAACAAAAGTAAGGTGGTGCAGTTTGGTACCTGTGACTGGAGATCTCCTTTCTCTGCTATAAACTGATAGTACTGATACAAATCTAAATCCATTATTTCACCATTGGAGCTCAGATTTTCAGCTCTTTCTGTCAGTCGAACCTTTTCAGTTGGAATTTCACCAAAGAGAGCAACATTATCTGCCACTGTTAGTGAGTAAAAAAAGAATTAACTTTTGCATCATCTAGTGTATCACACTATTGAAGGTATAATAGTATATTGTATGAGCTCTCATCCTCTTTGTAAACAAAGTAGATTTATTAAAAGGTATCAGAGAGCTAAAGCATTTGCATTACTTGTATTAACATTTAAAAGTGACAATTTGAATCATGCAAAATTTAATTTGTATTGGAAATAACACAAGCTTAGGAAGATTGTCCATGTCAAGGAATAATTAGAAGTGAGATTTAGGACTAAAGTTAAGGGAGCACTTGAATTAATGTTTAGCTCCTCCCCTGATGTTTCAAAGCATTAATGAAAACAACAAACAAATATGGCTTTTATGATCCTGTTGCTCATATCCTAATTTATAAAAATGTCCTGTTCACTCATTGTACTTGTGTTTGCAGGCCTACATGGGCTCCCAGTAGGAACATGCTTTGAATTTAAAATTGTTGTCCTTTATTTTCATGTGCCTCCTTTGTTGTGATCCTCCTATTCTATGTAATTTTCTCCAATGATATTCTGGGCTAGGTTTGTCATTCCTTGTGAATTAATGACAGGTGTCTTTTCTTCATATATGTATTTTGCAATTAAGAGAGTTCACTTTTAAGGACTCTGTGTTCTGTGTACAATGTTGTGACTCTTCCTCGTAGTTAGTGTGTTATGCGTCTGCAAATTACATATACAGAAACCAGCTGGTTTTCTTTTTGTTGTAACTGCATCAGAACTTGTAATGTTTCATACTGTTATAATTGTTTATTTATTCATTCATAAACTGGCTCTTGGAGGTAACCAATCCCTATGAGATTCTGAACACTCCCATTTTATTTCTTCATCTCTCTTTGATTTAGAGGCATGAGTGGATTACATCCCTATCTGTTACCAATCGGTTCAGGTTAACATGTCGTCACAATGAATTCATTCTAGTTGCAAAAGTTTAGGAACACCAAAAAGCAAATTACTGAGTCATGTACGTTCTGAAAGTTAGTTCAATGCAGTAACGTTTGGATAGCTTCTGCCTCTTTAAGAACAGCCAACATTTTTCGTAAAACAAAAACAAAAATTGCTGGAAAAGCTGAGAACAGACCTGCTGAGCTTTTCCAGTCATTTTTGTTTCTCTATCTGATGTACAGCATCAGTGGCTCTTATGATTTTTATATAACAATTTTCCCATGGAAGTTCAAAGATGATTACCATATTTCGCTGCGGTTTTGTAATGAATGAGGGCTGCTTCACAATGCTGAGGCAGATTAATGCCATTAAGGTACCTGTAGCCCTGTTGAAAGAGAAGTCATTGCATTTAGTGCTGTGGTTTCAAAATTATTGGCTATTATGATTCAATGCAACCAAACATTATTTAAATTGTACAAATTTAGCACCTACCAAAATCATATGTGCCACGAAGTTTCCACCCAATGCAGCAAATGTATAATACACCAGAGCCTGAAAAATATTTATAGCAAGATTTCTGCTCAGTATATACGTTTATAAAATCTAGCATCAATTCCAGCAAAGTAATCCCATTGCACTTAATATGACATAGTGAGATTCATAATGAATAGGTTAAGGAGACAGCTATTTCGAACTGAGATGAAGAAAAATTTCTTCATTCAGTGGGCTCTGAATCTTTGGAATTTTCTGGCCTATGGATTTTCAGAGGATGACGACATTTAAAGGGGAGATGGAGAGACTTTTAGACTCTAAGAGAATCTAGGGCTTTGTGGATTTGGTCAGAAAGTGAATGTGAGTTTTACAGTATAGCAGGCTTGAGGGGGTAAATGGCCTACTTTTATTGATGACCATTTGTTATCATAATAGCCAACTCACAGTTATTTACAGTGACAGTATCACATGCTTGTCAATACCATTGTGTCACTTGTCATGATGGACTACAAAATAATTTACAATCTGATCAGGGATCCGCCACAAATTAAGTAATGAACCCAAAGGACCATCATGAACAGGGAAAACCTAAAGTTGTTAAATCTGATATCGCAAAGTTTTGCAACGATCTATTTAAACAGTGAATTATTAAGTATAAGTTTTGAAACAGAAAATTATTTTTCTGTACCATCTGCTGTAGTGAGTGGGAGAACTCCCTAAATCAGATAGAGACCAGAAAAAATACTTTCTTATAACAAGAATGTTACGTCATGCAATACACAATGGATTATAATATAATTAATCTCCTATGACAAAATTTACAGAAAACCTTTTGCTCTTTCTTCACACTATTTCCTGCCCAATGACCAATTCCTTCAACATTTTTGGTCCTCCTTATTTTGTGTCTCTGTCTTGACATCTTTTTCCCTTATCTCTCCCTCTTTCTCTATTCCCCACTCTCTCCTGTTTCTCTCTTGCCCCAGCTGTTTCTTTCCCTCTCTTTGTCTTTATCTGTCTCTTGCTCCCTGAGCCCGTCCTTACCTCCTTCTCCCCTTGTCTCAAACTGTCCCTCATCTCTCACTGCCACGTCCTTCTCAATGTGATATATGTATCAAGCTGTCCAACTCATTTGTCATTTGCCTGCCTTACTCTTGCTGTGAGTCTTTGATATTTGAGGTAAAAAGTTAGCAGGGTTCACAGTATTAAAACTGTTTTCTCTCTGTGTGTCATGTATGTGCATGAGACAAATGTGTTTGCACAGGGACACAAATGTGATTCTAGGAAAAAAATGCACATTTGTGCTAAAATATGGAACACTGCCTTCTGAAGCTGCCGTGCCTGAATATTTTTAAAAGGGATATTTCTTCATTGAAGCTTCTGTCCTGCATGATGCTTGTAATAAAGCTTTTCTAACTTCAGCTTGCTCTAAAATCATAGTAGTTATTGTTTCACAAGTCTCTATCCCCTCTATTTCCAATGCTTCAATGTGTCACTCACACATGTTCTTTACTGATACACTCAATATCTATCTTATCATTTTGAAGGCCTTTGAAATGTAGTAATCAAGCCGTTAAAGAAACATCAACCACATGGGCAAGCAAGATTGTCAAGCTGGGAGGAAGAATGATTTCAGGACTGGAAGAGGAGGAAGCAATGGATAGCAGTGAGAATGTGAAAGAAATGTGGTTTGGAAAAGAATGAAAATAGGGATATAATTGAGAATATTGAATATTTTGGAATGCTTTCAAGTGGAATTGAAATCCTGGGCCAGGGAGGATTTTGTGGATGGGGTGGGTTAAACTGAAACATGCTTGTATTTGTAAAGTGCATTGCAAATACTGGAATCATAGAATGTGCAGTGGAAGCAGCTGGTGGATGTGAGAAAAAGAGGAGGAAGAATAGGATCATGGAGGAAGTCTGGAGATCAGAAAGTCTCAGGAGATATTCAATAATAAGGGGGACACAAACCTGAAGGCAGTGAGTTATGCTGGGTGTTGAGCACGTGGGATAAATACCAGAGTTAGGGGAAGGGGGAATATGAGCCAGAGGTACTGAAGGGAAAGTTGGAATGGCCAAGCAGATTAACATAGACTAAAATGGAGATTGGGAAAAACAAGTGTTGGAGAGCATAAGGAGTGGAAGAAAATGGATTTGGAAATTGACAAGGACAAAGATTAGGTTTCAGATCAAGCACCCAGGTTTCGAGTACTGATCCAGATCTAGAATGGCCACATTTGGGTATGGAGTATAGACAATAATAGCCAGTGTCTATAGCTGAGGAAAAGCACAGGTGTCAGACAGCTAAAAAGCTGTTGAGGTATTTTGGGACAACAAAGAGCCAGAGACACTAGAAGGGAATGAAAACAATGAAAGAGATGTTGGATTCCGCTTGGAGCAGCTGTGTTCTGGTGGGACAGAAATTCTAACCATCCCTTTGATTCTGTCATCATTCCAAACAACTTTGGTTCGGGGTCATTACTTCAGCATCAAAAATTACCTAAGAGTTCCCTTCTCAAAGATGGGATCCAACAGTGGCAGTAGGAATACTTCAGCAACACAAAACATCAAAAGAATCTAAAGGGGCACCAGAACCACGAACAAGGCCCTGGTATGTCTCCACATGCTATAATCTGCATGTAACCTTCTATCATCTGTGACAACTTGTCTTTATCCCATAGTGTCCCAATTTAAATACCCCCCAAATTTTCTTTTTATCCTTTCTGAGTTGACACCATTTCTCTTCTATTTAAATACTATTCAATTACTAGAAGCTTCTTTTGCTCTCAAGACATTCTGGTTCCCCAAGACATTCTGGTTCCCCAAGACATTCTGGTTCCCCAAGACTGTTTTTCAGATTTAAACAGGCCCAATCTGCCCTCTCTAAAAGATCAATTCATAAGTTCAGGGAGTTCTTCCTAAGGTCCTGGCCAATATTTATCAACCAACCATATCAATCAATATCCAAACTAGATTATCCGGACATTTACATATTACTGTTTGTGGAAGTTGTCATGAGCAAACTTGCCTGTTACATCTCCTATATTAAAACACTGAATACACTTCAAGTATACTTAATTCTCTGTGAAGCACTTTGAAATATCCTGTAAAGATGTGATGGAAATGTTTCTTTTCTTGCTCCCAGTACTGAGTTCCGAGCTGTATGTTAATGGCAGAGTTTGTTGGCACTGAAACCATGGGGGCAACTGCACCTTTGTGCTGTCTCAGAAACACCCATGTACATCGTTCCGGACCCTTGACATGGTCCCAATAGCCCCGCCACTCTGCACCAGCCCCCTCCCCTTCTCCCCAACTGTGCTTGAATCGCCACATCTCTATCCTCAGCCCTCCCCTTTACCACCCACTGCCCCAAAACCACCCCCCTACCCCTGTTCCAATGCCACACACCCCACCCCCTCCCAATCCACAGTCTCCAGCGAACTCCTGTCAAGTATACCTGCAATGACCCTGAGGCCAAATTTACTTGTTATAGAATCATTGGCTGTGAGGAAGCCTATTCCAATAATCTCAACCTTTGATCAATAACCTTTTTTTAATGTAAATCATACATGTTACTCGTGGCTTCTCCTACCAAAGCAGATATTGTTGCTTCTAACCTCCCACTAGAAATAGAAAGTAGAGGGACCCAACAAAGGCTGATATGGCTTGAATGTTGGATCTTGATGATTATTAGGAGCAATATCTGAATGAAATGAAATATTCTCAATTCATCTGTCATGCTCAATATTTGCTCTTAATACACTGAATGATGTCTTGCAACATCATGTCACTGTCAATGACCCCCATCAGCAGATTTAGTATTTTCTCTGATCTAATTATTCATAAAATTACACCAGCTACATCTTCTTACCTTAGGTTGGTTAAATTCCACACCAATACCGGTGGCATGCATGAATCCTAATGCCTAACAAAAGCCCAAAAAGAAAACACTTGTTTAAAATTATTCACAGAATTTCGGTACACTATTTCAACTTAAGCATTCACAAACAGTTTGATTTCCAATGTGTTGCTAAATTATGTGTTTAACTTTTTGAAAATAATGTTTGTCATAATAGATAATAAGAAGTAGATAAGATGCATCTCAAATGTTAATTGGAAAAATTAAAACATTGAAATATTTCCTCAAAGTATTATACCATTTTCTGAGAAAAATGTATGTTTTGAACAATCTGCCGCATTACAGTGTGGTGCTGCACAACATGGGCTTGGGGTTAGGCCCTCCACACAATGAGTGTCTACACTGAGAATGGGACAACTGTCACAAAGGTCCATTGAGAAAAAGTCTTTCAGGCAAAGTGCACCCAAGCTATGAAAAGCCCATCGGGATGATAAATGTTAACTGTAATTATGAATGTACTGATTAATGTACAGTATGGGAAGAAACTTATTTTGCTTGCAGCTTATGCATTGTCACATATCAAACCTCACAAATATAATGGGATATGTTTTTGGAAAACAAAATCTGCACTTCTCTAATTCTGACTTCTTGAACATCACTGATTTTAATTGTTCCATCATTTGGTGACTGTGCCTTCAGCTGCTTGGGCCCTAACCTCTGGAATTCCCTCCATGTGGCTCTCCACCTCTCTCTTCTCCTTTAAGATGTTGCTTAAAACTAAATCTTTAATCTGACCATGTGCCCCAATATCTCTTTAAGTGGTTTATTCTACATTTTGTTTCATACTGACCGTACGAAGCATCTTGGGACATTTTACGAAGTTAAACACATTAAATAAACACACATTGTTTTTGTTAAACAAAGGTGAACTTTTCCCTCATTGGGAGAAAGGATAAAATAAATTTCAAAGGCAATTCAACATTTGCTTACTCTTCTTGAATACCATCTGGTAGTCGGTTTCAGGACATCACTTCTCAACCATCGTTTTTCTTGGCTAGGAATACTGTACACATATTGATGCTTATGGGGTGAATAATTTTTCAAATGAGGTGGGAACATAACACAAGCCCAAGTTAAATACTGAAAAAGTTACACATGGGCTGGATAATATTAAATTGCAACCTTATACTGTTGGGAATATTCCTAGCCCTTTGTTTTAAACTAAATCTTTTTAATGCAGCAACATCTGCTTTCCAATTCAAAATAATTTTCATGAGCAATATTTGACAAAACCATTCCCAAGATCTTAAGAAATGGTAGCCCTTCAAATAGTAGTTCTGTTTTAGCAGGTCAGCACAAACGAGCAACTATGTTTTATCATTTTTTTCCCATGCTAATTCCATTTTGAAGGAGCTCACAGTTTGGGCCTTATGAGAGCCATTTTCTGCCAGGGCTTCAAAGAGATCTTTAGCTGCCGTGACGTTCTGGGGCAGTTGGTCACCAAATAATAAGGCAAAGGCTATTCGCTCCATGGCTTTCCTACTTCCGAAATCAGCTGCTTTCACCAGTAGTTTATAACCTCTACTTAAAAACAGGAAATATAAAGTGTTAGAAGCAGAAAAATTCAAACGTCTCCTGATATTATTGAATATAAGCCTCTGCTATATGAATACTATTGGAGGCTACATGTTGAAGAGATAAGAATGTCTGTGGACTGACCATCAGCAGAACCAACATCACCATGGAGAAGACTGTCGTGAGAAGAAATTTAACTGTTTAACAACTTGGCTAGTAACATAAGCCTTCAATGATGTAGAACCAATTGACAGCATATGGCACTGCATTTGTGAAATAGCTCTTTTCTTGGATAATAAATAATGTAAGGGAACTCAACTGTTCAGACCTTCTGTTCAGAGGCCTGTCAATCCTGTACCTTCGCAGCTCCTTCCAATCCTCTGCTGCAAATGCAGCAGAGACTGCTATTCCAAAGTGTGGCTTTTGAGCCACACCAGATAATGCTTAACACAAAGCTTACATCATGATGCAAACCACTGTTTCATGAGACACAAAGCTGTCAATGATCAATGAATTGCAATACACATGAGGAGTCAGGACCAAATGTTGTCTTCTGCTGAAGCAGGGTGATTGAAAGGAGGATAATTGGACCAGGTTGCACAGTTGTACTAGTGCCCATTTTAAGCTGTCCTTATTTTTCTGACATAGTTCTGTGATCTCTTTTATTAATCATCAGCTGGCAGAAAGATGACAAATTAGAAAACAGAGAAATAGGGTTGGTTGGAATACTACAGCTTTGATGCAGTGCAGATGAGCAGCTACAAGACATAAAACTGATGAGGTGCTGTAAAATGACAGAATAGCATATCAAGGTTATTTAGGCAGTCTCCTTTATAAATGTTGTCACAGGAATTTGTATTGGGGAAAAGCTGAAAAAAAAGGTGTGACAGAAACATGGCAGAAGGAGAAGTAAGTTTAGGCAGTATGCAGATGTTTGAAGATGTAAGATTTTTTTATATAGATATTTTTATTAGAAATTTAACATTTTTACAAGTTTACAAAAATAAACAAAACTCTCAAGTACAAACATTGATATACAATTAAATCTTAAATATATAATAACCAAAATTTAACAAAAGAAAAATACCGAGAAAAAAAACAAAACTCAACTAACTACTAATCTAACCTACAACTAACCAGAGTGTATATTTAAGTCTCTTACATTGTTCAAACAAGAGAAAGAGAAAAAAAACAACAGATAACACAGAAATTGGGTAGTGAGATACATGCTCGGAATGTGTTAACATCAAATGTAACAAACCCGTATTCATGCGGGATTCCTCCTCCAAGGGGCCCTGGACCAGCCAGGTTCGTAATCTCAATTAAATAAAAGCCCTTGTTAGGATAGCCGAAATATCTGTATACATATAATTCAAGAAGGGCTGCCATATTTTATGAAATAATTTGGTCTTTCGGTGCACCATATTTGTAAGGAAGTCAAGGGGAATACATTCCATAATTAATCTGTGCCAATTTGAAAGTCCAGGGGGGCCCTCAGCCACCCAGTTTCCCAAAATATTTTTCCTTGCACAGAAAGAGAGAATAGAAAATAATCTCTTCCCATGCATATCCAGGGAGGGTAAGTTCGAAAAGCCCAAAAGGAGAGATACAGGGTCCACTTTAATTTCCGTTCCTAAAATTTCTGTCAGGGTACTTGTTACTTTAGTCCAATATCTATGGATCTTATGACAGGTCCATAGGCAATGTACAAGAGTGCCCACCTCTATTTTACATTTGGGACACATTGGAGATGCTCCTGCCTTAAATTTTGCCAATCGATCCGGTGCTAAATGGGCCCTATGAATTATCTTCAGCTGGATAGCCTGAGTTCTTCTGGCGTTTTCCCAAATGTCATTCCACGTTTCGATAGAGATTTCTAGTCCCAAATCCTGATCCCATGTTTTAAGCAGATTGTCCATACTTCATCATGTAGTAAATGATAAATAGTACTGACGGAAGATACCCCCATTGGTCATAGTACTCCACATTCTCTATCTGATTTATAAAAACTATCTAATAATGTAGTCTTCTTCTGTATATAATCTCGAATTTAGAAGTATCGAAAGAGGTCTCCATTAGGTAATCCGAATTTCTGACGCAGCTGTCCAAAAGACATCAGGACCCCATCTTTAAATAGGTCCCCTAGACATGAGATACCCCTGGATCTCCAGTGTTTAAAAGTGGCATCTGTAAACTCTGGTTGGAATCCCCTGCTCCCACTATCGGCGCATAGGGGGATGTTTTATGTGAGTTGCCTTCATTTTGCCGCATTATATTCCAAGCTTTAATTGTGTTTAGTATTATAGGGTTTTTACAGTGATCCATAATGATTTTCCTCTTGTCTGAAAATAAAAGGTTAATAAGTGGGCACTTTACTTGAGAAGCCTCGATATCCAGCCAGATTGATTGCAGATCATACAAGACCCAATCAGCTATGTAACTTAATAGGGAACTTAACTGATATTTCCTAAAATCTGGGAAGTCCAATCCTCCCCTGTAAGATTTTTTTGAAGGACTCATTTCAGGTTTGTGCCAAAGTAAGGTACCAGACTGACACGGCACAGGTACACTTTCTCAAATCTGGCCACTGCGAAAGCTGGTATTGTCTGAAAACTGTGTCAAGATTAGAGTGGTGCTGGAAAAGCACAGCAGGTCAGGCAGCATCCGAGGAGCAGGAAAAATGATGATTCAGGCAGGAACCCTTCATCAGGAATGGCTCCTGACCTTGCTGCTTGACCTGCTGTGTTTTCTAGCATCACTCTAATCTTGGCTCTGATCTCCAGATCTGCAATCTTCACTTTTGCCATTGTCTGAAAACTGGACATTCTTTAATTGATCCTTTCTCATTTTAAACTGGTGTGCTAATGAACTAGGGGGTGCATGGAAGGGCTATTAAATCCATTGTTTGTAAACTGACTTAATATCAGTGACAACATGAACATTGACCTAAAGTGCTTCGCAATTGTAACAGTTAGTTTTCTGCTGTGTTCCCTATTCACCAGATTAAATGTTCTAATTTTTTTCAGAAAATCCCAGACGGTTCCAAAATCCACCACAATCCAAATTCAAGGCTGCCAGGTTTGAGAGAATGTACTGGTACAGTTGTGTAAATAAGATTGGGCCTTAACTTTCAGATTTTACAATATTAAAACCTCCAAATTGAGTACAGAATTCCAATATTTCTTAATTAACATATTACATCTACTCAGCTAATATTTAATATTTCCTAAATCCACAGAAGGTTAACGAATGTAAAATGTTTTGTCAGTCTGTGATTTATCTGTCCTTATCAATAATATGTGAGAAAAAAGTAAGACACTTAACATTAATAGAATAATTGAAATGTTTGCTGGAATTTAGTTCCTTGAGTGAAGTGGTGACTGGTGTCCCAATTAACTTATGATGAAGGATATAGAAAATATGCTACCACCACAAAATTACTCAAGATCAAGGATCCTTGTTGAAGAGATTTAGAAGTTCATTTAGAAAACTATTCTGAAAAACAACACAGAAATGATCTGCATGTGTAACTGATAATGTACACGTTAATCAATACATGTTTATAAAGGTTACTTTTTATTACAAAATATTGAAACATGTTAAAATAAAAAATAAAACTTACACAAGAAGAAAGGATATTGTTATTTGTTTTATAACCTGGCAATGCTTTCAGATTTAATTCAAAAACTCTAAATTAATTTTTTAAAAATCATTCACAAAAGGCACGACAAAGATGCAATTTTTACTTTCAGACCCAGTGAGGTGCGATTTTAGTGAGATTACAGATTCTAATACCAATTCCCTTTTTCGGAGGTCCAGAATTGAGCTCATATTGACTGCAGAGGTTTTAAGCTGTGCTCATTGAGGCACTAGAATTTCAATAACACTGACAGTTCTCCCATGCCAGTGGCCAGAGATTGCCTGAGATGTGCCCTGATTGCCATAGTAACATGGCTGGTGACTGTGCATTTGCCAGCAACACTCTCAACAGCTCATTCCAAACCTGCAAACTCCACCATCTCGAATAGTAAGGTCAGCAAATGTGTGGAAACACTATCACCTGCAAGTTACCCTCCAAGCCGTGTTTACCAACCTGAAGTGGAAATACATCGCCATTGCTTTGAAATCCTGGAACTTGCAAGTTAACAGCATGGGGCAGCATGATGGCTCAGTGGTTAGCAATGCTGCTTCACAGCACCAGGGACTTGGGTTTGATTCCAGTCTGTGTGGAGTTTGCATGCTCTCCCTGTGTCTCCCTGTCTCCCGGTGCTCCGGTATCCTCCCACAATCCAAAGATGTGCAATTCAGGTGAATTCAAGATTAGACTGGTGCTGGAAAAGCATAGCAGGTCAGGCAGCATCTCAGGAGTAGGAAAATTGATGTTTTGGGCAGGAGCCCTTCATCAGGAATGAGGCTGAGAGCATCCGGTATGAAGAGCTAAATGGGAGGGGGGTGGGGCTGGGGAGAAGGTAACCTAGAGTGCAATAGGTGGATGGAGGTGGGGGTAAAGGTGATAAGGTGGAGCGGATAGGTGGGAAGGAAGATTAGCAGATAGGACAGGTCATGAGGATGATGCTGAGCTGGAAGATTGGAACTGAGGTAAGGTGGGGGGGAGGGGAAATGAGGAAACTGGTGAAGTCCACATTGATGCCGTGGGGTTGGAGGGTTCTGAGGCAGAAGATGAGGCATTCTTCCTCCAGGTGTCGGGTGGTGAGGGAGTGGTGATGTAGGAGGCCCAGGACCTGCATGCCCTCGGCAGAGTGGGTGTGGGAGTTGAAATGTTGGCCACAGGTGTCCAGTCTCCCCACTCTGATGTCTGCAGTCCTCACTTTCACCTAATTCAGGCGAGTTGGCCATCCTAAGTTGTCCATAGTGTCTGGTACATTAGTCAGGGGCAAATATAGGGGAATGGGTCTGGGTAGGTTACTCTTTGGAGGGTTGGTGTGGACTTGTTGGGTCAAAGGGCCTGTTTCCATACTGTAGGGAATCTAATCTAACTCTAATAAAGCACAGAAGGTCTCACTACACCACATGGATTGCAGTGGTTCAAGAAGAGGCTTCTGCACCCTACCAACCTTCGCATAAACAAAATCATCCACCGACAGTTCTGCCATCTCCAAAAAGACCCCACCAGCAGGAATATATTTCCCTCCCCACCCCTTTCCGCCTTCCGCAAAGACCGTTCCCTCCGTGACTACCTGGTCAGGTCCACGCCCCTCTACAACCCACCCTCCCATCCTGGCACCTTCCCCTGCTACCACAGGAACTGTAAAACCTGCGCCCACACCTCCTCCCTCACCTCCATCCAAGGCCCTAAAGGAGCCTTCCACATCCATCAAAGTTTTACCTGCACATCCACTAATATCATTTATTGCATCCGTTGCTCCCGATGCGGTCTCCTCTACATTGGGGAGACTGGATGCCTCCTAGCAGAGCGCTTTCGGGAACATCTCTGGGACACCCGCACCAATCAACCACACTGCCCTGTGGCCCAACATTTCAACTCCCCCTCCCACTCTGCCGAGGACATGGAGGTCCTGGGCCTCCTTCACTGCCGCTCCCTCACCACCAGACGCCTAGAGGAAGAACGCCTCATCTTCCGCCTTGGAGCACTTCAACCCCAGGGCATCAATGTGAACTTCAACAGTTTCCTCATTTCCCCTTCCCCCACCTCACTCTAGTTCCAAACTTCCAGCTCAGCACTGTCCCCATGACTTGTCCTACCTGCCTATCTTCTTTTCCACCTATCCACTCCATCCTCCTCCCTGACCTATCACCTTCATCTCCTCCCCCACTCACCTATTGTACTCTATGCTACTTTCTCCCCACCCCCGACCTCCTCTAGCTTATCTCTCCACGCTTCAGGCTCTCTGCCTTTATTCCTGATGAAGGGCTTTTGCCCGAAACGTCGATTTTGCTGCTTCTCGGATGCTGCCTGAATTGCTGTGCTCTTCCAGCACCACTGATCCAGAATCTGGTTTCCAGCATCTGCAGTCATTGTTTTTACATAGTAATTTTAGCAAACCAAGTATTATTCTACATTTTAAAGTATATGACAGAAAGATCCTTCAGAGCTTTTGTGTTGTTCAGCAAGCAGGATAAAGGAATATAAAGGGAAAAATTGGTATCATCACTTCGTAGTGAAGTATTCACTTTGTGTTGATCTGGTGCTTAGAGTGGATAATGTTTCTGTAAATGGGTGATCCACATGACTAATTATTGGATATCAGAATAAACATCAGCAGAAATTTAAAAGGTTACAGAAAGTTCATGGCTGTCATTACAGAGAAATGCTCGGTAAAGTGGCATTGTCGAAGAGGGGAAATGTAATGGATTATTTAGAAACATAACATTCAAAGTTCTGGGGTTATTTACTGGAAGCGATTCCAGAGGATTGGGCCAGAGAGTTCAAGGCTGTAAATTGGATGCCAAACCAGACAATTAGTGTGTGGCATTTTGAGTGCCAGGGCCTCACTAGAGATGTATGATACATTTGTTCAATGCCCCAAACTAATTGAGTGATGAATGAGATTGTCAGCTTCCATCGTGAATCTGCACGGTTGCAGTTAAGCGTATGACTGAGCTTGAAAGGGAAATGGAATGTTACAGACGCAATAGGGTGAAACACAAGAGAGAGTCTGGCCTGTCTTATAAAGTTTCAAAGATATAGTTATGAATACCATGTGCTCTCATGAGCCAGGAGACCAACAGATGTGTTATTAGCCTTACTGAGTTTCTGATAACCTTAGGAATCAATCTGAAAATGTGCTTTCCTGACTTGCCTTTTGGTTAGATTTCTTAACCTCAGACTCATACAGGCACAGACCTGTACAGCAGGGAAACAGACCCTTCAGTCTAACTTGTTCATGTTGAACAGATATACTAAATGAATCGAGTCCCATTTGCTAGCAATTGGCCCATATCCCTTTCCACCTCTATTTCACGTACCCACCCAGATGCCTTTTAAATGTTATAATTGAATGCCTCTACCACCTTTTCTGGAAGTTTGTTCTGGCACCACCTTCTGCATGTAAAAGTTGCCCCTCACGTCCCATTTAAACCATTCCCCTCTTAGATTAAATCTGCGCCCTCTAGTTTGGATTCCCCAACCCTGGGGAAAAAGACCTTGGCTAATCACCACATCCATGCCCCTCATGATTTTATAAATGTTACTATCAGCAAAGTGTACCTTCTCTGGATTGCCTCCACTGCAAGTATATCTATTATAAAAACGGGATCAATACTGTTCACAGTATTCCAGCTTTCGTCCGACCAGTGTCTCGCATAGTTTTAGCAAAATCACCCGTTCATTTGAACTCCATTCCCTTTGAACTTACCAATGTTGCCACTCTTGGGGTTGGGGGGGGAGGGTGTTTCAAAATATTAATAGCTTCTATGCAGATTTCCTGAAAACAAAATCTAAAAATGTGCGGTTTAGGGTAGATTGGCCATGGTAAATTGCATATATTGTCTCAGGGATGTGTAGGTTAGGGTGGATTGGCCATGGTAAATTGCATATACTGTCTCAGGGATGTGTAGGTTAGGGTGGATTGGCCATGGTAAATTGTCCACATTGTCTCAGGGATGTGTAGGTTAGGGTGGATTGGCCATGGTAAATTGTCCACATTGTCTCAGGGATGTGTAGGTTAGGGCGGATTGGCCATGGTAAATTGTCCACATTGTCTCAGGGATGTGTAGGTTAGGACGGATTGGCCATGGTAAATTGTCCACATTGTCTCAGGGATGTGTAGGTTAGGACGGATTGGCCATGGTAAATTGCCCACGGTGTCCCAGGGATGTGCAGGTTATGGTAGATTGGCCATGGTAACTTGCCCATAGTGTCCCACGGATGTGTAGGTTAGGGTGGATTGGCCATGATAAATTGTCCATAGTGTTTCTGAGATGTGTATGTTTGGGTGGATTGGCCATGGTAAATTGTCCATAGTGTCCCAAGGGTGTGCAGGCGAGGTGGATTAGCCATGGGAAATGCAGGGTTACAGGAATAGGTTAGGGGTAGGGTGGGACTCAATGGGCTGAATGGTCTGCTTCCTCTCTACTGTAGGGATTCCAAGATTTATTCCTGGCCACTTAGCTAATTTGCAGTTACCATGATAGTGATAATACTTTAAGAAGGTATTGGATAATACAACATTATTATTCTTTCCAACATGTGTTTGAAGGCAGCTGTACGCATACCAAGTGAAATTATTTGTAGTAATTTGAAATAAAAAGCATAAGGGTCCACATAATTTAATGTTAACTGTGAGGTTTATTCAAAGAAGTCAGAAGAATGGATTCCATGCACAGCTACATTTACAGAAATAAACTGAGATTGCTTTTTGGAGATCATGCTTCCCACCCCCTCCTGTCCCATGCCATTCAGTCCTGGTGTTTCTCAGGCATACGTGGAGGTCTAGATCAGCAGCTAAAACTCTCCTTAATACAGTACCATCACTGGCTACCCACTCCCAGAGGGTACTGTTGGTTTCCAATTGGCTAGCAGCTCGTTGAGATAGGACTCCCTCCTGGACAGCGGTGGAAGACCTGCCTCATGATTTAAATGCCCTTCATTGAAAGATTAAAGTAGAGCCAGTAGGCCAGGTTGGGGGAGTGGGATTAACCCTCAACATTCTGGCAGAGAATGCTCTCTGCTGATATTCATCTCCTGTTCATTCAGATTACATCGATTAGTTAAATTTAGGGTCGTATTATCCACTTTTGACATGAAAGAAGGTTTATCACCAATATCTGGGGCTAGTAATGCAATCCGCATATTGGTACTGTTTGGACAATATTTGCAGTTGGGTAGGCTTCAGTGTAAAATGCTAACTGCATAGTTTCCTCAGGATCTGGATGTGTTTCGTTTGATACAGACGATTGGATGCCTAATGTATAATATGAGAACACTTTCCAAAGGCAGGCACCAGGTATAAAGCACAGAAAATATGGCGAGGGTCAATGGCGCACCAAGTAAGGGTACTCAGACCAGGCAAGCAGTATACTGTTCAGGGATGCTTGAGCTTTTTATCAGTTCATTGTAAACTGACAGCCTGCTTGAAAATGGTTAAAAATCACACAATGCCAGGTTATAGTCCAACAGGTTTAATTGGACGCACTCACTTTTGGAGCACTGCTCCTTCATCAACCACCTGATGAAGGAGCAGCGCTCCAAAAGCTAGTGCTTCCAATTAAACCTATTGGACTGTAACCTGGCATTGTATGATTTTTAACTCTGTACACCCCAGTCCAACACCGGCATCTCCAAATCATGCCTGAAAATGGGCTGTGTGTGGCTGGAGTGCTGCTCTGTATCACAGTCAAAAAGATGGTTTTGTATCAAGACTCTTAGAAAACCCAGTGTGCTAATCACCCCAAATCAGGCCATTTACTGTCTTCAGTGCCCAGTTTTGAACAAGAGCTGACAGCTTAAGATTGTTGTAGACAAAGTCAGTTCACAGATTTTGAGAAAAATGCTGAAAAGGGATCATACTAAAACCTGGAAAACCTGGAAAATCTTAGCCAGTTTATTGGGTAAAGAAGATAAGGACTTTTCTTTGTTCTCATGTCATACCTCACATGGGAATAGTGAATGATTATAAGCTTCATAACTTATAAAAAAATGTACAATGTTATTATCTGCTTTACTTGAGCTCAAAAGTCAAGCTCTACTTGTATTTCATTTATTCATACTCACTCCTTCCTCAGTTTCTTATCCCTAGACCGTTTCAGGATTTTGGTACCATTCTGATACAATTCTTCCATTTTCTGTTCTAGCCTGCTTCTCTCTGTTTCTTGCTGATCTGTTATGTCCAAGATGTCACAGATGTTTAACACTGAAAATGCTCAAGCAATTACTTTCATACTTTGTGCGCATTGAGCAACGATGTGATGTGCAGATTTAGCAATAATTCTTTGTCTTTCGAAAGTGCTCCTATGATTTTTTTTAACATAGAACTCCAATGAATATTTAAAGTAATTGTTTCAGCATACTTGACCTCATATTGAACTCTTCTGTATTGTGTTTTCATTGATAATGAGACATCATCAAACCACAAATCATTGTAAGTGGCAGGACACAATAGATTGAGATTTGTAGGTTATAAAATCAGAAAATGCTGAAAATACTCAGCAGGTCTGGCAGCATCTATTAGGAGGGAAAGACACAATGTTTCAGATCTTTAATCGTTTAGAATAAGAATCAAAGGTTACTGATTTAAGGGAGTTGGCAAAATCTCTAAACGTGACAGGAGGAAAACCTTTTTAAGTGCATCGACTGATTAGAATGTAAAATGAGCTGCCCAAGGGTACAGTGAATGCAAATACAACCGGGACTTTCAGTAGGGATTGCATATCACCTGAAAGAAAGGAAAGGAAAATAACCAGAAGGGGAAAGGACAGGATTTGAACTACCTGAGTTGCTCTCACAGGGAGCCAGCACAGACATGACAGGCCTGAATAGGCTCCTGCTGTTCAGTAACCATTCTATCCTAGAATGTGACTCCTGGAGCACTTGTTAATCAAAAGCTAGTAAAATTAGTAAAGCAATGAGTGTCATTTATTCTTTGTTTTAGCAGTCCCCAAAAATGACATTACAGATGCTGAAAGAGATAGGGTTCTGAGAAACACGTAAAAGGTTGAAATGTTAGCTCATTTTGATTGTTTAGGTACCAAAATATAAAGCTACCTTGGCTTCTGAGACTCTTCCTGCCCTTCTTTCTTGTACAGTTTTCTCACCTTGTGAATTCCATTTAGAATCATTATTTGTCTCTTGCGATTTTTTGTCATTATCCTCATTTTCTTTTACACTGGATGAAGACTGCCCATTCTGGTCTGTTGCTGACCTGATGGTTTCTTCTGACTCACTGGGAACATGATTTATTTTTAATATCTCCTCCAGTTGCATGTCAGCATTTTCATCTTCCATGTCCTGAAACATAGGATTATTTGGGATTGATTCGAACATTGATAAGACTGACTTTGAACACATTTTTTGTATGATTTCTCCTCTATTTTACCCTCACCCCATCTCTAAGAGTTGGTAGAATGTAGTTCGACAGATACAGCAGTCTGTCAGTGCCTAGGCCCCAGTGTTCACTTCAACCTTAAGTGTATGACTTCAATCAAATTACAGTTATAGATCGAGTTGAAAGCTAATCTAAAAGGGCCTATCAGTTTTGACCAGTTGCAAGATCACTCTGGGTATCTTCATAACTTTAACAGAATTTATAAAGTTTATTATAATAATTTCAAAAGAGTGATACTTAAAGTTTGTGCGAAGATTTGGAGCTCGGGTGCTCGTTGTTGTGGTTCTGTTCGCCGAGCTGGGAATTTGTGTTGCAGACGTTTCGTCCCCTGTCTAGGTGACATCTTCAGTGCTTGGGAGCCTCCTGTGAAGCGCTTCTGTGATCTTTCCTCCGGCATTTGTAATGGTTTGAATCTGCTGCTTCCGGTTGTCAGTTCCAGCTGTCCGCTGCAGTGGCCGGTATATTGGGTCCAGGTTGATGTGCTTGTTGATTGAATCAGTGGATGAGTGCCACTTTTATATTATGATTTAATAGTGGCACTCATCTGATGAAGGAGCGTCGCTCCGAAAGCTACTGTGCTTCCAATTAAACCTGTTGGACTATAACCTGGTGTTGTGTGATTTTTAACTATTATATTATATATTGTCCTACTATTATAGGACAAGCCAAACAGAGAACAGCTAGGGAATTCCTAGAGGCATGGCACTCATCCACTGATTCAATAAACAAGCACATCGACCTGGACCCAATATATCGGCCACTGCAGCGGACAGCTGGAACTGACAATCGGAGCGGCAGATTCAAACCATTACAAATGCCGGAGGAAAGATCACAGAAGCGCTTCACAGGAGGCTCCCAAGCACTGAGGATGTCACCTAGACAGGGACGAAACGTCTGCAACACAAATTCCCAGCTCGGCGAACAGAACCACAACAACAGAGTGATACTTAATAAAGGCAATCTTTTTTGGGACACCTGCTCATGACTTCTATCTGATTGCATGCCTGTCTCTTGCTCTGTTCTTGCTGACTGAAGTTTATTTTCCTTCATCCTATCTTTTTCTTGCTGGGTACCTGGCTGCTGAAAAGTTACAGCTTATTTAACCATGGCTAGCCCTTATCTTTATAGAATCCCTACAGTGTGGAAACAGGCCCTTCAGCCCACCAAGTCCATATTGACCCTCCAAAGAGTAACCCACTCAGACCCATTCCCCTACCCTATTACTCTACATTTACCCTGGCTAAAGCATCTAACTTACGCATGCTTGAACACTATGGGCAACTTAGCTTGGCCAATTCACCTGACCTGCACATCTTTGGACTGTGGGAGGAAACCAGAGCACCTGGAGGAAACCCACACAGATACAGAGGAGAATGTGCAAATTCCACACAGACAGTTGCCTGAGGCTGGAATTGAACCTGTATCTCTGGTACTGTGAGGCAGCAGTGCTAACCACTGAGCCACTGTGCTGCCCTAGCGGTAGGTCAGTGGCATCCTGGAGCTCTGAGTTGTTGCATGATCAGTCTCAGATTGTTAGTGTGTGATCAATTTCTGATCGGTTTTTAGAGCTGATGGTTAGCTAACTGATATTACTTTCTGTGATCTCCTGACTGGGTTCCCTAAGATGTCAGTAACTTTGAAAGTACAGTACTGTCTTAAGAGTGTTTTCTTTGTTCCCCACAGAGATTGGAGTCACATACTTTAACAAGAATCCTCAATAGCCCATATGACATGATGACCAGCAATCAAACCTTACTATTATACTCCTTGCATTAATAAACAGTCTCTTAGTAGTACAGAACTTCGGGACCACTGAAACAAAACAAGATCTGTTTTCCAAGCTTTTCATCTAGTACTCGTCAGGACTGAATCACAAGAATTCTGAGTCTCAAAGGGAGCTTAAAAAGAGGGTGCTAATTGGTTGGTAAGTGGACTCTGGTTGGTAGAGGCATTGCCATGGAGATTGAACCAGTTAATTGCCAAACATTTGCTTAAATTCAACGAGGTAAAAACAATGACTGCAGATGCTGGAAACCAGATTCTGGATCAGTGGTGCTGGAAGAGCACAGCAATTCAGGCAGCATCTGATGAGCAGCAAAATCGATGTTTCGGGCAAAAGCCCTTCATCAGGAATAAAGGCAGAGAGCCTGAAGCATGGAGAGATAAGCTAGAGGAGGGTGGGGGTGGGGAGAAAGTAGCATAGAGTATAATAGGTGAGTGGGGGAGGAGATGAAGGTGATAGGTCAGGGAGGAGAAGGAGGAGCGGATAGGAAAAGGAGCTAGGCAGGTCGGACAAGTCTGGACAGGTCAAGGGGACAGTGTGGAGCTGGAAGTTTGAAACTAGGATGAGGTGGGGGAAGGGGAAATGAGGAAGCTGTTGAAGTCCACATTGATGCCCTGGGGTTGAAGTGTTCCGAGGCGGAACATGAGGCGTTCTTCCTCCAGGCGTCTGGTGGTGAGGGAGCGGCGGTGAAGGAGGCCCAGGACCTCCATGTCCTCGGCGGAGTGGGAGGGGGAGTTGAAATGTTGGGCCACGGGGCGGTTTGGTTGATTGTTGCGGGTGGATCGGAGATGTTCCCTAAAGCGCTCTGCTAGGAGGCGCCCAGTCTCCCCAATGTAGAGGAGACCGCATCGGGAGCAACGGATACAATAAATGATATTAGTGGATGTGCAGGTAAAACTTTGATGGATGTGGAAGGCTCCTTTAGGGCCTTGGATAGAGGTGAGGGAGGAGGTGTGGGCACAGGTTTTATAGTTCCTGCGGTGGCAGGGGAAAGTGCCAGGATGGGAGGGTGGGTCGTAGGGGGGGCGTGGACCTGACCAGGTAGTCACGGAGGGAACGGTCTTTGCGGAAGGCGGAAAGGGGTGGGGAGGGAAGTATATCCCTGGTGGTGGGGTCTTTTTGGAGGTGGCGGAAATGTCGGCGGATGATTTGGTTTATGCGGAGGTTTGTAGGGTGGAAGGTGAGCACCAGGGGCGTTCTGTCCTTGTTATGGTTGGAGGGGTGGAGTCTGAGGGCGGAGGTGCGGGATGTGGACGAGATGCGTTGGAGGGCATCTTTAACCGCGTGGGAAGGGAAATTGCGGTCTCTAAAGAAGGAGGCCATCTGGTGTGTTCTATGGTGGAACTGGTCCTCCTGGGAGCAGATACGGCGGAGGCGGAGGAATTGGGAATACGAGATGGCATTTTTGCAAGAGATAGGGTGGGAAGAGGTGTAATCCAGGTAGCTGTGGGAGTCGGTGGGTTTGTAAAAAATGTCAGTGTCAAGTCGGTCGTCACTAATGGAGATGGAGAGGTCCAGGAAGGGGAGGGAGGTGTCAGAATTCAACCCAGGTAAGTTGACCATGTAGGGTGAACCAAGAAAAAGCCGTGCCTGAAGCTTTCATTGGGTTGAAAAAAAATGGAAAAGGAGTGGCACTTTCATTCTGTTTCATAGGACTGAGTCCCGTGTGTGAACATATGTAGTTTCTAGCTCGTGAAAGTGAACCTCACTGCAAGCCTCACTGATAATGTTACATTGGTCATTGATGCCATTCTTAGCACAAATGTAATTGTTGAGTAAGTTTTGTCTAATCATGAATCATGTCTAATGTTGGACCTGATATTCTGAGTTTTTCAAGCATGGGCTGCTTGTGTATCATTGTTACTCTGTCTGTTCAAATAGCCAAAAGGGCATACTATTTGACACAATCTACCAGTTATTGGATGTATAGTCAACATAGCTTCAACTGAAATTCATACTTCTTATTTGCAGAACATCATTTGGCTCGACAGCCCGTCCTGTTAATGGAGAATGCCACTTGTGTTGCAATAGTAATGACATGAAACAGTTAAATTCACTTATTACTCAAATTTCTGAGATACTTTATCCTTCAATGGTTATTCAAGATAGACCCGCCACTTTTCAAAGTGGCAGCTTTGAGCCCATTCATTCATCTGAACTCAATATTTGTGTATGCGATCCCAGCTCTTTAACTCTTTTTTTTTAAATGATCAAAGTGCCTTGCAGAAGCAAAGAAGTTTAACACTGAGCCACATGAAGAGATATAAGGCAGGTGACCAAAAGCTGGCCAAAGAGGTATGGTTAAGCCAAAAAAAGGAAAGTAAGATGGACAAGGGAGGGCACTAAGGAGGCATTTCCAGAGCTTAGGTCCTTGTCAGCTCACAGCACTAGCTGTCGAAGGTGGAATGATTAAAATCAGGGGTGCACAAGATGCCACATTTGTAAAACTGCAGTACTTTGAGAAGGTTAGGCGAAAGTGGGTACTGCAGATGCTGGAGATTAGAGTCAAGATTAGAGTAGTGCTGGAAGATCACAGCAGGTGAGGCAGCATTCGAGGAGCAGAAAAAGAGCTTTTGTCCGAAACGTCGATTTTCCTGCTCCTCGTATGCTGCTTGACCTGCTGTGCTTTTCCAGCACCACTCTAATCTCGACCTTGAGAAGGTTGTAAGGCTGGATGGGATTAAAGATAAATGGACTTAAGCAATGTCTTCTTTATTTAAATGCTATTTCCCCCATTTAAAAAATCAATCAATTTGTCAAACCAGACCAGCCTTTACAAATCTAGATTAGCCCACTTTCTAAACCAAGTGACCAGCAAATTTGCTTTTTGTTTCGAATGCTATTACACTTGCACAACATTGAATACTATTCCTCTAACCTTTGGTTTCAGATGAGGTTTGTTCATTTTGTACAGTTGCCTTCATAGTTAGTTATAATTTTCATCACTGAAAGCCTTGCATTACAGTATCTCGTACTCCACCTTTTTTCAATAAAAACTAATTCAGTTTTGAAAGTCTTTCTTCATGTTTAAAGTTTATGTCCTGAAAGTACCTTCGCTACACTTAACTAAATGTTCTTAAACATCTGAATATTCTTTTGACAATAAGACATCAAAATGTACATTTTGCTCCCACGTAACCTTATTAATGGTCTAAACAAATAAAAATGTAATCACATTTACAAAAGAAGAAATGTTTGAAGTAATGTAACAGAACAGTTAAGCATTTGCTTAGTATGGAGATGACTCACCTCCTTTTCAGCAGGACTGTTTTTCTTTTTCGTTGTGCTGCTGTCTGTGTCTATGAATAAAATCAAAATGAAAAGAAAGTTAACTTTCAAGTTCTCAATGCAAATTTACAATTAAATTAGTAGAGTTTTAAAAGCATTATAAGACCATTAAAGATAATGGATAGGAAAAGCATTCAATCCAGACTGGGT
The DNA here is from genome assembly GCF_037043375.1 of Chiloscyllium plagiosum. Lineage (NCBI taxonomy): Eukaryota > Metazoa > Chordata > Chondrichthyes > Orectolobiformes > Hemiscylliidae > Chiloscyllium > Chiloscyllium plagiosum. The sequence continues at coordinate 112,344,287 of NW_028270148.1, forward strand.
TTGAACATCAAACTCAAATGTGAGAGGGCAGTATCTAACCAATAATATTACAATCACCAAAGCCAGAAGTCACATGACACCATGATTTAGTCCAAAAGGTTCATTTGAAATCACAAGCTTTTGGACCACTGCTGTTTCATCAGTCTTCACCTGACAAAGGAGCAGTGCTCTGAAAGCTTGTGATTTCAAATAAGCCTGTTGGATTAAAACTTGGTATCGTGTAATTTCTGACTTTGTCCACCTCAATTCAACATTGGTACCTCTACATCATTAAAAACCCAAATGATAATTCTTGTAAAGCTAATATTTTCCCCATGACAGTGCTAAAGACGAGGCAAAATTAGAAAACTTTTACTTAATGTTAGAAATGAAAACTTCAACAATCTCCAAAATATATCTCTTCTGAACATTTTGCCTTAGAGGATCTCAGGAAATATATCATGTTATTCTAAATTGTGTAATTCTTCAAACTAGGCTGGATTTTCCAGCTAATCTTTTGCACATTCTCTCACCCTTAAACTATTGTCAGTAACAACAATGAACTAACATTTTTACAAACTGTCTATTGTATCTTGATATTGCTATTCTGATCCGAAGTTTCGGATTTTTCAAGAGTTGTTTGTTTTGCTAGACAACATGCTTATGACAGTGTGACCAATGTGTCCATTGCAAGATGGTTCAAACCTAGTTAGTTCACATATTTAACAACATTAGGGGAAAAGGTTACATGATTAAGCTTTTAATGGACTTCATGAGACAGAGAGTAAAGTAGTTAGGTTTGTTGACAATAAGCTTGGTAGAAAGGCAAACTGTGAGGAAGTCACAAAGAGACAAAGACAAGTTGAGTGGACAGCAAAAACGAATGTGCACAATTACTCACTTTGGTCATTGAAAGAGCAGAATTACTTTTTTAAGATGCTAACTTGTTAACTGTTGGTCCTCAGAGAGAATACTAAAGGCTAACATGCAAATGCAGCAAGCAATTAGGAAGACAAATAGTGTGTTGGAGTAGGACTGGAGAACAAGAATAAAGGAGTCTTGCTTTCATTATACAGGGCTTGTTGCGATCGCACCTGGAATACTATGTGCAATTTTAGTCTCCATATTTAAGGAAGGCTATCCTTGATTGGAGGCAGTACGGTGAAAGTTTACTAAATATATCTAGAATGTCCTATAATAGGCTGAGCAAATTTGGTTTATATTGTCTGGAGTTAGAAAAATGAGTGGCGATCTTATTAAAATATTGAAGATTATGAAAGGGCTTGACTGGGTAGATACTGAGCTGTTGCTCCCCCTCACTGGGAAATCTAGAACAAGCGAGCACAGTTTCAAGATGAGTATCCAATCATTTAGGACAGATATGAGGTAAGGTTTCTTCATTTAAACAAGTGAATTTTTGGAATTCTCCATGCCACCATCAAATATAAACAGGAAAGGTTTGGGGGGATATGGGCTGGGGGCAGGCAGGTGGGACTAGTTTAGTTTGGGATTACGGTCAGCAAGAACTGGTTGGACCAAAGGGTCTGTTTCCATGTTGTATGACTCGATGACTTGAAATATATTCAAAGCTGAATTAGACAGATTTTTGATTTCTCAGGAAAAAATGTAGTGCATTGTGCTTAACTTTTTTTATGTTATCTATCACACCCTTATGAGAACCTTTAACTTAGTTGATCAGATCAATCTCCTCCATTGCCTAACTTCTATTGTCATGTTTAATTTGGTTGCCCTGTTAATCTACCGACTCATGGACATAACACCTTCAGCAACGTTGTTCTCTCTGTGATGCACCCCTATTTCAAGTAGGGAAGGTAAAGTTGGCATAGTCCCAGAGGATCAAAGGACCGTAGATTCTCATTAAAGACCATAGAATCACAGACTCTCATTAAAGAGAGCCAACTGGTAGTGAGTTGCACCAGACGGTCACCACACCTAAGGTAAGGGGCAAGGTTGACAAGGCATGACCTTCATGGTGATCTCAGCCAGAGAGGGTATTGAACTTCTGCTGTCAATGTGACTCTGTATTCAAAACCAACCATCCAACTAATTGGGCTAATTCTTTCCCTCACACCATCAGGAGTGACAATGTTGTTATTCTTTTATTAGGGTGTAGGTTTGCTCACTGAGCTGTAGGTTTGATATCCAGACGTTTCAATACCTTGCTAGGTAACATCATCAGTGGCGACCTCCAAGTGAAGTGAAGCTGTTGTCTCCTGCTTTCTATTTATATGTTTGTCCTGGATGGGGTTCCTGGGGTTTGTGGTGATGTCATTTCCTGTTCGTTTTCTTAGGGGTTGATAGATGGTATCGAGATCTTTGTGTTTATGGCGTTATGGTTGGAGTGCCAGGCCTCTAGGAATTCTCTGGCATGTCTTTGCTTAGCCTGTCCCAGGATAGATGTGTTGTCCCAGTCGAAATGGTTTTTTTCCATCCGTGTGTAGGGCTACGAGGGAGATTTGTATTTGTGAGCAGCAGATGTCTGATAATGGCAACTTTAAAAGTCTGATAATGGCAACTTTTATTGCAAAGCAGGAAAGGTGAAGAAAGGAGAAACAAATGTGGGGAGCATCAGAAATAGAAGGCTTCTCAGCAATGTGATTCCTGCACAGTTGTACCAAGTATAAATGAGGCTTTATCAGAGGTCGTGTTACAGTAAAGAAAGAAAGGCCATGCAATATGCCTCTATATGGACCTCTGACATATTACATCCTATGCAGATGTATGCAGCACAAGCCATGTAAATATATTGGGATTCTATAACTGTGGCAGGAGTATTGCCACCTCGCCACCCCAAAACACTGAACATGCAGAAATACAGCATTGTGCAGAGATACACCTCAGTCCTGCAGAAAAAATAAACTTACTCTGCCCACTGAGTGAATGCTGAGAGCCATTTATCACCCTTATTGCACAGTTGAGATTATTGGGAAGATAGGAATACAATTTGGATACTATTCTAAGAGTGACAAAGGACTACTCTTCTTAAGCTTTCAGACAGGAGTATATTGTTGAAACAGAAAACTGTTAACAGATGGTGCAGGTGTGATATTGATGTAGCAAAGGACCATACAGCAACATGTCTGCACCCTTGATTGTTCAATGCCTGGCTTTCTTCCTGTGCTAAAAGGCAAGAAAGAGATGCTGAGAGCTTGTAAGTTCTGAATGAAGCAGCGATGTGCTGAGGCAAGGCAGGGATGCTGTGAGAGCCCATGTAAGTGCAAAGTCAATGAACACTAAGATCCCTGAGATACATCCTGTTCAGATGCATCAGATAGATTTGTGTTCTGTACACAAAGTGACTTGGCAGGAACATTTTAACATAAGGTGTTAAGGAGCTTCAACTGAGGTGCTGAATTGTCTTCCAAATTAGTTTGAGATTGGCCATGATAATGTGGTGAGGTTGGTGTTTTGCCAATACCAACTTTCATAGCTAAAAGGTGGAGACAGTCACTACCATGCAGTAAGCCAATGGCATGTTCAGAAATGAGGGTCAACATAGAGTTTACCTAATTTCCTTTTGAAAAATATAATAGCTTGGATTTTTTTTTAGATTAGATTAGTTTAATTAGTGTGGAAACACTGTTTTTATTACTGAAAAGAACTGTACGGAATGAGTTGCTAGAGGAAGTGGTGGAGACTAGCATTATTGCAACATTTAAAAGGCATTTGGATGGGTATATGAATAGGAAGTGTTTGGAGGGGTATGGGCCGGGTGCTGGCAGGCGGGACTGGATTGGGTTGGGATATCTGCTCGGCATGGGCGGGTTGGACCGAGGGGTCTGTTTCCATGCTGTACAATTGGTGCTGTTTAGTCTCTCAACAATGCCGAGAGAATCACACACTGCATGTAAATAAGGAGAGACTAGCTGATAGGATGCAAATGCAAGGTGGTAGGGTCCCCATTGTTTACTGGCAAGATTTGCATTTGGCCACCAAACTCTCATAGGGAAAATGCGACTTTTTTCTTCACATTGAGAATCTATTTTTCAACTCTTGCTGTATTCTCCCAAACTTCCCATCATTACCCACAGCACTCAAGGGCTGGGAAAATTCCACTGAACAACATGGCTGTTTGTTCAACATCCGGTTGAAATAAGTTCCAAATTTTTCTCACTACAGAGAAGACCATGCCCACTTCAGGCTGAGCACAATAGTTTGCAATGTCGACTCCCTACTGAATCCTGATTTTAATTCTGACCACTTATCACCTACTTCCATCACTATAAAAATTATCCTCCTTTATTTTTGTTCACTTGGAGGATGTAGGTGTCACTGGCTGGACCACATTTTATTGCCTGTCCTTAATTGGTCTTGAGAAGGTGATGGTGAGCTGCCTTCTTGAACTATTGTAGTGCTGTAGATAGACCCACAATGTCATAAGGGATGGAATTCCAAGAAGTTTTTGATTTTGACCCTACTCCTGAAGCATCTTTGCCTTTGTCACCTTCAGACTCAACTATCTTAATATTCTCCTAATTGGTCTCTCACCCTTCATAAGCTTCAGTTTATATAAACTCTGCAGTCTGAATCCTGCATTGCAGACTTCCTCACATATCATCCCTGCCCTCCCAATGGCTTCTAGTTGCTGAGCAACTGAAATTTCTCATCCATGTGCTTGAATCCCTTTGAACTGCTTGCACGGAATCATTTTACAAGTGAGTTAAACCCAACAGAATCTCTTATTCCACAGGTTGTCTGGGGTTTGTTTCTTCATTCTCCTAAGAGAGAAGTGAGTGAAATATATGCCAATTTTTAACAAACATCGTAACATTGAGTGAAAACAAAACAAAATCTTTACTGATGGACAAAGATGCTCCTTATTAATATGACCATTGCAACAAAGTGACGTTGGAATCAGTTTTATTACAGAAATAGACACATTCATAAATACAGTATTCGAGCAATTCTGCCAGCATAGTGTGAAATGGTGGGATAATGTTCCATGATTCCCACTGTACCTTAATTAAAACTATCATTTCTTCTGAGAACAATCTGGATAGGCCTGACCTCAATTTGAAAATGCTCTTTTTAGTATTAAAAAACTTGATTTCCACAGCATTTTGTAATACCGATAAATGTCCTTGGAAGTATAATTCAGAAAACAGACAAAGAATTAGGAGGGTTGACCAAAAGCTTAAACAGTGATTTTCTTTCATATGTTGTTTGTAATGAGGCAAGAGAAGTGATGAGGATTAGGTTGAAACTGTCACTTGTAGGGGCCGAGATATCAGAAGAGACAGTCTCCAGTAGAAGCACAATGAGAGAGGAGAATACACAAGAAGACTGAAGAAACGCGATGATGAGGGATCTACTTGAGGCCATTAATATAAGACAAAGAAATCCAATAAGGAATTTGAAAGAAACTTCTTTACCTAAAGAGTGGTGAGATAGTGGAACTCTCCACCACCACAGCAAGTGGTTCGAGCAAACAGTATGGATACATTTAAGAGAAGCCAAAACACACATATATTCAAATAAAACAAAATAATTTTAATTCTGGAAAAAAATGTGAAACAATTACAAAGAAAGCTAACGTGGTGCCACTATTTAAGAAAGGTGGCAAGGACACGCCAGGGAACTATAGACCAGTGAGCCTGACGTTGGTGGCGAGTAAGTTGTTAGAGGGAATCCTGAGGGACAGGATGCACATGTATTTGGAAAGGCAAGGACTGATTAGGGATAGTTAACACGACTTTGTGCACGGGAAACCATGTCTCGCAAACTTGATTGAGTTTTTTGAAGAAGCAACAAAGAGGATTGATGAGGGCAGAGCAGTAGATGTGACCTATATGGATTTCAGTAAGGCATTCGACAAGGTTCCCCATGTGAGACTGGTTAGCAAGGTTAGATCTCATGGAATACAGGGAGAACTAGCTATTTGGATACAGAACTGGCTCAAAGATAGAAGACAGAGGGTGGTGGTGGAGGGTTGTTTTTCACACTGGAGGCCAGTGCAGTGCCACAAGGATCAATGCTGGGTCCGCTACTTTTTATCATTTATATAAATGACTTGGATGTGAACATAAAAGGTATAGTTAGTAAGTTTGCTGATGACACCAAAATTGGAGGTGTAATCGACAGCGAATAAAGTTACCTCGGATTATAACAGGATTTTGATCAGATGGGCCAATGGGCTGAGGAGTGGCAGATGGAGTTTAATTTAGATAAATGCGTGGTGCTGCATTTTGGGAAAGCAAATCTTAGCAGACTTATACATTTAATGGTAAGGTCCTAGGGAGTGTTGCTGAACAAAGAGACCTTGGAGTGCAGGTTCATAGCTCCTTGAAAGTAGAGTCACACATAGATAGGATAGTGAAGATGTTTGGTATGCTTTCCTTTATTGGTCAGAGTACTGAGTACAGGAGTTGGGAGGTCATATTGCAGCTGTACAGGACACTGCTGAGGCCACTTTTGGAATATTGCGTGCAATTCTGGTCTCCTTCCTATCGGAAGGATGTTGTGAAACTTTAAAGGGATAAGCAAAGATTTACAAGAGTGTTGCCAGGGTTGGAGGATTTGAGCTATGGGAAGAGGCTAAATAGGCTGGGGCTGTTTTCCCTGGAGCGTTGGAGGCTGTGGGGTGACCTAAGCGGCTTATAAAATCATGAGGGGCATGGATAGGATAAATAGACAAGGTCTTTTCCCTGGCCTGGGGGAATCCCGAACTTAGAGGGCATAGGGTTAGGGTCAGAGGGGAAAGCTATAAAAGAGACCTAAGGTGTTGGAGGCTGCCACGATTGAAAGAAGGATGTGATTAAACTGGTGAGGGTGCAGAGGATATTCAGCAGGATGTTGTCTGGGCTGGAGTGATTCAGCTATGAAGGGCGACTAGATACACTGAGATTATATTTCTTACAGCAGAGAAGACTGAGGGATTTGATTAAGGTTACAAACTTCACAGGGTTAAAAATCACACAACTCCAGGTTATATTCCATCAGGTTATTGTGGAGGACACAATTGTAAGGCACAGAATTTATAGCAAAAATTTACAGTGTGATGTACCTGAAATTATACATTGAAAAATACCTTGATTGTCTGTTGAGTCTTTCATCTGTTCGAATACCATAATAATTCCACTTCTTTCATGTGTAAATCACAAACCCTTTTTTTAAAAGTTGCATTCTCAGGTTAGCTGTAACAATTGATGTTAGCTAGACAATATGTTGAAGGTGATAAAGGAGCGGCGCTCCAAAAGCTAGTGTGTTTCCAATTAAACCTGTTGGACTATAACCTGGTGTTGTGTGATTTTTAACTTTGTACACCCCAGTCCAACACCGGCATCTCCAAATCAAAACTTCACAGGTGCATAGACAGGTCAATAGGGAGAAACATTACCCCTTAGCAGGGAGGTCAATCACCAGGGGAGACAGTTGAACAGCTGAGGGTTTAGAGGCCATTTGAGGAAATCAAATTTCACCCAGAGAATGGTGCATATCTGGAACTCGGTGCCTATGATACCTCAAGATATTTAAGTATTTTGACAAATATTTGAAACACTATAGCATACAAGGCTACAGTATGCTGGAAAATGGGATTCGAATGGATGGATGTTTGATGACTGCTGTGGCCACAATAGGCTGACTGGCATCTTTCTGTTGAAAAATGTGGTGCTGGAAAAACACAGCAGGCCAGGCAGCATCCGAGGAGCAGGAGAATCGACGTTTCAAGCATAAGCCCTTCTTCAGGAATCTTTCTGTGTTGTAAAAACTCTCTGCCTCCTATCCTCTCTGAAGAATCTTCAGAAGTCAACAGAGTTAGAGACCAGGAGCAAACGCTGGCAAGAACGATGAGCAGAACGACCCATTCCATTCCAGCCTACCGAGTAACCATGAACTGAAGTCATTCAGACAGCAAAACTATCTGCAGGATGAATTACTACAGCAGGCTTGAGCTTGATGCCAGGATGTGTGATGACACAAGCTCAAGAGAAACACTTCAAATTGTCTTATAAAACAAAGGAATTCAGGTGCTGGAGAGCTGGAACTAAAACAGAAATTGCTGGAGAAACTCAGCAAATCTGGCAGCACCTATGAAGAGAGAACAAAGTTAACATCTCAGGTCTAGTGGCCCTCCTTCAGAATTGACAGCAACTAGGAATTTAAATTATTTTGTCTTCCAAAGCAGAATTATCAGTACCATTGACAGAGATGATTAATAGTAAATTGATAACCTCAACCACCTTCCCCCCCCCCCCATCCAGTGATCATGACTACCTACTTCCCAAGCCTGGTGGGATGATGAGGAGCAGCAGCACTATCAGTAAGCTGGAGCAGGGCCTGTCCCTGTGCAGTGCCATGCCCATCCTGAGCCTGGGATTCTGCACCAACGCCTGAGCATCCTTTCAAAACCAACTCCCCCTTCTCCACCTCCCGTCGCTAGGCAACCGTCGCCGGGCGACCACCGCGCCATCCTCCGCCAATCGGATGACCGGGCTGCACCCCCGACCCCTGACCCGGAACCTCATTTATTGACAACCCCGCCCATCAACCGGCTACCCATTCACCCCGGCTAACGGCCCATTCTCGAAATAGTTCCGTCTCTTTCAAACACCGCATCAAATGGAGATTTGCGACAGAGATTTTTAAAAATAAAATAGCGACGGTCTGCATTCCCTCTCCCGCACCGACTAAAACCCTCACGCGGAGCAATCGCTGCGAAGGCAAAAAAAACTTAGGCGTAATCGTACTTGATAGTTGGAGGGGGCGGGGATGGGGCACGGGTTCACCAATAGAGGATGGGGAGATATTGACGGACGTGCAGAGTGGCCAATAGACGCCGCGGGTGCGCGTGGAGTCCCCGCCTTGGGGGGGGGGCGTGGTCGAAAGCATCACGCTTGGTTGAGGGGGCGTTGCTGCCTGAAGAACAGGCGGTGGGTTTTGCTGTCAGCTTGGCCGGGAGATAGTGTGTCTGTGTGTGGGGATAATTTAAACATCTCTATCAGACCGAGGCACTTGGCTTTCTGTTACGTCGATTCCTGGAGTTCAGCAACACAAGGAGAGTGAAAAAAAAACATGCCCAAGGAGAAGAAATCCACAGGTGGGTATGTGTGTGTCTCGCTCTCTCTCTATCTGTCAGTGGGTCAGAGGGGCCATCATCTCTCACCTCACCCCTGTCACCAGGGTCTATTCCCCAGCCTGCCCTATTATTTTACTCGCCGGGTACAGAGGCTCTGGCTGCTCTGCTGAGGCAAGGCTTTCCTTTGGTTGTCATAGGAGCAGACTAGGCCTTGAAGCGCCTCCTGTCAAAAGAAAGGAGCTGCAGCTCACACACCTTTACAATATCGCTTGCACCATCCACAACTGGTCCTTTATCTTTTTGCCCCGATCTCTTATGCAAATGAAAAGATCCCTTTGTCTTGCACGTCCAACTGGGGAAAGGGGCGTGCAGCGTTTTTCTTTTCTCTCTAACTTGCGATGTAATATTTGTCCCAAATGTGCTTGCCTCTTTTGTAAGTGAATTGCAGTGAACCCAGTGGCTGTTCATCTGAATTATAACATTGCAGAATTTTCCAGTCTATAGTTTGTGCCTCTTCTGAGGTCCATGTGTTTGTGTCTGTGTGCCCGGAAGGAAAGGAGATCTGTCAACATTTACCACATGAAATAAGGACACCATGAGCTCAGATTATGAGAAATGAAGGTTGTAACTGGGAATTACATGGGCTCTGAGTAGACATTTAGTTGGGACTTCTAGTGCAGTTAATTTGAAGGGATAATAATAAATAATGACAGTGCCTTTTAATTGAGGTGTAATGCAGGTGTAGGATATATGATGCATCATTACTAATTTAGTTGGTGGTTTGGAACATAAAAGAGCAGTGAATTCTTTATGATCCCCAGCAGTTTTCTAAGATTGCATTTCAGTCTGCTCATTCTTTTGTTTTTGAGGCATTGATGTTGTGCATTTTTCAATTCTTTGGAATAGATAATATGACATAAATTGTAACTGACTGGTGTTTACCCTGGAGATACACAAAATTGCATGACAGTTGAAATATTGTTGCGTGTTCTTTTTCTGTGCAATTTCTTAACCTTTTGTTACTAGGCCAGCTTGATTTGGTGCAAAAAAAGAGGAGGCTGGGTTAAATTAGTAACCAAAATGCACAATGGCAGCAAGTAAGAATGTTCTAGCCTCGTATTTAGATTTTCTGGTCTGTATTTCTGGCTACAGACTTAGTTATCGCTATTATTTTGTTTTTTTTTGGTACAGCTCTATAATTTTGAAAACATTGTAAGATAAAGTGTGGAAATCACGAACTCAGCTGACAGAAAACAATGAGTTGTCATTGATCATTTTAACCTGTTTTGTTGACTTGCATCACTTCGCTATCTGTCAACAAGTGTGTTTATCTTTGAAACACCAGAATTGAATTAAGCCAGTTATGTGTAGCATGCACATTATGTAATGATCATTACTTGTTACAAGCATTGATAATTCTAAACACTCCTGCTTAATGATGAGTAGAGAATTGTTAGTGTTGTAGGGACTTGCAGGTACTGTACAATTGCAATATCTTAAATGTAGAAATATTGTCTGCTAGCATGTTGCAGATGTTAGTTTGCAACTTTTGAAAGTAAAATGGTTTGTCTTGTGTTGTACAGTGACATCGTTATGATATCGTGAAAACTAAGTATTATAAAATTCTGTTTGTTGCCATGATAATTTAGCAACTCTGTATTGAGTGTACTACTGAGCTCAGGTTTCTCCTGAGTCTAATTGTGGCCTTGCGAACACTTGCTTTAGCCAGGTCTCACTAGAATTTTGTGTTGAAGTAGAAACTGGACACTGAACTACCATAAAGAAGAAGCTACAGCCTCAGTTGTTAAACTCAGTCTATGCTGTCCTCTATTATCTGAGGTCAAGCAATATTGATAAAATGAAAGCTAATTCTGTTCAGTGGCTGTGAAACTCCTATATGGTGATTGTTAATCTAATGTCTATTAATACCAGGCCACTACCCAAACTGCATCAATTCAGGTTTTGCATTCAGGGGCACTGTGCAGGTTTACTGTAGGAAAACTGACTGTCACCTCTGTACTGTTTCGAGCCTGCATTTAGAACTTAAGGTATTTTGGAATATTACTGCTTCTTGCATTTGAGATGTCCAATTTGGAACTCTGTGATGTAGATGCTGAAATGGGGAAAATAACTCAAATGTCTCAGTATTTTATGCCTTGATCTGAACAAATAATTCATTTTGTGGTAAAGTGGAAGGAGAAGATAAATTAGTTGTAGAGGATTTCCAGTTAAGAGAAAGATGGTTGCCCAGTTATATTGTATTATGAAGGAACTTGACAGAAGCATTAAGCATTTGTGGTTGCACAGTTTTTCTTGCAATTTACCCCCTTCCCCCCCCCCCCCCCCCCGTAGTGTTAAGCCTGGTTGTGATGGTGCTAATCTCAAGTAATGAAGTTTCCATTTTGTCCAGTTACTCATCGATCATCAAAAGTCCATCGTCAAAGGTGCTATCAGGTGGCACTTGGACAACAGTAATCTGCTCACCAGCATTTGGTAATGGCTTCCATCAGGATCACATAACTCTGGATAGCATCGATCCAAATATAGACATAGGAGCTGAACCCCAGCAGTGAGTTGAGTGACTGCCCTTATCATTTAACTGAGTGTAGCATCAAGGATCCCTAGAAAAATGGAAGAGAGAGATGCACACGTGTGTGTGTGTGTATTTATAACATGTTTATGGATTCATATGTGTATGATAGATATAAAGATAGATTTGGACTGATAAGTGGCAATAATATTTTGTAATCATCTCCCAAAGAGAGAATCAATGACCTCCCCATAACATTCAGTGGCAGTGCCATCATTTAATTCCCCACCATCAACATTCTGGCATATGTATGTGTGCTCTTGATCAGAGATGTAACTGGGCCAACAATACTGTGGCTACAAGAACTGATGAAAGGTTAGGAATTCTGCATCAACTAACTCGCCTCCTGTCTCCCCCGTGCCTGCCCACCATCAATAAGGCACAGGTCAGGAGTGTAATGGAGTACTTAAAAATGTGTTGCTGGAAAAGCACAGCAGGTCAGGCAGCATCAAAGGAGAAGGAGAATCGACGTTTCGGGCATAAGCCCTTCTTCAGTAATGTTTACTCTTCACTTGCCTGGATAGATGCCAGTGAAAACAACCCTGAAGAAGTTTGACGCATCCAGGGCAAAGCATCTCACTTGATTGATATACCATCTGCCATCTTCCACATTCACTATTTTGCTATGACTTTGCATTGGTAGTGAAAGTGTACGATGTACAAGACCATGTGCAGTAATTTACTCTTGACTCCTCCTCCATTACTGCAATTGATACTGCTTAGAAGGATAAGGGCAGCAGACACAAGGCAAGGCACCATCTACCAAGACATACACTGACCCAACTTAGACCTGTATCATTGTTCCTGCGTTTCCGAGGAGTCAAAATCCGAGAAGTTGCTTCCTTAAAGTGTTGAGGGTGCATCATGCCTCAAGGATTGCAGTGATTCAAAAAGCAGTTCTTTTGGGCAGTTGGTAATGGGCAATCAATTTGAACAATGATCAATAAACAATTAAAAAAGCTGGAAATAGAGTATCGTTATGAAGGGGTGTTATTCCGACATGTATCTTGGACCTTTGGTCAAAGAACACTTTGCAAAGCAAATGGGACCGGCTACAGCAGAGAAAAATATTGTAATTGCAAAGAACACAAGCTGCTCGACTGCAGTCACTGAGGCTACAGTACTGTTTTGAGAGGACACATGACCCAGTTTGTAGACTTAACAAAGTTACTGGAGTTTGAACAGACAGTCAGGGACAGCCTTTGCTGTCTCTACCTTTCCCTGAAACCTCTTTCATCATAGTTTGAGGGTTTAAAAACTCATTGGAAGACATCACCACAAGTTGCAAAATGTTTGGTATGAGGGATATATAATAAATAGAGTTGACCATTGTCATGGAATTTTTTGATGGTTTTAAGTTTAAGCAGCAGTTTAGATCTCATACAGAAAATGTATATAACTGGTTAAGGATGGCTCACTGATAATCAGTGGATGATCAGCAGCTGGCACAGAGTGTGTTATCTCAATAAACTTTGATAGCAGCTTCTTGTTCTTGAGCCAACATGTAAGGAAACTGTCCCTTGGGCCCTCATCATCCTCTTGTGGCCCACCTAAGGGAGACAACTACTTGCTGAGGACTGTGCCTAACTCTGATCGTTTGTTGATATACCTGATTTTATTTTTAGGGGGTGGTAGTTTACATTATGCCAATCATCCATTTGAATCCTTCTAGCTGATGGACCCAGGATGACTATTCGCAACATCAAAACAGCTGTCACCCTTTTGCCCAACCCCTGCCTCTGCTCAAAGTCAGCTTACATTTCTGTGAGGGCAGACAATTTCACGCACGGGTGTTAGTGATCTGGTAATCTTCATAGCCTTTATCTTTAGCTTGCCGTTTGTTTATATTTACAAATGTCGAGCAAGGTTCAGAGCTGTCTCAGATAAATTTATTCAAAGTTTCTTACTTGGCAAAGGGAAAATGAGAGTATTTTTTTAAAACAAGGATAGGGTTTCTAAGAGGAAAGTTGTGAATCTAAGTCAGTGTCTCTAGGCAAAAAGAATTCAGCAGCTGTACCTGATCCAAGAAGAAATCCCAGTGCTCGTAGAATTATTTATTTTCTGAATTTAACTGTTACTTGGGCAAAGTACTTTTAGGATAACACCCTATAGAGTTTTAATCTGAACGTGGAGGTTGCGTGTGTGCGTACTTGTGTGTGAGAGTAGGTGATACTGTTCAAAATCAGTATCCCACATGTTTTCCCATTGCGACCCTGTTGTGAAGATTGAAATTTGTCATCATTCCTCAAGGACAGCTGAGAGTAACATGGTGCGATTATGAGAGTAGGGACCTTTTAGAGTGAGACCATAGTTGATTAGAGCTACACAGTGGCCATGATGATAAATAATGTTATATTAGATTTTGTTAGGGATCTAATTGTATGCCACATAGCTCAAATTCTTTACAACACCACGAAGAATGGAAGTTTGAAAATACCTGCTGAATTTATAGATTCCAAGTGACCAGCATTTCAATGAAACCACCAATCGATTTCAAATATAGTCAGTATTAATACTTGGTGTGTGAAATGCTAATCTAGCCATTTATGACTGGACAGGAGATCCTTATAAAATGGGGACGTTTAAGATGTTGGTCCTTGATCAGGTTGTTGTAAACTTTTGAAATCTGACTCTCATAGAAACATTTTTATTCACAAAGTTTTTATGACAATGACTTGAAGCAAATGGCATGATGTTAATGTGATGGTATCAACATCTTTTGAGGTAACTGAATCAAATGAAAGCATAATTGTTTCATGTTGCATAACCTCATATTCTATTGTCAATTGAACACAGTCAATAACTTTCCAAAGAGAGCTGTTTTGTTAAATGTGTTACAAATGCAGTAAAAGAAAGAAACTGTGAATTTAAAGTCTTTTTGCATCTTTTGTTTCAAAGAAACAGAATCCGACAGTGCAGTGCTGATGATGTATGTGTGTACAAGTGGGAAGTGAGTGCTCAGTCTCTATTAATCCAACAGGTTGCAGAGGATATTTCTATACAGGAGGCGAGTTTGCTCTCCCTGAACGTATGAAATCCTTTTTAAGACATGCATTGAACAGTCTCTTGTTTAGTTTTTTTAAAAAAAGTTGTGGGTGAAAAGTAATCATGTAGTTCTCCACAACACGCATTACTGGAACAGTTGCAATTTCAAGGCATGCTTCCAAAAAGTATTTGAATTAAAGTTGAGACAGGCCGCCTACTTGCGGAACGTTTCAGAGAACACCTCTGGGACACCCGGAACAACCAACCCAACCACCCCATGGCTCAAGACTTCAACTCCCCCTCCCACTCCACCAAGGACATGCAGGTCCTTGAACTCCTCCATCGCCAGACCATAGCAACACGACGGCTGGAGGAAGAGCACCTCATCTTCTGCCTAGGAACCCTCCAACCACAAGGGATGAACTCAGATTTCTCCAATTTCCTCATTTTCCCCTCCCCCCACCTTGTCTCAGTCCCAACTCTCGAGCTCAGCACCACCTTCCTAACCTGCAATCTTCTTCCTGACCTCTCCGCCCCCACCCCCACTCCAGCCGATCACCCTCACCTTAACCTCCTTCCACCTATCGCATTTCCAATGCCCCTCCCCCAAGTCCCTCCTCCCTACCTTTTTATCTTAGCCTGCTGGACACACTTTCCTCATTCCTGAAGAAGAGCTCATTCCCGAAACGTCGATTCTCCTGCTCCTTGGATGCTGCCTGACTTGCGCTTTTTCCAGCAACACATTTTCAGCTTTAAAAGAATACAACCAGTAAACAAGAGTAATAGCTTATTTATAAGTCAAAATCATTTGAAAATGTTGTTTTCTTCCATTCTTATTTTGCAAGTTTGCAGATTTAAATGTTTTATAAAAGCAAGAAGAACTGCGGATGTTGTAAATCAGAAACATCTACAAAGGTTGCTGGAAAATCTCAGCAGGTCTGGCAGCATCTGTGAAGAGAAATCAGAGTTAACATTAGGGTCCAGTATTGGAAGGATGTTGTGAAACTTGAAAGAGTTCAAAAAAGATTTACAAGGATATTACCAGAGTTGGAGGATATGAGTTATAGGGATAGGCTGGGGCTATTTTCCCTGGAGCATTGGAGGCTGAGGGGTGACATTACAGAGGTTTATAAAATCATGAAGGGGATGGTTAGGGTAAATAGACAAGGTATTTTCCCTGGGTTGGGGGAGTCCAGAACTAGAGGGCATAGGTTTAGAATCAGAGAGGAAATATATAGAAGGGACCTAAGGGGCAACTTTTTCACAGAGGGTGGTACGTGTATGGAATGAGCTGCCAGAGGAAGTAGTGGAGACTGGTACAATTGCAACATGTAAAAGGCATTTGGATGGGTATATGAATAGGAAGGGTTTAGAAGGATATGGTCCAAGGGCTGGCAAATGGGACAAGATGAGATTGGGATATCTGGTGAGCATGGACAAGTTGAACCAAAGGGTCTGTTTCTGTGCTGTACATCTCTATGACTCTAGATGTTTTATAACATTGTTTATCAAAACCTTGATTCTGAATAAACATAACAGGTTTATAGAGGACACATTCAATGATAATTTGAGGAAATAACATTTTGGATAGTAGGCACAAGGAGTCAGCCAACTGTAGTGGATTTCAAACCAACTGTGTTGCTTGTATTAATTACGTCAATTTCCATCTCCTAGGAAAAATAAGCAAATGCTGCTCAGCCTTGGGTGAAAACTCATTTCACAAAACTTCATTATCCTAGCAGTATTTCTAAATGACCACCTAAATGTGGGTTGGGGAACTAGAAAAGCATTATCAATGCATCAGGATGTCCTGCACCTGTACTGCACCTGACCTGGAATTTTTTGATGCTGACACTGGGTGCTAAGATTGGACAGATATGCTGTTCTCCACCATTATTCTTCCCACAGCAACAAAGTGAAAGTGTGTTCCACTGTCACCTGGTGTAAAATGGATGTATTAAATCATTACAGTACAGTTTAAGGATATTAACATGTTCTTGAGAACTGTACGTTTCAATTCCCAGAAGTCTCTGCTTGCTCATCAAAATGAAAAAAAAGTTCTATTGTTGGTACAGTTGATTAAATAACAGCAGAAAAACTAAATGGGAAATAAGAAATGCAGAATGTGGAATTCTTGAGGTTGTCCATGATTGAATAAACCGATATCTGATTAACTCCTGAACTGCAGATTTAAAATAGGTTTTGTAAGTAGATACACATTGACCTTGTACACTGGCTCAGAAAACGTTTGGCATCACTGCAAAAGTTTGGTCTTGAGTCTTTGGAAACATGAGTGAGTTGTACATTTGTATATTACTTGCATGAAGAGCATATCAATATTAATGCAGTACTTATTATATTATTTGAACACAGTCTTCCAGCGCAATGGCTTATTTCCATGTATACTCAAAGTATGGAATGTTTCATTCCAAGTGCTATAAATGTTCAGTGTAGGAATCTGGCAACTTAATGAACATCATATGATGTATGGCATAAGAGCTATATTTATCAATAGTATTGAAGTGTGGAAGAGAAGCTCAGTTTAATGTTTTTGGACTAACTTTGATTCTCATCTTTAAGCTGGTATTAATAAAGTGGGACAGCACCAGAAGCCATTCAACTGAAACAGAAGAATCTGCTGGGTTGTTTTTTATAAAGCAAAGCACTCAGCTCCACAAAAGATCAATAAGATTGTCCTCTTGGATTTTGTGGCAAGATCGAATTTAACACATATGCTTTTTGGATAATTAATTTAAAGAAAACCAAATGAAAGGGATTTATGACATTTTTTTTGTGGTTGACCTCCCAATATAGCCATAAAAACAAAATAACTGGTCAAAGAAAGCATCTGTTGACTTGTGTAAGTTTACAAATGTGCCTTTTCCAGTTTGGTACCTATTTTTGAACTGCCAGTGATGAGATAATACATCTTTGAGGTTCTGTATAACACTGCTTGTGACAGTTTAGTAAGGTGAGGGTTGTTCCTCAATGAAGCTGCATCATAGGAAAAATTTTAGATATCAATGATAAATCTTGTTCTTATTTGGTTTTCATTTTTTAAACCTGAAATAGTGTTAGCATTTTGCTTTTTCTTTCTTTTTTTTCTGTCCAATTTCAAATTATTGATAACAAATTTTCCTCACTAAATTTTCTTTTTAACCATTAGAATTGCTGTCAGAGTGGGGTTTTCCCCATTCAATTTTCTTGCAATTGAAAACTGTTCTATTATACTGAACAGACAAGTCTCTCTAACAGTTGCTCAATAGTTTTTAGAAAACAAATATTTTCAACAAAATGTTATGAAGATTTTTATGTTTAGTATTTTTTTGAAGACTTCAGTTTGAGGATTGTGACTATCTGGATGGTCTTACGTTTAATTTTTAAATCTCTTTAAAAGAATCGGAAGCCAGAAAATGGAAGATTGGATGCATGTTTTTTTTTCAACTTGGTGGGGTGGGGGATTGATGGGGTGGAGAGGTGGAACTGTGTACACACTTAATGGTTACACAAGAGCATATAACTTTGCCTGAAGTTGAATTTTGGCACTTCAGCTGGATGTGATAACACTGGGTGTCTTTGGAGCAAAAGAAGTAACTGCCCAGGACCAGCTTGTGGATTGGTTTCAAATAGCAGTTTGGCAAAGCAATGAAATGGGTGAGAGCAGTAGGGGCTTGGACCATCAAGCCTATCCATCAAGCAAAGTTTCACTCTTGCTCTTAATTGGACAAGAAATGAGTCTCCAATTTATCGGGAAAAAAAGCTGCTAATTGACATCAATAACTGGGTTCAACTGGCCAGCTACTGAATTGCGACACCCTACTTGACAATGTGATATCAAGACTAAGGAAAAAAAACATTGACAAAGTTTTAAAAACCACACAACATCAGGTTATAGTCCAACAGGTTTATTTGGAATCACTAGCTTTCGAAGTCTTCGGGTGGCTGTGGAGCAGAATCATAAGACACCGACTGTATAGTGTTGAAAAATGTGGTGCTGGAAAAACACAGCAGGCCAGGCAGCATCCGAGGAGCAGTAGAACCGACGTTTCGGGCATAAGCCCTTCTTCAGGAATTATGCCCAAAACGTCGATTCTCCTGCTCCTCAGATGCTGGCTGGCCTGCTGTGTTTTGCCAGCACCACATTTTTCAACTCTGGTCTCCAGCATCTGCAGTCCTCACTTTCTCCTAACAGACTGTATAGCAACAGGCTTGCAATGTCATGGAATCTAATATTAAACAAATTTAGCAGATGTCTTTCATCTTTTAGAATGACCATGTTAGTTTCAGTTCCTTCATTTGTAAATCCCAGAACTTCTTTAAAATTACGTTCTCAAAGTAGCTTTTAACATTAGGTGTCGTCTCAGCTCAGATAATGCAGTGAAGGTGTGAAGTTAAAGTCTGGACTGTGTGTCCCAATGTTAGGTCAGGCTGATTCTATTTCTAAAGTGGGAGTTACAGAATTTTTCCTGGATTTATGCAATTTTTGAGTTTTTGGGCATGGTTAACACTGCTACTTCACAGCGCCAGGGACCTGGGTTCAATTCCCACCTCAGGTGACTCTGTGTCTGTGTGTTTTTTTTTCCCGGGTGCTCCAGTTTCCTCCCACAATCCCAAGATTTGCAGGTCAGGTGAATTGGCCATGCTAAATTGCCCATAGTGTTAGGTGCATTAGTCAGGGGTAAATGTAGGGAAATGGTCTTGGTGGGTTACTCTTTGGAGGGTCAGTGTGGACTTGTTGGGCCTAAGGGCCTGTTTCCATACTGTTAGGAATCTAATCTAATTCCATTTCATGACACTGCAATCCTGTTGCTATAAAGCCTGTGTCTTATGATTCTGCTCCACAACTACCAGAAGAAGAAGCAGCGTTTTGAAAGCTAGTGATTCCAAGTAAACTTGTTGGACTATAACCTGGTGTTTTGTGATTATTAACTTTGCCCACCCCAGTTCAACACGTGCACCTCCAAATCATAACTTTGAGAAAAGGCACCTCATTTTACTCCGTTTGGCTTAGATTTTGATTTACAGACATTGTGTCTTTTTAATTTATATATTGTCACCCGAAATATTCCTGGAAATGTACAATTTGTCTTGTTCTACCTTGTTGGAAGATACAAAGATTGATCGCATCCTCCCCAATGAGGAGGATTGTCAGAGGTCTCCCATGGGGAACCTTGTCGAACGCCTTACTGAAGTCCGTATAGATCACATCTACTGTTCTGCCCTCATCAATCTTCTTTGTTATTACTTCAAAAAACTCAATCAAGTTTGTGAGACATGATTTCCCACGCACAAAGCCATGTTGACTATCCTGAATCAGTCCTTGCCTTTCCAAATACATGTACATCCTGTCCCTCAGGATTCCCTCCAACAACTTGCCCACTACCGAGGTCAGGCTCACCGGTCTATAGTTCCCTGGCTTGTCTTTACCGCCCTTCTTAAACAGTGGCACCACGTTTGCCAACCTCCAGTCTTCTGGCACCTCACCTGTGACCATCAATGATACAAATATCTCAGCAAGATGCCCAGCAATCACGTCTCTGGCTTCCCACAGAGTTCTCAGGTACACCTGATCAGGTCCTGGGGACTTCTCCACCTTTAACCGTTTCAAGACATCCAGCACTTCCTCCTCTGTAATCTGGACATTTTGCAAGATGTCACCATCTATTTCCCTACAGTCTATATCTTCCATATCCTTTCCCACAGTAAATACCGATGCAAAATACTCATTTAGTATCTCCCCCATTTTCTGCAGCTCCACACAAAGGCCGCCGTGCTGATCTTTGAGGGGCCCTATTCTCTCCCTAGTTACCATTTTGTCCTTTGCTTAGGTTTATGACTGCGTCAAGTTCCAGTTTTTGCTTGAGGTTTTTTTGTTTGGAGTCACAAGAGAAAAGTCTGTTTCTGGAAATGAAACCTTATGGGTATGTTGTGGAGTCATAGTTCAGCTGCTCTAGCATGAAAAAAAAACTATTAAAACGTTTGTCAATATTTCCTGCAAGATTGACTGCTTCAGCAAAGTTCCTCAGTGATAACTGCATGCGTTCAATGATATGTCTTGGTGTACAAGCATATCAGTCCTATAGCATCTGAATGCCTTACACCTGATCAGTATTGTCCCAACGTGTTTTTGTTTTCCCCAAAGTAAATGGTTTCAGAGAAAAACATTTTCCCCACCTTTACTTGTGTGTGCATGTGAGGGTTTATGCATTTTGGCATATCTGCAGGGAGTAAATATCTCTCTGTTTCATATTACATACAGTGTGTAGCAGCTAGTTTTGCATCATTAAATCCAGTTTATTAAACTCAACTGAACATTTTGTATTTAAAGTTTTTTATTAAATTATAAATTTAATAGAGAAACAAAATGATTTGCCATACTGGGTAATGGATGAAAATGATTAAATTCATATTGTGACCCATGAATGAAAAAAGACCACTTTTCCCTCCTCAGTAGCAATAACACATAGACCTTTCTTGTAATATCAAATTTTTAGATGTGGAACGATATCCCAAGGCACTTCACAAGAGAATGAAACTGACTGAAACCTGATAAAGGTCTCGTTAAATTGCTGGGCATTAAAAGCACATGTTTGCCTTGTGCAAAATTATATTGCAGAATATGGGTGCTGTTTATTACATTTAAGGGAATATTAATTACTCAGAAGTAATATACTGTGATGCTGGGAATAATTTTAAAATCAGGAAATGCTGGAATTTGCAGTGTGAGTAACAGCATTAATATTGAAGATTAATGACCTTTCATCAGAAATTGTTGATAGCAGTTCAGATAAAAGCCTGATTACTTTAACTAAAACATTAGGTAACTAATGATAGCTTGTTAAAACAAAGAATGAAGGCCCTCTGAGAAATACTGCTTTTGAAATTAATGTTAATTTGGATCCTATGTCACTATTTGTTATAGGCTATGGAAATATTTCTACCCAGACCAATCATAGTTGGATTTGTTTTCTAACCCATTAACACAGTTTAACTCTTTGCTTCTATTCAGATTCTGAAATGAAACTTGTGGTGTTGCAGTATTTTCTCTTCAAATATGAGCATAGTGGTAACATGCTTTAAACAGTGTGTGTTTGTTTGTTTATGTGAATGCATCTTTAATATGTGCTTTAGATAGACTTTCTGTAAAATATTTTTAAAAGCTCAATACTGAGTAAAGATAATTGCATTGATACAATGTTTCTGTAACATGGGTGCCTGTGAGCCAGCTCCCAGCTTTGACGCAACTGTGTAAATGCCACACCCCATTTCAGATACGCAGAATGCTATTGTTTGAAGGGCCCAGATGTCATGTTGTACTTGCATTACTATTAAGTTGCTTGCAGTATATTGATTCCTTCTAATAATTTAGGAGAACAATTTTATTTAATTAAACTGTTGTAGTTGTTTGACCTGCTGATCAAGTTCAATGACTCCCCATTTTTGGAAGTATGGTCACCCATAAACAGTCATTGAATTGTTTGTGATAAATTTGAACATTTATCTGTACTGGATACTTTTTTCATGCTCATGGTTTTGTCTTCTGGGGATTTTTGTCTTCCTTCTGTTTGACAACTTTGTAGCTATTCAATTAGCTATTTTAAGATGTAGACTGGAATAGAAGTGGTCTTCTGTTCCTTCATTTAGGAGTTTCCAATCTATTTCTGAGAAGAATGTACTGACTTGAACACTGAATCCCTCCATTCGTTTACATCACTTATAGTGAACTATACCACCTCTCATTTACTGACATTCGTTCCATTTGTCCTCTTTTTGTTATTGGTATTTAATAGATTTTGTATTTAAATGTTCATATAGGTGTTGTGCATAGATTAGTTAAATATACTTCAATATGTAACAGCATTTTGTGGCAATTGGGCACCATGGGGGCTGGGGTGCCTCATCCTCTCCATTGACGTTTTAATTAAAGTTTTGTCTCTTATTTAACTTTTGGTATGATTGCTCTTAATTCGTTGTTGTTATTTTGGTTTATTGTAAGAGTATTTGACTGTGTATATGAAGCAAGGCCAGCTAGCACAGTCAATATCCTGGGGATTGACATTGAAGTGTATTCACCATATAGTAGGTCAAAGCCTAGGAACTCAGCGCTGAGTCACCTCTTGTCTCCCCAACGTCTGTCCACCATCAATAAAACACAAACTGGAGTGTGATGGAATACTGCCCACTTGCCTGAATGAGTAAATCTCCAACAACACTAAAGAAGCTTAACGTCATCAGGGCAAAGCAACCCACCCTTCACAGCCAATGCACAATGGTAACAATGTTTTCTATCTATAAGATGTACCCTGTTACAGCTCACCAAGCCTCCTTTGACAGCACCTTCCAAACCTGTCCGACTAGGTGGTAGAGGTGACAAGATTAGCAAATGCATGGGAGCATCAACCCCCGCAAGTTCCTTTCCAGATTCCAACTTGACTTGGGACTGTATCATTGTTCCTTCAGAGTTGATGGGTCAAAATTCTGGAACTTGCTCCATAACAGCCCTGTGGGTGTAGCTGCACTCCAAAAGCTACAATAGTTCAAGAAGTCAGATCACTGCCATCTTGACCAAGGCAGTGAGGGGTGAGTAAAAAATGCTGACCTAGATAGATATGCCACCATCCTATGAAAAGCTTTTTAAAACTGGAGAGAGGTGTGGGGATATTTCGTGTAATTGTTTAGTGCAGTTATTTGAGCTCTGTGGAATGCATTATATAGTCCCCACCAAAGCCATGTGAGTCTCAGTGTAACACAGCACAGAAACTGACCCTTTGGTCCAGCCAGTCTATGCCAACCATAATCCCGAGCTAAACTTGTCCTACCTACCTGTCCATATCCCTCCAAATCTTTCTATTCCTGGATTTATTCAAATGGTCTTTTAAACATTGCAATTGTACCCACATTCACCACTTCAAGATGTTCATTACACCCGCAAACCACTCACTATGTAAACAAACTTGCCCCAATGTCTCTTTTAAATCTCTCTCATCTTACTCTTAAAAATGTGCTTCCAGTCTTGAATTCCCTCATCCTAGAGAAAAGGCAACTACCATTAACTCTACCTATACCCCTCATGATTTTATCAACCTCCTGTGCTGCAGTCCCAGCCTATCCAGCCTTGCTTTAAAACTCATACCTTCCGTACCCAGCAACATCCTGGTAAGTCTCTTCTAAACCTTTCCAGCTTAATATCCTTCCTATAACTGGGTGAACAGAACTGGACTCAGTGTGCTATAATGTGTGTTTCTTTAACACAAATTGGCTATAACGCGATTGAAGAATTTATACCATTATTTTTAAAATGCAAACTTTCTTTACCTCTATTGGCTATGTCACGATTCTGTCCCCATTAGTTGAAATGGCGCTGCTGTTATGTGATTTTCTTATAATCACACGGGAACAGAACTATTGCGTTATATCAGAACCAACTCTATTCCAGAAGAGGCCTCACCAATGTCCTGTACAACCTGAATATGACTTCCCAAATCCTATACTCAAAGGACTGAGCAATGAAGGCAAGCATACCAGACACCTTTTTTAACCATCCTGTCTATACGTGACACAAATATCAAAGAGTTATGTACCTGCACCCCTAGGTCCCTCTGTTCTACAACACTACCCAAGGCCCTACCATTTATTGTGTAAGCCCTACCCTTGTTTGTTGTAACAAAGTGCAATATCTCACATTTATCCAGAGTGAAATGTGCCAATTTTCAACCCATTGACCCATTTGATCAAGATCCCTTTGTAGTCTTAGAATATCCTCTTCACTGTCCATTGCACCACCAATTTTGGTATTGTCCACAAATTTACTAAGCTGGCACTCTATATTCTCATTCAAATCATTTATATAAATTACAAATAAAAGAAGACCCAGAACCGATCCCTGTGGAACATTGCTGGTGACAGGCCTCCAGTCGGAAAAGCAACCCTCCACTTTTTTTTTCATAAAAATGTGTAAACAGAAAAAGAAACCAAGGTACTTTGACACCACCCCCATCAGAAACTCCTGCGGGACAGAAAAATACTCTAGCAAAATCAAGGAAAATAAATAATTAAACAAACAAATAACCAACTCCAGTAAGTAAATTCCTTCTGCTCCGTCCCCATGGAACACTCTGGGGTAGGGGGATAATGGTTTAAAATCCAGAGGAAGTCCCCTGATAATTTCAACTAGAGATAAAATTCCCCTCACACCGACCCCCATCAAGTGCATCTCAGACAGGGATAGTATGACGTTAAAATAAAAGCCACCTTGGCTCTTCCAAGGGCTCCAAAATCAGAACAAAGGGAAAATAAAGGAGCCCTCTTCACAGGGTACCACACCACAAATAGGTCCAAATTTCGTAACCGAGGACGGCTGACTAAAAGTGAAGGAAGGTTCGGGATTGAGTTGCTTTCCGATCGAAGATTTGAGTTGGAGTTTTTTTCCCAATCACACTGCGATCGGTGAGTTTCTGAAAAAAAACTAACTGAAGCTAGGTATAAGTGTCAGAATGTGATTTTCCAGCACTATTTTGTGAAGTGGGTCCTAATAACCAAGGGATAAACAAAGTCGATGCATGGGTCTGGGTTCTGTCTCGACCAGAGAAAACAAGGTATTGACTGGTTCTAATCCTCAATAAATATATAAAATGGAGCCAGCTGTAGAGAATGATTTTAAAAAGCAGTCATTGCAATAATCCAGTCTATTTTAAATTCGGTGTGTGCATGCCATTTAAACTAATACACATTTTAAAAACAGCTGCAACTCTTCTCAGTCCTTTAGGTGGCACAATGAGATAAAGACTCATACAATATAGTTGATTAAATTTATATAATGCACAATAATATGTTTCAAATATATTCATTGAAGTACCTTTTAGTTCTCTCATACCTGAAGCCCCTCGTACATCTGGGTTTACACTTTAGTTTTGCCCAGAGCAGCAACTCCTGAGTTGAATTTGGATCATTAGTATTTAGTTAGCTGTACTGGTGCAATTTTCTTTTTTGCTTTCCAAGAATTTCATCTAATATTGGAGTGAGAAAAAGCATATATTTCAGAAGTCTTATCGAGGTGAACTTTATACTGTATGGCAAGCTCAAGTATGTAAGGCAGAGAAGTGAATGTTCTGACAAAATGCCTGTTTTAGAATTTACTTGTTTTCTATAAACTTTGCATAATAATATAGGAAACTGGCAAATAAAGAGAGGAAGCAAAATCTGTAGAAGGAGGGTACTTTCTTTTTTAATGTTATAAAATGACAGTTGAATTTTGAGGCCATTTAATTAAATAATACTGTTTAATTGACAGACTCTAGATTAGAGTGGTGCTGGGAAAGCGCAGCATCAGAGGAGCAGGAAAATCGATGTTTCGGACAAAAGCCCTAATGAAGAAAGATATTAGATTAGATTAGATTAGATTACTTAGTGTGGAAACAGGTCCTTCGGCCCAACAAGTCCACACCGACCCGCCGAAGTGCAACCCACCCATATCCCTACATTTACCCCTTCACCTAACACTACGGGCAATTTAGCATGGCCAATTCACCTGACTTGCACATCTTTGGACTGTGGGAGGAAACCGGAGCACCCAGATGAAACCCACACAGACACTGGGAGAATAAGCTTGGACTTTTCTCTCTGGAGAGGAGGAGGAGGAGGAAGAGAGGAGACCTGATCGAGGTGAACAAAATAATGAGAGGAATAGATAGAATCAATAGTCAGAGACTTTTCCCCAGGGCAGGATTGACTGGTACGAGAAGTCATAGTTTGAAGATATTACAAGGAAGGTATAAAGGAGACGTCAGAG
This sequence comes from Chiloscyllium plagiosum, assembly GCF_037043375.1. Classification (NCBI taxonomy): domain Eukaryota; kingdom Metazoa; phylum Chordata; class Chondrichthyes; order Orectolobiformes; family Hemiscylliidae; genus Chiloscyllium; species Chiloscyllium plagiosum. The sequence goes on from NW_028270148.1 coordinate 112,370,666, forward strand.
TTAGGTTCTTCATGCAGAGAGTTGTGAATGCATGGAATGCATTGCCAGTTGTGGTGGTGGAAGCAGAGTCGTGGGGGACATTTTAAGCGACTGCTGGACTTGCACATGGTGGATAGCAGTGAGTTGAGGGGTGCATAGGTTAAGTTACTATATTTTACATTAGGATTAAATCTCGCCACAACATTGTGGGCCAACGGGCCTGTTCTGTGCTGTACTTTTCTATGTTCTATCAGGAATTTTGCCCAAAACGTCGATTTTCCTGCTCCTCGGATGCTGCCTGACCTGCTGTGCTTTTCCAGAACCACTCTCATCTAAACTCTGATTTCCAGCATTTGCAGTCCTCACTTTTGCCTAATTGACAGAAAGAGTCAATGCTAATCATAATTAGTTGAGAGATTTTAGCTTGCAATCCTAGTCAACAGTAGAAAACATGAGTCTCATCAGGAAAGCCCCATACATTTCATTGTCCAAATATAATTTTTGTATTAAACAAATGCAATTAGATTTTGAAAGCTGCTAAAGCCTTTATGACTGCAACAGACAAGAAGGTGTTGTAGGAGGGAGGAAGGGAACTAATTTCAAAGTATCTCTAAACTAATGGCACTTGATGTGTTGCAGGGAGATGGAGAATGAGGGTGAGCTGAATGGCAGTGGGGAAGGGAGGTGATTAAGTGGTGTGTCTAGTAACAGGAACGTTGTCTTTGTCTTTGAAAGCACTTCAATGAGAAGGGTGTTTGGGGAGAGTATATAACATGAGAAGATGGAAACATAAATAGGAGAAGAAACAGGCCATTCAGCCTTTGAAGCCTAACCCACAACTTTGTAAGTTCATCATCGATCTGCCCCAAACCTCAACTGCTTCTCTTTCATGCCAGCTCCTCATAGTCCTTAACTCAACATTTTAACAAAATTTATCTGCCTCCTCTTTTCAGTACTTCCAATGATCCACCTCCACAACTCTCTTGGGTAGAGAATTCCAGGCAATCGTTACCGTCTGGGGAAGGAGATTATTTTGCATTACAATGTTAAGTCACATTATTCTGTAACTATGTCTCTTAGTTTGAGATTCCCCCCACAGGTGGAAACATGTCAACATCGACCCTGTCAGGCCCTGTCAGAATCTTGTATGTTTCAATAGGCCACTCCTTGTTCTTCTAACCTCTACTAAATTAAAAGTCTTAACCATTCTTCATAGAATCCTTACAGTGTGGAAACAGCCCCTTCTGCCCAACAAATCCACCAACCCTCCAAAGAGTAACCCACCCAGACTTATTCCCCAACCCTATTACTCTCAATTATCCTTGACTAATGCACCTAACCTACACACCCCTGAACACTATGGGCAATTTAGCATGGCCAATCTACCTACTTAGCACATCTTGGATTGTGGGAGGAAACCGGAGCACCCAGAGAAAACCCACGCAGACATGGGGAGAATGTGCAAACTCCACACAGTCGCCTGAGGGTGGAATCGAACCTGGGTCCCTGACACTGTGAGGCAGCAGTGCTAACCACTGAGCCACCATGCTGTTAGGTTCTTTTTCTGAGGTTTCACACATGAGATGCAATTTGCACATACCAACCTCTGCAAACAGTTAAAGTTTATAAAGCTTGTACAAGCCAGGTGACCCGCTTTGACCCATTTGCAGGCATGCAAAATTGAGTCAAGAAGGCTCTGAACAAAGAAACCACATCCTCTTTATACAGGTCAGTTGGTCATGTTCACAGGTACTCTGGACACTTTTTTTTCCCATAATCACCTGTAAACCCAAGTACAATAGTAGGATGAGATCGTCACCTGAGATAATGCAAATGTAAATGCCCTAATCTTGGGGAATCATTACGTAGACGATTTCCTGACTCGGTGATTCCCCAGTGTTTTAAAAAATTCTCAAGGTCAGGTTCGTAGGAGAGTAGTCTGACACAGAACAAACGACCAAGAGGCGAGTCTGCTAGAATATGGGCATTTTATTCCCCGCAGCGTCGCCACAACCAGGTCTCATACAACGGGTCTGGCTTATACTCACTCTACATGTTACCGGAACTGGGAGCCGTCAGTTCTCGTAGAGCGGTTGCCAACAACCCACGCTCGGCGGTTAAACGTAACCCCGGAGCAGACTCACCGAACTGGAGACTTTTCCAGCTGATATACTCTTTTCCAGATATAAACATTCATGTGAACAGCAGAGCAAGGCTAAAAAACACATTCCATTCTGGTTACATACAGATAAGAAGATTCACACGGGGAGGTGTGTAATAAGATTCACACGGGACTAAGCAACACCTCCACTCCGGTTAGATTCACACATGTATTGGGACATAATTTTTAACCGTTTCACCACATTCCACTGCTTGGAATTTTACACCACACCCAGGACACTGTAGGTGTGATATGCCCTATCTTCGGGGCGACCCTGCAAATGAGTTCTGGCTCTGCTACCTCCCCAGACGATGTAGGTGTGATGACCTTCAGTATTGGGGGATGATCACGCAAACAAATTTGGTTGGGGGATGGCTATGAAAGTATTTCTGAATGGAAGCGAGAGTTTAATTTGATGATAGTAGCGGAGTAGTAGCAAATGACTGTCTAAATGGAGTGTGAGTCATCTGCATTCCTGCATAAATGTCATCACCACCTATTTCCAGAATGTTCTGTCAGTGCAGTTTAAACCTTGAATATAACATTAATGTCCAGAGAGATATTCCAATTAATCTTTTAATATTACAATGCCGCTCTTAATTCATGATAAGTCACCCCTTCATTCGAGGATCCAGCCTACTGAATCCTTTTTGAATTGCCTTCAGAATCAATATATCCATTTTCAAATACAGGACCAAAACTATGCACAGTGTTCCAGGTGTGGCCTCACCAACCCTGTACAATTGTAACAAGACCTGCCTATTTTTATACTCCAGTAGAGGCAAAAGCTTCATTTCTGGCATTAATTACTTGGTGCACCTGTGTGATGACATTTTGTGTTTCATGCACAAGAATACTGATTCATGAACGTTCTTGGACTGTCTCTCCATTTAACTAATCTGTCTTTTGACTTTCCTATCAAAATTCATGACCTCACCTACCTCGTGAAACTCCATCTGCCAAGTTTAATTGTGCCCAGTCATTAAGCCTATTTATATCCTCTTGCAGATCCCTTATGTCCCCATCATAACATGTCTTCCATCTATTTTTTGCATCATCACTAAATTTGGATACATGTCCCCCCCCCTCCCCCAGCACCGACCTCCAGCAGCTTCAAATCATTAACGCAGATGGTCAGAATTGTGTCTTGGTACACAGGGTGTCAATGTCGGTCAGTGAGCACAGGAACATGGGAGATGTTGTAGATTGTGGACTCCTTTTGTATTATAGGTTTGGATAGAAGAATTTATGATCAAAATATAAATATTAGGAGAAATGTGTGACTTCAAAAATGAGGGCCAAATTATGCCTTAGCCCTTGTATAACCCTTTTTTACCTGAAGGTTATATTTAAATATTAACATTCCATGTGCAGTGAGCTGTAAGATAATTTTTTTGCAACATCTAAGTTGCTATGAATTTTCTTGCAACTGAGGTTTTACAGTAAATGATTTTTTTAAAATCAGTCTGATTGGATGTGTTGTGACGCACACCTATTGCTGATGCAGACCTACTAGCCCAAAAGTAAGGCCGCTACCTCCATGCCAAAAGACAGTAAATTATATAAACATAAAAAAGCTTCAGCAATTAAAACATTCCACATAACAACAACTGGTTTATTCAGACTCATGAGTTCCTAAATCATGTTTCCTGGGGAAACCTTTGCATAAAATTCCACCTTGATTTGGAATATCTGGATGGTGCTTGGATTATGGCATTGCAATTTACTGACCCTTGTTGATGCGCCTCAGTCCCTGCAAACCCCTTTTCACTCTTGAATTTTTGTTTCAGAGATGAGCAGAGTATGTTACGTAAATTCCATAGTGAATAGCTTGGTTCTGTTTTCATTTTAAAACTTGAAAACAAAACGCCTTGGTAATTGGTACTTTACCAAAGATAACTCACACGAAAGTTACTGAAGCGTAGATTGCTTGTGCAGCTTGTTTACTTTAAAGCAGCCATGTGTTTGTTTATTGTGGTGATCCAAGAAGCTGCCTCCTGGTGAAGAAGGCACCTTTGCTGTCTTCTCTGAGGTAATTCTCCAAAAGAAAATTTGGAGTTGTAATTAATGGTTATCCACAGCATGTAAAATATGTGACCAATTTCATAGTAGACCCTTCAGGTTTCATTTGTATTCTAAATAGATACAGAAGCTACATTTTACTTAGTTAGATCAACAATTATTCATAAGAGATTTAGTGTGTTACTGAGAAATTTATTTACCTGCAGTGGGTAAAGAAAGTACTATTTTGTATATTTTCCAGGAACCAATCAAAAAACACATGCTTCACTGTCTCTTGGCAGATGGGGAACGTACAAATCAAAAGCGAGAACTGTGCTAGAGAACTACTAAGGACTTGTGAAAACAACCAATCCTGAATGACCAGTCAGAAGAACATACCAATAAAAGAAAGAAGGCGAAAAACTCATTCTGATTTCAAGATTTTATCAAAGTTTTTTTCTGTCCTTTTTTTTTGAGTTCATGTGGCCTCAAAGTTCCTAAACTTTTTTTTTTAAAGTGACATTTTTGCATTTAAAACTTACCATGAAGCTATCTTCTGTATGTTTGACAAGTTTCTCTTTGGAGTTAATGTCTTTCAAGTAAAAACACAGCATTTACTGTGCTCAACTGTTATTAACTTCATACAGTTCGCAGAATTTCCCATTGTGATTAGAATTTGTAGGGTTTTGTCAGGGCGAGTGGAATACTAACTCTCAGTAGAAAAATGTACCTCCTCATGGAATCAATATTTTTCATTTTCTTTGAATTTTTCTAAATTATTTGAAAACCATTTACAGAATGAATTTTTCATTTAGTTTTGTATTTCATTGATTTATAGAGGTAGCTGACGATAGAGTAACTCTTTCTGATACAGTACTAGTTTGTTTCTTAAACGTAAAATAAAAATCGATTTAAATATTGAACATTTTTTTCAACAAACAAAAGGAATTGATTCCCATTAATCAAGCTAGGAAATGACACCATTTTTAGTTAATTTGAATTTGCTGCAAAGGAAAGTGATATTTGAAGCTTCCATGCATACTCTTGTCAAGTAGTGTCAATGCACCTAAAGTATCCAGTATGGCGCCTGACACTGACCTTTTGAAATTATTTCACTACTTGTTCCTCCCCCCCTCCCCCATCCTCTCTGATGTGACACCCCAGATTTCATGGGTTTTGTCAGGTTTTTTTCAGCGTTTCTACTTTTCAGGCATTTCCATTTTATAACTAGTGTTGCTCGGTAACAGGACTCTCCCTCTTGCCCTACTGCTCAATTTTCCACTCCAAAGTTATTTGTGTGCTCCCAGGCCCCCATAACAATATAGCTACAACCAACTACTACTTCCCAGGTAGTCCTAGATTTCGTCCTTTCTCTCTTGCTTCCAGAATATTACCTCTGAAGTTAGCTGGAACACTGAGGAGAATTAAGTGAATTTGAAAAAGCTGCGCTGAGGTTTTCAGTTGAATGAATCATTGGGATTTTAAGATAAGAGAGCTCTTGGGGAGAAATATAAAGTAATCTGAGTTCATAAGATATGCAGTTGTAAACTTTAGTGTTAATAATATTTGTTTGTTTAATACTTTTTGATATACAATAAAGTTTGTTTTGGTTCAAACATGAAATCTTGTGGTACAGTTCTGTTGGTTAATTGGGCACTTGGCCTCCTCCTTTCATGTTAATAATTCCTAACCCCATCACAACAAATGCACCTGGTTCCAGTTTCTCCTTTTCCTGTTGTTGGGATAATGAACCAGTTCTCTCTTTTGAAGGCTTTGATTGCATCTGCCACCACTAGGCAATGCATTCTTGATCCCAATCATTTGCTGCATAAAAATGTTGTGTTTTTCTCATGAAACTGCTGCTTCCTTTGTTCACTACCTCTTGTTCTTACCCTGGGGAACGTTTCCCTCTTTCTAATGTGCTCAGATCTCTAATGAGTTTCGATGACCTTACCAAATCACCTTTACATTTTGACATCTCCAAGGAGTGCAACTCCAGCATCCAATCTATCCATTTACCCCAAGTCCCTCATGCCCAGAATCATTCCTGTGAATTTTTTTCAGCATTCTTTCTAACGAAGTCAACCCTTCCAAAAGTGTGATACCAAGAACCAGACACGATACCCCGGGTGAGGCCAGATATGATGGTGGTGTAGTGGTAATGTCATTGGATCAGTAATCCAGAAGCCCAAATAAATTGTCTGGGAGAATTCAGTTATCTGTAAGAATAAAAGGGTGGTTATGATGAGGTGATTTTAACTTTCCAAACATAGACTGGGACTGCCATAGTGTTAAGGGTTTAGATGGAGAGTAATTTGTTAATTGTGTACAAGAAACTTTTCTGATTCAGTATGTGGATGTACTGACTAGAGAAGGTGCAAAACTTGACCTAACTCTTGGGAAGTAAGGCAGGGCAGGTGACTGAGATGTCAGTGGGAGAGCACCTTGGGGCCAGCAACCATAATTCTATTAGTTTTAAGGTTTTGGAAAAGAATAGACCACAACTTAAAGTTGAAGTTCTAAATTAGAGGAAGACTTATTTTGATGGTATTAGGCAACAGCTTTCAAAAGCTGATAGGGGCAGACGTTCGCAGGTAAAGGAACGGCTGGAAAATGGGAAGCCTTCAGAAATGAGATAACGAGAGTCCAGAGACAGTATATTCCTGTTAGAGTGAAAGGAAAGGCTGGTAGGTGTAGGGAATGCTGGATGACTAGAGAAATTGAGGGTTTGTTTAAGAAAAAGAAGGAAGCATATGTCAGGTTTGGACAGGATAGATCGAGTGAATCCTTAGCGTGTAAAGGCAGTAGGAGTATACTAAAGAGGGAAATCAGGAGGGCAAAAAGGGGACATGAGATAGCTTTGGCAAATAGGGTTAAGGAGAATCCAAAGGGATTTGATAAATACATTAAAGACAAAAACGTAACTGGGGAGGGAATAGGGCCCCTCAAAGATAAGCAAGGCAACCTATGTGTGGAGCTGCAGGAGGTGGGGAAGATACTGAATGAATACTTTGTTGTTTATTGTGGAGAAGGATGTGGAGAACAAAGAATGTGGGGAAATCGATGGTGACATCTTGAAAAATGTCCATATTACAGAGGTGTTATTGAATGCCAGGAAACGCATAAACGTGGATAAATCCCAGTACCTGATCAGGTGTACCCAAGAACTCTGTGGGAGGCAAGGGAAGTGATTGCAGGTCCCTTGCTCAGACATTTGTATCGTCGAAAGTCACAGGTGAGTTGCTAGAATACTGAAGGTTGGCTAACACGGTGCCACTATTTAAGAAAAGTGGTAAGGACAAGCCAGGGAACTATAGACCAGTGAGCCTGACATTGGTGATGGGCAAGTTGTTGGAGGGAATCCCGAGGGACAGGGTTTACATGTGTTTGAAATCGCAAGGGCTGATTAGGGACAGTCAGCATGGCTTTGTGTGGGAAATCATGTCTCACAAACTTGATTTGAGTTTTTTGAAAAAGTAACCAAAGAGGATTGATGAGAGCAGAGCAGTGGACGTGATCTATATGGACATCAGGAAGGCGTTCGACAAGGTTTGTCATGGGACACTAGTTAATAAGGTTAGATCTCATGGAATACAGGGAGAACTAGCCATTTGGATACAGAACTGGCTGGAAGGTAGAAGACAGAGAGTGGCGGAGTGTTGTTTTTTTCAGATTGGAAGCCTGTGACCAGTGGTGTGCCACAAGGATCGGTGCTGGGTCTACTGCTTTTCGTCATTGACGTAAATTATTTGGATGTGAATATAGGAGGTACAATTAGTAGGTTTGCAGATGACACCAAAATTGGAAGTGTAGTGGATAGTGAAGAAGGTTACCTCAGATTGCAACAGGATCTTGGTCAGATGGGCCAATGGGCTGAGGAGTGGCAGATGGAGTTTAATTTAGATAAATGTTAGGTGCTGCATTTTGGGAAAGCAAATCTTAGCAGGACTTATACACTTAATGGTAAGGTCCTGGGGAGTGTTTATGAACCAAGAGACCTTGGAGTGCAGGTTCATAGCTCCTTGAAAGTAGAGTCACAGGTAGATAGGATAGTGAAGAAGGCAATTGATATGCTTTCCTTTATTAGTCAGAGCATTGAGGATAGGAGTTGGGAGGTCATGTTGCGGCTGTACAGGACATTGGTTAAGCCACTTTTGGAATATTGCATGCAATTCTGGTCTCCCTCCTATTGAAGGATGTTGTGAAACTTGAAAGGGTTCAGAAAAGATTTACAAGGATGTTGCCAAGGTTGGAGGATTTGAGCTATAGGGAGAGGCAAAATCGGCCTGGACTGTTTTCCCTGGACCATAGGAGGCTGAGGGGTGGCCTTATAGAGGTGTATAAAATCATGAGAGGCATGGATAGGATAAATAGACACGGTCTTTTCCCTGGGTGGGGGACTCCAGAACTAGAGGGCATAGGTTTAGGGTGAGAGGGGAAAGGGACCTAAGTAGCAACATTTTCACAGAAGGTGGTGCGTATATGGAATGAGCTGCCAGAGGGGATGTTGGAGTCTGGTACAATAACAACATTTAAAAGGCATCTGGATGGGTATATGAATAGGAAGGGTTTAGAGGGATATGGGCCAATTACTGGCAAATAGAACTAGATTAATTTAAGATATCTTGCCAGCATGGACGGATTGGACTGAAGGATCTGTTTCTGTGCTGTGCACCTCTGTGATTATGACTCTATGAATTCCACAATGACAACTGGATGACTTTAAATTCAATTAATGGGTTAACCTACAGTTAAAAGCTGATCTCATGGTAACCATGAATCTGCAATCAATTGTGATTAAAAACCCCTCTGATTCACTGAGGTCCTTCATTTCAGGAAGGAAATCTGCCATACTTGTCTAGTCTGGCCAACATGTTCCCACAGGAATAGCCTAGTGAGCACCCAGTTCAAAGGTAATTGGGAACAGCAATGCCAGTGATATCCATATCCCAGGAAAAAAGGAAAGAAGAGCATTATCCAACTTTGTAATAATATTGTTTATTATAGGACTCCATTCCCTTTTAATAAAAGCCTGGATCCCTAAATGCATTATTGGCTGCTTTCTTTACTTGCTCTAGCATCTTCAATGATTTGTGCACATTAGTGTCCCTGAAGAGAGAGGGCATGATGTCAAACAGTTTGTAACAGTCTGGAGTTGTTTATCAGTCCTACGAACAACATTTTAATTTAACTTGGTGAGTTACTTTTTCAAGTTTTGATTTAAAAATAGATACAGGCCCCCTTTTCAGGGGGCCTGTTTGATTGATTATTTGATCCTTTCCTCACCGACACTTTTCATATTAATTTTTTTTATGTTAATGAAAGTGAAGGCTCCAGACATCCCATACAGTGGCAGGAACTGTTTCTTTGATTTGTGAGGAAATCAGTGGAGTTCAATCTCCGAAATGAATTGTATTATTTGATTAAATGCACAATCTCTCATTTGCAGTGCTCAGTGGACTGCAGCTAGACTCATAGTGACAGAGAATGTAGAGACCATTCAGCCTTTTATGCCAGTGCAGGCTCTTTGGAAAGGCTGTCAAAAGGCCACATTTCTGTACTTTCCCCATCATTACAAAACTATTCATTATTCAAGTACGTATCCAATTTCATCTTTCTGGTGGTTGCTATTGAATTTGTAAGCCGAACAAAGTGGAATGTTTTTTTTTAAAAAAAAAATGACATTGTCCTTTCAGTATAAGGTTTTTGTATCTGATTATGCCACAACTCTGTTATATTTGGAGTTGGGCAATTCAAATATTTGTGCGCATACACATTCTGCTCCGTAGAAATTTGAAAGTATTTGTAGCATTAGCAGTTATGCAGCCGGAAGCTTTCAAAACAACTTAAGTAAGATTGTAATGTGGGTCAACAAAATGCATTTGTCAGAACTTTATTGCACTGGTATGCCAGTTGCTATTCCCATCCTTAACGCATCCAGATAAATAAATATCTGAGAGATCACTGTTCAAGTTACACTTTTAAAAAGTGGCGTTTGTCTCTGATCTCCAGCACCTGCAGTCCTCACTTTCTCCACTCTTCAAGTTACACCCAAGCAGAACCTGCAGAAGGGTATCAGAGCTGTTATATTTTGTTGCCTAATTGCTCATGTTGATAATTGTGAAGGCAAGCCAGAAAAATCAAGAATGTTCCTCAGGATAGATTCCTGGTTTGTGCTGTTTACTGATATCAGCAGTACAATTAGCCTCAGTGCCTTTGGGAAAAGGTGACAGAGGAGGAAGGACAGTTGAAGTCTGAGCTCCCAATTGCTGTTCATTGATGGAAGATGCACATGTGTAAAGTTTGGGTACAGACAGATTGACCTTGGCTGTGATGCTCACAAGATGTATGATCTCGCTGCACCCACTGGTGATGCACAACTCAGAAGACTGTCTCATTTGAATGAGATGCTGAAAGGAAACATGGCCTCTGTGGAATCCTATCGCAGTGCGGTTAATCAAGTCGTGAACATTAAAAGCTATCGAGGAAAACAATGAGGGGGAAAATACATTTACAAGAGCCTCATTCATTTTATAATTGAATGAAATGTGTTTCAGTTAAAAGAATTATATTGTTATGCTTGTGGTTTCAGAGGTCAACAGCACAATATATTAAGGCGGTGGTGAGCTGCCTTCATCAACTGTTGCAGTCCATGTCCACAATCTCATTAGGGAGGGAATTCAGGGATTCTGACCCAGCTACACTAAAGGAACAGCGATGTATTTCCATGTCAGGATGGTGAGTGACTTGGAGGGAACCTTACAGATACTTGTTCCCATGTATCTACTGCACTTGTCCTTCCCGATGGAAATGGTTGGGTCTAAAAGGTGCAGGCTAAGGATTTTGGGTGATTTTTCGTGATGCATCTTATAGTATACATTGCTGCTGCTGAGAACCTGTGATGGAGAGAGTGAATGTTTGTAAATGTGGTGCCAATCAAGCGAGCTGCTTAGTCCTGGATGGTGTCAAACCTCTTGCCTGGATGGGTGCAACTCCAACATTCAAGTGGGGAGTAATCTGTCATACTCCTGAATTGTGCCTTGGATATGGTGTATGGGCTTTGGTGAGTTACTCACTGTAGTATTCCTAGCTCAGTATTCCTAACCTGTTCTTGTATCCGCTGTATTCATTTGGCAACTCCAGTTGAATTTCTGGACAATAGTAACCCTCAATGTTGGTAGTGAGGATTTCAGTAATGCTAACACCATTGAATGTCAAAGAATGTGGTTAGATTGTCACTTATTGGGGATGGTCATTGCCTGGCATTTGTGTCACGCGAATGGAAATTGCAACTTGAGAGTTCAAGCCCAGATCTTGTTGCATTTGATCATGGACTGCTTCAGATCTGAGGAGTGGCAAATGGTGCTGAATATTGTCCACGCTATCAGATGGATGTCAGTATTGTAATTGTACTCGAAGTGCTTGGCTAGGGGAACAGAAAATTCTGAAGCACAAGTCTTAAGTGCTACTGCTGGAAAGTTGTCCAGGGCCCATAGCCTTACCATATCCAGTGCCTCCAACTATTTCTTATTATCACGTGGAGTGACGCTGGGGACCACGAGAGGAGGCTGAGATGGATCATTCACTCAGCACTTCTGGTTGAAGATGGCTGAGAACCTTTCATTATTGAGAATGGGGATGTTTGTGGAGCTGCCGCCTCCAGTGAGTTGTCTAATTGACCACCACCATTCACAACAGGATGTGGCAAGACTGCAGCACGTAGATCTAAGTCATTGGATAAGTCTGTCTATCACTTGCTGCTTATACTATATGGCACACAAGTCCTGTTCAGTAGCTTCACCAGGTTGACACCTCAGTTTTAGGTTTGCCTGGTGCTGCTCCTGGCATGTTCTCCTGCACACTTCATTAAAGCATGGTTGTTCCTCTGGTTTGATGGTAATGGTTGAGTGGGAGATATACCGGGCCACGAGGTTGCAGATTGTGCTTGAGTACAATTCTACTGCTGTTGATGGATGCCTGGTCTTGAGTTGCTAGGTCTATTCAAGTCAGTCCCATTTAGAATGCTGATAGCGACACTATACAATGGAGGTAGTCTCAATATGAAGACAGGATATTATCTCCACAGGTAATGTGTGATGGTAACTCATGAACCGATGTATTTGTAGCCAGTAATTAGATTGGTAAGGATGAGATAGAGTATGTTTTCCTCTCTTGTTGGTTCCCTCACCAATTGCTACACACCCAGTCCAGCAGCTATGTCCTTGAGAATCCGAACAGCTTGATCATTAGTACAGATGCCAAGCAACCTATGGTGAAGGACGTTGAAGTCCCCCAGCCAGAGTATGTTTCTTTTTACCTGTGACACCCTCAGTGCCTCCTCAAATTGTTGCTTAACATGGAAGAGGGCTGTTTCAGCAGCTGAGGAAGGATGATAATCGGGAAATAGTGCCGGATAGCACTACTAGATTTTGAAAAGATTAAGGATCAGAAGTAAAGATCCAGTGTAGTAAAGAGACCCACAGTCCTGAGTTGGGCAATGTGAATAAAAATTGCAGAAATGAGGTACATTTGACTTGTGTTTCTTTCCAGGAAGGATAACGGATGCATTAAGGTGAGTATCAGTGATCTAAACCTCTGTGGTTCAAAAGAAAACTGAGCGAAATATCCCTGGCTCCATTTTATGTTTGCAATTGGATCAAACCTGAGTGTGTTATCCTGTAAAATTGACGACAACCTCTTGGATCAATGCCTGTGCAAGCAAACTGGGAAACCTCGAGGATTGCTTTTCATGATGTGTTGTTGAACTTTCCCTGACAGTACAGGGTAACCCCTGTATCCGCGGAATCGATTTCCGCGGTTTCAGATACCTGCGGTTTACCACGACCCGAACATATTATAGGGAACCTTCCAGAACCAGGGAGCAGGGGACTTTTGGAAGGTAAATTTCCCGTTGAAATGAATGGGTTTGCTCCTATCAGCGGTTTTGGGTTTCTGCGGTAGGTCTTGGAATGTATCTCCCGGAGGTACAGGGTGGATCTACTGTATGTCAAAATATCTGAACTGATGAAAATATTCCCTCTTCATGCTGCAATTTTGCTCTTCAAACCTTCTGGGGATGATAAACTTTGGGCACGAGTTATAATTGAGTTTTTCTTGCTATTGAACAACCTCTCTAACACGAGAAAACTGAACTTATATTTGTGCAATTTTTAAAACGCGATGCCATTGTCTTCTTTTATTTTTCGAACTCTGATGTTTCAATTTCTAATAGACCCCTCCAAATGTTTATTTCTCTTGGTGATATTTATTACAGCTGAATGATAAACAGTGTATTTTATGTCCTGGATTGATATCTATGAGAATACTTCAATACACTTTTCTGCTTTTCCTATTGTGCATGATATACTAATGCTGAACATTTGGAGAGACCCTTGACTGGGTGCCAGATTCAATTTAATTTCAGGAAAGCTAAGTCTTTGTGGATAGGTTTCTTTTTAAAGTTATTCTTCAATATTGAACATTTCTGGGTGCGTTCTGTCAGTGGCCATAGGACAAAACCACCTATAGCTTACAATTAACAATTTCACCCTGTGTCTAAGGCAGTTATAGGAGATGGTTGAATTTGACGCAGTGCTGTTCTGGTTATGCAGGCAGCTGTGCTCCACTTGACCTCTTGAGTACTTAATGCTGATGCAAAGTAATGATAAGCCATACCTTAGTATTGATCTCGACACCAGAGTTGCTGATGGCAAGCACAGCCCTGTCAATCCTTCCTAATTACATTTGGGGGGGCTTTGTCAAGATGTTTTCCAGTCCAGCACAAACCAGACAAAGCCATATTCATGGGATTCTAACCTACACTGCACCAGTCACTGCCACCATCATGCCTGGCTTTGATGTGTCCCTCCAGCAGGTCCGACCCACCAGAGGCGGAATAAAATCAAGATGTTGCCATGGGAATCCTCATCGTTGACTTCAAACCCCATGAAATCTCAAGGCTTCAGCTTTAACATGGGCAAGGAAATCTGCTGATTACCACTTATTGCCAAGACTCCCACCCTATCAGCCAAATCAGTATGCCTACATGTTGAACGCTACTTTAAAAAAACACTGATGGTGGCATACCATAGAGTACACTCCGTCTGGGGGTGTTTTGATGTCATACAAGTGCGAGTAGGAGATTAAGTCCTTCGAGCCTGTTTCAACATTCAGCATGGCTGATCTGTGGCCTAGCTCCCTACACCTGCTTTTGGCCCATATCCCATAGTACTTTTGCTTAACAAAAAATGATCAATCTGTGATTCATAATTAACAACTGATCCAGCATCCACTGTCACTTTTGGAAGTTCGAAACCTTTCTCACCCTTTGTGTACAAAAGTGCTTCCTAATATCTCTCTAGAATGTTTGGGCCCTAATTCTCAGAATGTGCTCTCTAGTTCTAGAATCTCTAACCAACGGAAATAGTTTAGTTTTATCAACACTGCCTTTTCCTGTTAATATCTTGAAGACTTGAATCAAGTCACCCCCTTAACCTTCTAAGTTCTTCAGAAAGCAGGCGTAATTGGTGTAGTCTCTCCTCATAACTCAGACTGACTGATTTGGCAGCGTCTTATAAGAAGGCATTCAAAAGTCTGACGTTTCGACTCAGAAAATGTTTCTTCTGATAAGAGGAAGAAATCTATCCCGAAGGCCATAGATTTAAGACAATTTGGAAGGCAACCAGTTGCAAAATGAGGAGAAAATTCAGTGTGTATGTTATTGAATCTGGAGTGCATTACCTGAAAGGTAAGTAGAAGTAGACTCCATGGAAAGGTTCAAAAGATAATTGCACATGTTTCTTGAAGGTGACCAATTTTCTGGCATTGCCGAGCAAAAGATGGGGCATTGGACAACTCTTTCAAAGAGTTAGAATGGGCATGGTGGGCTGAATGGCCTCATTCTGCATATATAAGTCAATGTTTCATTGCTTTTAGCGTGAGGCAAGAGCCTTTAAATACTTGGGTGCTGTAACATCCAGCTCTGCTTCTTAAAAGATTTTCAGTGTAGCATCTAGGTTGTTAGCAATAGCCTTAGCCCTGTATGTGTTTAAACCCTTTTAATGCTAGATGCCATCTACCATTCCTTCCACAGAATTTTGAATGCTTGCTCGCCCTGAAGAAGGGCTTATATCCGAAACGTCGATTCTCCTGCTCCTCAGATGTTGTGCTTTTCCAGTGCCACACTTTTAGATTCTTCTCTCAGCCCCAGCACTGGTGTCAAATTAAGACTTGCAGACAGCTCTCCCAAAGTCTTGATCCTGTCTATGGTTCTGAGTTACAGTTAGCTTCTGTACTATAATGGAAGCTATGGAAATAGGAGGGGGCAGCAACTCCCCCAGGAAGATTTGCTCTTTGTATAAAATTGCTAGATTCTGTTCCTATGCTAATTTATTTGTGTGCAGATATTTAGAATGTAGAAATTACAGTTTTTATTTTTTCAATACAGATGCTTTTGATGATGGCATTGTACAGCTGAAGGATATTTCTGTATGGAGAGAAGATGCAAAACGTAAGTGGTTTTTGATTTATTGCTTTTGGAATTTCCTTTTACTGAGGGCTTCAAAATAATGAATCAATCTAGAATTAAGTCATGCATAAATATCACCTGCGTTGGAACTTTGATTATTAGTGACTTATTATATGGCAACTAAGACCTGCATAAGAGCTCTCGCTAAAAGATACATCTTCTCCTTGTTCGTCTGACTTGACCTTTGAGTGTTTGCCAGCTGACTCAACGTGATTGGACAGTAGTAAACCTGCCACCAGCACAAACGTGTCCCATTTATTGCATGCACATTGTCAACTTGGATCCAGGCCAGAGTCAGATAGAAACCAAAAATCATGCCTTTGTGGATAGAGTTTTTTAATTTGCTTATCAACTTGTTCATTCCCAGCTCTTGTTTCAGAGATAGGGACACTACCGGTACACCAAAAGAGCCCTCCATTACTCTGTCTTAGATATTTTCTAATCATCCAGTTCAAAGATACATACATTTGGAGCAGGTGGGACTTGAACCCAGGCTTCCTAGCACAGAGGTAAGGATGATGCCACTGCACCACAAAGCCCTTTACTGCACTATCATTTTTTAAAAAATAACTTTTTTTTAATCAACCTGTCCAGAGATGTTATGACATACATCTGGAACAGATGGACCTTGAACCCGTAGCTCACGGGTAGGGACACTACCACTACACCACAGGAGCCCTTTACTATTTCATCTTACAGCACCTTCCATATTGTGCTCCCATCTACTTCCCCCTTTGGATTTATTCAGTCGCTTAAATAATCAGTTAACTCCAATCACCTAATTAACTACTTGCTATCGTAACAGCAATGACCAAACATGTGTTTTTATATTCTTTTCGCATCAATTGCATTTTTTTCACAAAAGTTATCATTTATGCAATGGAATAGGTCTAAAGTATGAAGGATGCTGTCATCAGGCCCACTTAGAATCATAGAGTCACAGAGATGTACAGTATGGAAACAGACCCTTCGGTCCAACCTGTCCATGCCGACCATTTATCCCAACTCAATCTATCCCCACCTGCCAGCACCCGGCCCATATCCCTCCAAACCCTTCCTATTCATATACCCATCCAAATGCCTCTTAAATGTTGCAATTGTATCAGCCTTTGTTGTGTAATTTCTACAAGTAGCCCTAAAACAAACCGCTGTAAACACACTTGGATTACTGTCTGCAGTTTTGCTCTCCTTGGCTTGCACTAGAGAGGCTACAGAGGAGGTTCACTAGGTTGATTTCGGAGTTGAGGGGGTTGGCTGAGGAGAGTTTGAGTAGACTGGGATTATGTTCATTGGAATTTAGAAGAATGAGGGGTTTCTTACAGAAACCTATAAAATTATGCAGGGAATAGGTAAGATAGAAGTAGAGAGATTGTTTCCACTGGCGAGTGAAACCAGGGCACCAGGGCATAGCCTCAAAATTAGGGGGAGCAGATTTAGGACTGAATTGAGAAGGAACTTGAAAAGTAACTAAACATAAGCTCTCCAATCGGTCCACAGAACTAACATCTTTCATCTCCGGGACCATCATTCTCTGCACTCAAAACTTTCTAAAGTGTGGAGCCCTGAATAAGACATAATACCAGTGGCAGAAATGACCTTTTACCGGAAGGTTCATTATAATTTAGTTTTTGTTCGGTTGTTCAGTTTATTGGATGTGGGAGAGTGAAGGTGGAGGGATGATTTGATGGCAATATTTAAAATCATCACTGGACAGTGTATATGAGTGAGATGTCAGGTGTTGACTTGATGCAAGTTAATATCATTCATTTTGGGATTTAGGTTTTGAACTAGTGGGAAATGGGTTTTGGTGTGCATATTTATGAAGAAGGTTAATAATTGCCAGTATTTCTGGAGCCATGATTTTAAACCATTTTGCGTCAAAGAGTAACTGACTAATGCCTCCTAAAGAGATAATACAAATTTGTTTGTATTGTGAGAATTTTAGGACTGGAGAGATCAAACATGGAAAAGCATCCAATTGCTTTTGGTGTGGAAGAATCCAGAATGAAATTTCATAGAATCCCTTCGGGGGGCATAATAAGGCCATTCAGCCCATTGCTGACTGTCTGAACACAGACCCACCCCTCTACACTATCCCTGTAACCTTGTGTTTTCCCATAGCCAATCCACCTAACCTGCATATCTCTGGACTCTGGGAGGAAACTGGAGTAAAACCACACAGACAATTTACAAACTCCACACACAGCCACCCAAGTCTAGAATCAAACCTGGTCCCTGGCACTGTGAAGCAGCAGTGCTAACCACTCAGTCACTGTGCCACCCTAAATTTTGCTCAGGAAAATTGTTAAACTTCTTCTCGTCTGCACACACCAAAACCCACTTGGCACTAGTTCAAAACCCAACCCCCAAAATAAATGGTGTTAGTTTGCTCAGGAAAATTGCATTGATTGAAAACCTTTCAGTTCACTTAGCAGAAATCATGGCTTGGGTCAAATGGAAGAATATTTTTTACTTGGACAAAAGAGCTCAATCAGAACAGTTTTAAAAGAAAAGGTTACCTTAGTGTAAGGGTTTTGTCTCAAATTCCAGACCAGAAGCATGTCGTTCAAATCTTGAATGGGTTATTTGAAGCTAAGAAAGTTTAAACTCAATTGTGTGAATATTCAAGGAGAAAGCAAACAGCTTTTAAGATCAGGAATTGAAAGAAACAGTTGGGTTAAATCAGTGGATATGATAGAAAAAGGGACTCTGTCTGCTATTTGAATGCTGTGAAGAGATTGTGTTGGAATAACTGGGATTTCCTTTCCTGTGTGCTTTGAAATCTTATTTGTATTTGCAGAGACATCCTATTTTGCTCAAAAAACACATAGTCAATCCATGTGTTATTTTATAAATTGCTACTTTGGAAATAGAACTAGTCTGACTCAAGATTGGAATACATGCAGACTCTAACCTCACACCTTTAATGCATTGTCTGAGCTGAGATCTCACTTTTCTTTTTATAAAGCCTTAAATTATCTCGGCAATTGACTTGAAAAAAGTTCTGGGATTTACATATTAATGTAACCTGCAACCCATTCTAAAAGATGAAAGACTTAACAGCAATCTAGGTTTGTTCAGTATATCATTTCAGTTGTGTGACACTATGATCTTTTACTATAAATTATGTGTCCTATGATCCTGTCCCACTAGCTACCTGATGAAGGAGCAGTGCTCCGAAAGCTTGTATTTCCAAATAAACCTGTTGGACTATAACCTGGTGTTGTGTGATTTTTAACTTAAACTTTAATAGTTCTATGACTGTAAATCCCATTGAGGCAGGCAGATTTTGTCTGGTATTCTCTCACTACGTATAAAAATCTGTCACTATACACATATGAGAGATCTAACACTCCCATGTAATATCAGATTTGGAAGTGGTGTAGTTCATCAAAATGGCAATTTTGTCTGTAGCTCCATAATGTTTATAAGCAAATTCTTTGCTTCACATGCAAACTTTGAGTCTACTGCAGAGAGTGGCATAGTAGTTGTCACTGGACTAGCAACCCAGCGACCCAGGTTAATGACCTGGGAAGATGGGTTCAATTCTCACCATTAGTGGAATTGGAAGTTAGTCTTGGTCATAGATCTAGTAAAAACTCATCTGAGACACTCAATTTGGGGGTAATTGGGGATAGACGTCAAATACTGGCCTTACAATGATGCTCACTTACCGTGAAACATTTTTAAAAAATGTAGATATTTAAACAAACATTTCAGTGCAAGGTTCTGGTAAAATTTTAATGCAATCTATTGACATTTTCCCTACATTTTATCATTCTCACATTGATTACAGTACAATGTACAGATTTCAGTTCAGCCGTTGAAATTATTGTGTACATTTTATCCTGCTTTCTGGAAAAAAAAGAGTATAAACTATACAGAATAAAAAACCAAAAGAATTGCGAATGTGCAAATCAGAAATAAAATCAGAAGTTGTTGGGAAAGCTCAACAGGTCTGGCAGCATCTGTGAAGAAAAATCTTCCTCAGGAAGAATCACTGGACCTGAAACATTAACTGTGATTTTTCTTCACAGATGCCAGACCTATCGAGCCTTTCCAGCAACCTCTGTTATTATATATAAACCGTAAAGAGTTGTGGTAGTTTATTATTTATTTGCAATGTTCTCATTTTCTTTCACAATTCTTTCATGACAGAGATATACCTGAAAGAAAAACTGGAGGATAAAGACCAGGATGAATATCCTCCAATGAAAGAAAAAACAGGTAAGCTCAAGATTGAGGGCCGGTTGCTGTTCACTGAGTGGACATTACAAGGTGGCTGGTGTGTGGCTTTGATGAGTCATAACCTATCATGTCTTACATATGTATATTTTTTTATTCAGACTTCTTGTGACTTTGAGTGGCAGTTTCGTTTAATTTGCATTGTTCAAATGGTGTATAACAAAAGGTCTGAATGTTAGCTAACCGCTCGAAACAGGGAGGTACGCTTATGAGAAAGAAAGCATCTATGTATCTTTTCAGGTGAACAGGAGAGAAATATGTTGATCACAAACCAAGTGATTAACCTTTCTTACCCCTCTCTCTGAGACCCTGCCCGATTCTGTAGCTGAGAGTGTGGTAATTTCAAAGTTTTTCCCCAGTCATCCTTGATTAGTCCAAACTTTGTGTGTAGCTAACAGAGAAATTTAAAAGTTGTCGTAGTCCCAGAGGACCATTGGGCTGCTCTCTCTTTAGAAACAGCTGACTGATGGTGTGGGTCACCACGTCTCAGGATGAACTTAAATAGACGGTAACCTCAGCTGGTGTGGGAATCGAACCCACACAGTTGATGCCACTTTGCATTGTAAAGCAGCCGTACAGCTCACTAAACTAATCGATCCCTACAATATACAATTATTCCTGTATCCTCAACATTGAATGTATGGTGCAAGTGAATGTCTTACCCACTATTGCATAAAATTTACA
This sequence comes from Chiloscyllium plagiosum, assembly GCF_037043375.1. Taxonomy (NCBI): domain Eukaryota; kingdom Metazoa; phylum Chordata; class Chondrichthyes; order Orectolobiformes; family Hemiscylliidae; genus Chiloscyllium; species Chiloscyllium plagiosum. The sequence goes on from NW_028270148.1 coordinate 112,391,263, forward strand.
GTGTACAAGTAGGCCATTCAGCCCCACCTTTCCATGCTGCTCTGTATGCTCCATTTACTGGAGCACTTACCACTCCATTCATTCCCTGAGTGAAAAGGTTTCTCCTGAATTCTGTTTTGGACTAATAGTGACTAAACATCAATTCCCTCCACCGTTGACGCTTAGTAGTAGCAGTGTGTACTATCTACAAAATGCACTGCAGAAATTCACTAAAGATCCTCAGACAACACATTCCAAATCCACAACCACTTCCATCTAGACGGACGAGGATAACAGTTACATGGCGACAGCACCACCTTCAAATTCTTCTCTAAGTCACTCACCATTCTGACTTGGAAATATATCACCATTCCCTCATTGTCACTGGGTCAAAACCCTAGAATTCCGTCCCTAAGGACATTGTGGGTCAACCACAGCAGGTGGACTGCAGCGATTCAAGAAGGCAGTTCATCCCCACCTTCTCAAGGGGAAACTAGGGACAGGAGGTAAATGCTGGCCCAGCCAGTGACACCCATGTCCCAGAAATGAATATTAAAAAAAAAGCTCTCATGATATTAGATTAGATTACTTACAATGTGGAAACAGGCCCTTCGGCCCAACAAGTCCACACTGACCCGCCGAAGCGCAACCCACCCAGACCCATTCCCCCACACCTAACACTATGGGCAATTTAGCATGGCCAATTCACCTAACCTGCACATTTTTCTTTGGATTGTGGGAGGAAACCGGAGCACCCGGAGGAAACCCACGCAGACAGGGGGAGAATGTGCAAACTCCACACAGAGAGTCACCTGAGGCGGTTCCATTCTCACTTGTGAGTTGAGCATTTGTCATGTCTCAACAAATTCTTAGATATTTCTACCAGAGCATCCCTCAGCCATCTTTTTCCAGAAAAACAAATGAATAAGAAGTTGCAATTCAACTCCAAGAAGCTCATCTCGTTTTTTTTTATTGAGTCTGAATTATTTACTTCAACCTTGCTATGACAGTGAGTGCACATTCTAACCATTGACGCGTTGGTTGTCTTGGAGGCAGGACAGTTGCTGACATGTTCCTTGATTCCATGTTGCAGTTGAAGAAGGTGAAGAAGTGCCGGCTCCAAAAACCCACAAGCTGAGCGAAAATGTTTCACTGTACCGAGGTGACATAACGAAGCTTAAAATTGATGCAATTGTGAATGCAGGTTGGTACTTGAATTCAAATCTAATGAGAGAGGGCGATTGTGAGAAAAGAAAGATTTTTGGGCATTGGCTTCGACTGTAATTTTGTTGCAACTGAGAGGAATTTATATTCTGTGATAAGTTCCAGGACCTTTTACCCTGGTGTCTGTGTTCTGTCAAACGGTTTCTGTGTTTCGTTCAAAAGTGACATACCAGTGCTAAACTATAGTTTTAAAATTTCTTATTCAACTGTTCAGTGGATTTATACCAGATATATTTATGTTGCAGGATCCTGAGTAAGATAAGAAAGTGAAAGTGTGTATGCATATTTAGGCAATGTGTTCTGACCGCGTTGCTGCAAAATTGTGGTTATCATGCAGTTGCATCAATATACTCTCGTGCACTTTTGTTCATTTTTTTTAGTGAGGTATCTCAATACAGGAATGAGGATTGAGTAAAATTGGCTGTGGTAATGTCAGCCCTTGTTGTCTAATAATGAGACGAATGTCAATTTGATGCAAGTTGCTTATTTAACATAAGAAAGTACATCATACGTTGCTGTAATCCACTTAAATCATCAGCGGCTGTGACTATGTAATTTAAAGTTTTTTTATTACATTTAGACTGGCTGTCTTTTCTTAGTTATGCTGGGCGATAATTTAACAGATACTCTTTAATTGATATAGTCCTCACTGACCTGGTTTTGACTTTAGTGCCCATCATTCAAATAACACACATCTGATTTGCAATAACACAATTCTGACCTGACTCCCAATAACACAGAGGAATAAATGTTTGCCACATGCAACAACATACCTGGGCAGTTTCCTGTTTCATAGAATCATGGCTCATCTTGTTTTGGCCATTGACTGTTTGAGTGATAACTCCGTCTATAGTGGCTCTTGAAGCACTCCATAACTTTCAAAGCAAAGAAATTATGGCTAAGAAGAATCTGGAAGAGGATGAATCTGACATCCTTGCTCCTCCAAAGATTCTAACCACCAAGGAGCAAGCAAAATCTTTCTAGTTGTTGAATCAGTATTGCTTAAAATGGTGTAGCATATCAAGAATGGAACTGCATGTGAACAGATGAACAAGGAACAAGAGTAGGTCACTTGGCCCTTTGAGCTTGCTCTGTCATTTAAAAGGATTATAGCTGATCTTACTTTCACCTCAGTCTAACTTCCTGCATTCCTGATAATGTTTCAACCCCTTGGTCATCAAGAATATCTGCCTTAGGTATTTTCAAAGATACTGCATCCATTGCCTACGGAGGGAGGGAATTCCAAAGACTCAACCCTCTGAGAGAGAAAATGTTTCCACAATTCTGTTTTAAATGGGCATCTCCTTATTTTAAACTATGACCCTCAAGTTCTATATTTTCCCACGAGGGGCAAAATGCTTTCAACATCCATCAGTCAAGTCCCCTTAGGATCCTCTATGTTTCAGTTGAGTCACTTCTGATTCTTCAAAACTCCAGAGAATACAAGCATAGGACAGTCTAGAACCAACGGCCATGGTATGAGGATATGGAGTAAGCCATTTAGAACTGAGATAAGGAAACATTTCTTCACTTGGAGGCTAGTGAACTTGTGGAACTCTCCAACACAGAAGGGTGTGGGGGGGGGGGGGGCGAATCATTGAATTTTTTTTTTAGATCTTACAAGTGTCAAGGGGTATGGGGGGAAAACAGGAATATCACGTTGAAATGAAGGATAAGCCATAATTGCATTGAATGGCAGAGCCGGTTTGAAGGGCCGAAAGGCCTACTCCTGCTTCTAATTTCTACTTCTGAGTATGAACTGTCATTCAAGAAGGCAGCTCTTGAAGGCAGTATTATCACTTACTTGATAATAGTTGGGGATGCGGAATAAATGTTGACCTAGTGAGTGGCTAAAACATTCCAGAAATGAATAACTTTGAAAAATAAATACTTCCTCTGACTTCTGCATATTAGATTATCCATGTCCTTATCCCACAGCTGCCTGGAAATCAAAATCTCTCTTGCTAGGCATCAGTGGCTGTTTTGAAAGGGAAGCCACAAGCACAGTTTTCTCTTGCTGGGCAGGAAGATCTCAATGTGACCCATGCTCCCATCTCTGAAAGACTGTGCCTGAAACTAATCAGCCTCACTTCTACCCACCGTTGCTAAGTGAACTCATAAGGCAGACCACATTTTAAAAAAAACACTTCCTGCTCCCTGCCACATGGGATCAAATCCAGAGTTGGAACTAGAGCCGTTCACTGTGAACAGATTTCAACTTGTACCACAAAACCCACGTTTCATTTCCCCCAAAGTGTAGAGATTTCGAAGAGCAGGAAATGTAGAATGAAAGCCCATTTGTAATCCCAGCCCAAAACCCCAACAAACAGAATCCTGAGAAACCACAGCCACCATCCTCCCACTGAGCAGAAAATTGCCAGTCCAGGGGAGAAAGACTAATCCTTAGTCTGAACCACAATGATTGGAATTTCTTGCAATGAATCAGAACTCTTTCTTTTGCCTGCAGTTGCACTTGAATGCAAACCAATCCCCAAACAGTTCTATTCCTCTCATGTAAATTCAGAGCAAATGAACCCCATCTTCCTCCTTGACAAAGTCGAGATTTTATTGCGATCCCTTTCCCAAACTCCATACTTGACTTCTTTCCTTTGCACTGAGTGTAAACAGCCAACGCTTCACTCGCGAAGCTGCTTGGAACTTGTCCCTCACTCCAATTCCCATGATGATCAACTGTTCAAAGCTTGAAACCCAGAAATGTGTATATCTCTTCTCATTCCAGTTGTTCTCTAAAGTAAGTTTACCCTTACCCTTCCTCCTCTCCTCCTCCTCTATCTTCATCTATCTTTTTTTCTGTCTCTTCCATGCTCTCATCCTATTCTATTCTATCAATGGCTTCCATGAACTCTTGACTGCCTCCACTGTCTCTTAATTTCCTTTACTTTCTCCCTCTTTAATACTTCTGTCCCTCTCTCTCCTTCCCTCCCACCCCCCTCTCGCTCTCTCTCTCTCTCTCACACACACTCTCACACACACACACACTTCTGTCCTCCTTCTTCCTCTTCCCCCAACTCCTAATCCATTTCTCTTTCCCCTCCTTGATCCAATTGTATACTCCCCTCCTTCTGACTGTATTTGATCTGAAGATTTCAAACACTTCTTGACTTCTCAATTGTACTGGCACAGATATATGACAAGTGAAGTTTCTTTGTTAGAACATTTAAAAAAATGTTGTATTTCAATATGCATTAATATTCTTACTGTTGGCAATCAACCAATATTTTGTAAAAAAAAAGATTAAATGCTTCAAGTATTCTTTTGAATTTTCCATTTTCAATGTTTCTCAATCTTCAGTAGATAAAGAGTGCACAGACTGTTCGAAATGTTTGTAACTGCACATTGCTGAGGTTTTCAGTTTGGTGTGAAGCATAAAATTGTTAGGTTTAACAGTGCACTTAATGAGGTGTTGAAGTTCAACCTTTTGACTTCAGACTCAATCTGAAATGATAACTGCATCTTGTACCATTGGCATTTGCAAACTTCTTCTCATTGAAGGTGAGTATACCTGTAAATTCAATTAAAAGTCCATCTCTCCTCATCTTTCACTTCAAGTGCTGTAAGGCCTGGGCTGATCTCCTTTGTATTTTTTTGAAGCCTTGCTTTCAATTGCCTTCCAAGAATTGCATGAAAGTTGTAGAGCACGGCTAGTAGGCTACCTTTAGTCCAAACTGTTCTGATTTTTGATTTTGATTTTATTATTGTCACATGTACTGAGATACAGTGAGTAGTACTGTTTTGTGTGCTGTCCAGGCAAATCATACCTTGCACAAGTTCATCCAGGTAATAGAACAGAAAGCAGGATATAGTGTTACAGCTACAGAGAAGGTGCAGAGAAAGATCAACTCTAATACATGAGAGGTCTGTTCGAAGTCTGATAACAGCGGGGAAGAAGCTGTTCTTGAATCTATTAGTACGTGTTTTCAAACTTTTGTGTCTTCTGCCCAAGGGAAGAGGGTGAAAGAGAGTTTTCCTGGGGTGGGAGTGCTTTTTGATTATGTTGGCTGCCTTCCTGAAGAAGTGGGAAGTGTAGACTGAGTCAGTGGATGGAAGGGTGGTTTGCATAATGGACTAAGCTGCGTTCACAATTCTCTGTAATTTCCTGCAGTCTTGGGCATCACTCTACAGTGTATCTGGAAAGAATGCTTTCCATGGTGCATCTGTAAAAATTGGCATGCCTTAGCCTTCTGAGGAAGTAGAGGCATTGGTGTGCTTTCCTGATGTAGCATCAATGTGGATGGATCAGGATATATTTACTTCTGGGAATTTGAAGTCCTTGACTGTCTCCACCTTAGTACCGTCAATATAGACAGGGACATGACCTCTATTTCACTTCTTGAGGTCGATGACCAGTTCCTTTGTTTTGCTGACATTGAGGGAGAGATTGCTGACTTCACACCATGCCACTAAGCTGTCTATCTCTTTGCTGTACTTGGTCTTGTCACTGTTTAAAATCTGACTCACAACGGTGCTGTCAACAGCAAACTTGTAAATTGAGTTAGAGCAGATCTAGTCCACTATACCATGTCCTAATAATTGATGTTGGGAAGTGCCAAATTACTGTAGCATTTTATGATTCAAGTTTAACGGTTAAGTACTAGCAATTAATATTGATAGTCTTGATAATGGTCAATAGCCATCATAGAAGTCTTACTGTTGTGGATTCGTTAGAAGTAGCTGCTAATTTCTCCTTTACTAACAGAGTCTTGATCAAAAGCAATATTGCATGTTTGACATTTATCATACTTCAATAAAAAAACACTGAAGTAGCTTAACCTGATTTAAAAAAAATAAAAGCAGGAACTCCATTATGCTAACTATAATGACTTCTTTTTGATGTATGTGTTACTGTGGTCTGTCACAAGTGAGTGTTGATGACCAGGTTATTTGTCATTTTCAAATGTAAATGTTTGGACCAAGTATGAAATTTCTCTACGCTTTTACTTCGGTGAGGGAGTTATTAGTTCATCTCATGTCATAGTATGTAAAACTTTGCCTTTGTGACCTAAATGTAAAAGATCAAGGTAGGAATCGTCTGTGTATACTGGATTGCTAAGGCAGGGTGGTGGCTCAGTGGTTAGCACTGCTGCCTCACAGCGTCAGGGACCTGGGTTCAATTCCACCCTCAGGCAGTTGTCTGTGTGGAGTTTACACATTCTCCCTGTGTCTGCATGGGTTTCCTCTGGGTGCTCCCATTTCCTCTCACTGTACCAAGATGTGCAGGTCCAGTGGATTGGCCATGGGAAATGCAGGGATAGAGTAGGGGGTTGGGACTGGGTGGGATGCTCTTTGGTGGGTTGGTATAGATTTGATGAGCCAAATGGCCTGCTTCCACACTATAGTGATTCTATCATTAGGTGTTATTTTTCCTCTAGGTTACCATTCACAAACTCAATGTAACAAGGTCCACTTATAGAGGTGTGAATACGTCACTGCAGTGTAATCTTGCAATCAGTTTGTGAACTTGAGATGAATGTTGCTTTTAATGAACAGGTGCAGAAAGGATGACTTCTCGTGCGATGCACCTCTGACAGTTATCGAGTGACTTCACATCCATTTCTTTTGGCAGCTCAATTCATCACCGAGTTAAGAATCTGCGTCTTTGAAAGTAAAACCTGGAGATGAATTCAGGAATAAGACCGATTAGTGAGCAAATCAGTCTTAGTATGAGCGAATCCTTCAACAGGAAGTTAATTTGTTCAGGAGTACTGTGTAAATCTTACGTCCCAGCAGCATCTAATTTTCCTTGCCCTACATTTGAAGATGTTTTGTGTCACGTGGGATGGAGGGTCAACAGTACAGGATAAAACAATGAAGTGCTAAACTAAGATAAAATAAGTAAGATAAAACAATAAGTGTTGATCAGTACAATAAATATATAAAACAATGAAGTGAACACAACTAATTGCCTTTTTAAAAACCATAATGTTTATGATGTTAAGTATCTGTGTAGTTGCATCTCAATAAAAAATGCACAGCTGCTACTGTATATTAGTGGTGAAGGAATTGAATGTTGAAGGTGGTTGATGGGGTGCCAATCAAGCGGGCTGCAATTCTTGGGTGATGTCGAGCTTTTTGAGTGTTGCTGGAGTGTGCTCATCTAGACAAGTGGAGAGTATTTCATCACAGCCCTGACATCCTTTCGTATAGACTCTGATATTTACCTAAATGACAGATGTTAAACTAACTGGCCTTCTAAGTTGCGCATTGATTGTCTTCTCTTTTTGAATAAAGGTATTACTTGTAAGTTTTTGAATCACCTGGGTCTTTTCTAGAATCTGTGAAGATTATTACCAGTGCATTCACTATCTCTGCAGCTATTTCATTTAATATTCGAGGATGAAATCCATCAAGTCCAGGGGATGTATCAGCCTTTAGCCCCATTAGTTTCCCTAGTACTTTTTCTCAAGTGATTGCGCATTTTTTCCTCATCCCCTTTATCCCTTGATTATTTAATCATTTTAGTTAGATTAGTTTCCCTACAATGTGGAAACAGGCCCTTCGGCTCAACAACTCCACACTGACCCTCCGAAGAGTAACCCACCCAGACCCATTTCCCTCTGACTAATGCACCTAACACTATGGGCAATTTAGCCTGGCCAATTCACCTAACCTGCACATCTTTGGACTGTGGGAGGAAACCCACGCAGACAAGGGGAGAATGTGTAAACTCCACACAAGACAGTTGCCCGAGGCCAGAATCGAACCTGGGTCCCTGGTGCTGTGAGGCAACAGTGTTAACCACCATATTGGAATGCTATTAGTGTATTTTACAGTGAAGACTGTTGCAAAGTATTTAATCAACCCTTCTTCCATTTCCCAGGTCCCCACCGTTATTACCCCAAACTCATTCTCAAAGTTTCCTGTGTTTTCCTCTTTATATATTTAAAGAAGCTCTTGCTGGATACTTTAATATTACTTTCTAGTTTACTCTCAAAGTTTATTGTCTCCCTCATAATCATTTTTCTGGTCATCATTTAATGGTTTTTGAAACTTTCACAATCTTTTGGCTTAACACTAATCTTTGCATAATGCTCATTTTTTTTTCTTTTGATTTGATACTAAAGTGTTTGGATTTTATAAAACAATTTAATATTTAGAATTCACTATATATTGCACACCTTCCATTGTTATTAGGAGTTCAGAACTCTTGCTTGGCCCATGAAGTAAATTTAATGTTTTTTCAGGAACCATTTCAGCAATTTCTTACGTTTATTAAGAGTCTGGGGTATAATTTCAGATTAGCAGTTCTTAAAGGTTTTCACGTGTGGACCATTTGGGTGAAGAATGATATTCTAAGGACCATCCACTGTCCGACTGCACAGGCGATTGTTTGAGCCCCTGAGAAAACTCATTGAAATGATTGGAAAGCTAAAGAAACTGGAAAGATTTTTTTAGATTAGATTCCTTACAGTGTGGAAACATGCCCTTTGGTCCAACAAGTCCACACCGACCCTTCGAAGAGTAACCCAACCAAACCCATTTCCCTCTAACAAATGCACCTAACACTGTGGGCAATTTATCATGGTCAATTCACCTGACCTGCACATCTTTGGACTGTGGGAGGAAACTGGAGCACCCAGAGGAAACCTGGAGGGAGAATGTGCAAACAAGATTTTTACTTGCATCGATGATGAGTTGAACCTTTTATATTGGAGTTATGCCACAGAAGTGGTGAACACAGAAAATAGGGGCGGGGGAAAGCCATTCAGCCTCACTAGCTTGCTGTGCCATTTAGGTAGATTATGTCTGATCTCCCATTTTCCCATATTATCCCATTGTTCCTTGGTTTCTTTCATATCTAGAAACCTAACAACCCATGATCTGAATATACTCAATGATGGAACCTCCACGCAGCCCTCTGGGCCGGAGAATTAAAAAAAAACAGTCAGCACCCTCTGGGTGAAACATTTCCTCCTTGTCTCAATCCTAAATAGCCTCTCCCTTCTGCCGAGGCTATGGCTCTGGTTCCAGACCCTCTCATTGACCATCCTTCCTGTATCTATCCTGTCCTACTCTGTAAGAATATTGCATGCTTCAGTGAGATCCCATGTCATTCTCAACTCCAGTCATCTTCTAGGAACAGCCTACTATCCCTGGGATTCATTGGTGAATCTTTGAACACATCCCATGATATGTCTTTCCTTCCTGTGCAAAACAGTCCCCAATACTTCAGGTATGATGTCTTTGAGATTCTACACAATTGCAGCAAGACATCTTTATTCCTGCTCTCAGTTCATCTTGCAGTAAATTTCAAGGTTCCCAGCTGTTCTCTTCGATGGGATTTTGTCTGTCAGGGTGCTGCAATATATTTTTGTAAAGACCTATTTGACATGAAGTAAGTCCCTAATCAGCTTTAGATACCAACTGTTGATTGGTATTGGTTTATTTATTGCAAAAAAAAAGTGACTTATGATTTCCAAATCAGGATTGCTTTTGATGCTGAGGAGTCTGACGTTTGTTTTTATGGAACTGTGGCAGTATTGACGTTTGCTGACCTCCAGGTGGCAATGTGTTGCCTTTTTCACACAAATTAATGAATGCTTTTCTGAAGATGTAGCAGCGAGGTTGAAAGCTCGTGGAGACCTGAAGATTTGCAGATCAATTTTGTCAACCTCTTTCCAGACAATGGGCCCTCATCAACCACAATTTCTATAGTCTTTTTGTTCTGAACAATTAGCATTCTCTTGTGGAAACATATGCATTCTCAAGGCTATCAGCCTGAGACATGAATTGCTTCTTTCTCCACAGATACTACCAGCAGGGTAGATTTTGGCAGAGTGATACTGGGATTGAATTAACAATCCAGACGGCCAGGCTAATGCCCATAGAAGAGTCGAATCAAATCCCACCATGGCTGTTGTGGGATTTAAACTTAAAGTTTAATCAATAAATTATTTTGAATCTAATTAATAAAATCAGCAATTAAAAGCTCATGTCAGTAATAGTGACCATGAAAATATTGTCTGTCTTAAAAATCTATCAGGTTATTAATGTCCTTTAAGAAATGAGATCTGCTGTTCCAACTTCGTCTGGCCTGCATGTGACTCCAGACCCCCCAGCAATGGTGTCTGAAATACCATAGCAGCACTCTGTTCAAGGCTATTTAGAGATGGACAACAAATTGCTGAGTGTAAATCCTAGAATTTCCTCCTTAAGGGCATTATGGGTCTACCCACAGCACATAGACTGCAGTGGTTCAAGAAGCCAGCTCATCACCACTTTCTCAAGGGCAACGAGAGATGGACAATTAATGCTGACCTAGCAGCAACACCCATGTCTCACAGAGAATGGAAAAAAAATATGCTGGTCTTGTCAGGAATGTTCACATTTTGTGAAAAAGAACATACTGGCTAAGCATTACCAGAATTTTCTAATATCTTTGATTTCCAGCATTCGTATTGTTTTGCTTTCGTATTTATATCATTAAATTTTTCCTTGTTGGTTTACAAGGCACTCTGCGAAATGTTCCAGTCTCTGCAGAAATCTTCCTGCACAGTTTCTTTACTTGAAATCTCTGTTCTCCACAGTAATAATTCTTAGTCGAGTAATGGACTTGATGCCACATAGTGCCCTTCTGCAGATTGGCTGCTTTCAGTCTCCTGTCCTGCTGCAGCTCACCCCCCTCACCCCTTACGCTTCTCAGAAGCAGTCAGTAAGGAGAGAATGGAACAGAATTTGCCATGAAAAGAACAGCAGAATGGCACTCACTGATATTCACGAGTGAAAGGTACAGTAGCTTCAGGTGATGCTCAGTTAAATGTGCAATATCCGAACGTTTTGGTCTGAATCACACCACTGCACTATATACTACTCATAATTCAGCATCTCATCCTGAATGTCCACTTGATTGACAGGGACGGACTGCCCTTCTGTCTGTATTATAGCTACTCCCAGTAGGGGATCTGCTGTGACAGTATGTCACACTTGTCTCCTCTTCCACCATCAATCTGCAGCTCCTCTATAGCTGCGCAGTGACATCTGTCTTCCAACTACACTTAGGTCAACTCCTTTTTCAAGTGCCCTCCACTTTGGTTTCGAAGAGAGTTCTGTGGTTTTCTGCTCTGATTTGATAAATGGGGGAAATGCTGGCATTTATTTCCTTAGAATTGCCTTTTTTTTTAAAGAGTTCCTCTTGCTCTTGAAATTTTGAACATCTATTTATTTGTCTTATGGTTTCTATATGGAAATTTTAATATACCTCTTTAATATTTCAAAGGTCCCCTATTTTCTTCTGCAGACTTCATTTATTGGTCAGGTATGTGAGCTAGACAGGAGAGTGCATAGAATCTTATGAGCTTTTCCCTGTTTACATTTGTTATAATCTTGCCTCATGCTATATTTGCTCATTAAGCAAACTATGAAAAGTAAACACCTGCCAATATAAAAATAAATAACTTTTCTCAGGCTGTGATAAGTGCTTGTAAATTTTACTCTTGACATCGAAGGTTGAAAATTGCAGTTGTGGAGCACTATTCCTTTCCGTTTTGAATTTGTTCAGAGAATTGTTCAATGTGAATTTTTAAATTAAAATGTAAATGCCTTTCTTTTTCTGGCTGTCCTCTCTCTCTCTCTCTCTCTCTCTCTCTCTCTCTCTCTCTCTCTCTCTCTCTCAATTCAATCCTTCTTCTCAATTCTCTTTCTCTTGCAGTCTTGATTTGAGATTGAAGTCACCTTCTCAAATTCACCCTCCTTTTCAGACCTTCCACTGTTAATGTTCCAATCTTGAAATCTCAGTGCTTAAGGAGATGGTTCTGTTGCTTGCTGTGTTTACTCTGGTTCCAGACGCCATCTCACTCTCATTGTGCTGCTTCAAGACTCACTTTTGCGGCAGCTGAAGTGGACACTGATAGACATCTTGCATCTATGGAAGCTCACTCCCCATTTGCGTTTTGTCAAGAAATTAAATGTCATGGTATCAAAAACTTTTTTAAAAAATCAACAAAAGTTTTATATTTTGCAGTAGCATTTCATTTATATATCAATTTTTCTAAACAATTAATGTTTTTTGTTGGAAAGTTTTCGCCTCTCCCGAAGTCCTAAGCCTCCACTTAACTCTTTGACGTGGAGAGGTGTTCTCTGAATACAGTTTATATACTATGGGGCTGTAAGGTAGTTTTTTGTTTATTCATATACGAGATGTGGTGTTGCGGGCTAGAACAGTGTCTACTGTCCATCCCTCAAGAGTTAACTCCATTGTTGTGTGTCTGGAGTCACGTGTAGGCCAGACAAGGTAAGGATAGCAGATTTCCTCCCTAAAGGGCATTGCTGAACCAATGGGTTTTTCCAACAATTGATAACCTTTAATGACAGCATCTTTAGTTTCTTAATTCCAGATTTTTATCGAGTTCAAATTCCACCATCTGCCATGGTGGGACACGAGACCAGATCTCCAGGATGTCACCTTGATCTCTGGATTAATAGTCTAATGACAATACCACTAGGCCATTGCCTCCTGTATATAGAACATAGAACATTACAGCACAGTACAGGCCCTTTGGCCCTCAATGTTGCACCGATCTGTGAAACCAATCTGAAGCCCATCTGACCTATACTTATTCCTTATCATCCATATGTTTATCCAATGGCCATTTAAATGCCCTTAAAGTTGGTGAGTCTACTGCTGTTGCAGGCAGGACCCATGATTTATGGCCAGTGGTTTTTAAAAAAAGGGGGAGGTAGTGGGAGAATGGCACTAAGCCAGGATGCTCATTTGGAGAGCTGGCACAGACAGGATGGGCTAAAGGCCTACTTCTCCGCTGCAATGATTCTGTGATTCAGTGGCAAACCACCTCAGACATTGAAGAAATCTGCACGGAGAGATACTCCATCTCTGTGCTGAGAACTTCAGCTCCTTTGGCCTGCAGTTGATTGTAACATTGTCTGTTGACAATTGCTGATGTGCAGCTCTGATGCTATCGAGCTTTCTAAGCAGCCAATTGCACTAAAGAATTTTCATAGCCAGACAGCAAGCCAACCAGGGAATGAAAAGCACTAATAATCAAATTACTTCTTAAAACATTTAGAGAGGGAAATTAAGATTGGGCCACGCGCACACATTGAGTAAAGGTACAATTTGAAATATCACGAACAAATGCTTAATTTGTTTTACGTTACTAATTTTTTAAACTAGGTTTTTAAATAATTAATCATTGTAGAGATTTAATACATTTATACATTTTTCAGGCCAGACTAGTTGTTGTCAAGAGATCTTACTGCTATTGCTGTTTTTCATTTAAAAAAAACTCACTGTTAAAGACTAATTGATTGATTCAAGATGGTGCTGACACGAGGCGATTACTTGTGACTTCCCTATTCTAATATTTCTCATAACCATTCCATACGTATAAGCATCAATTCTAAGTCTGTAAAAATTGCTCACTACAGTCTGCCTGTACTGAGTCAGAGAGCCATAAAGATGTACAGCACTGAAACAAACCCTTCGGTCCAACTGGTCCATGCTGAGCAGATATCCTAAACTAATCTAGTCCTATTTGCCAGCATTTGACCCATATCCCTCTCAACCCTTCCTATTCATATACCCATCCAGATGCCTCTTAAATGTTGTAATTGTACCAGCCTCCACAACTTCCACTGGCAGCTCATTCCATACATGCACGACCCTCTGAGTGAAAAAGTTGCCCCTTAGGTTCCTTTTCAATTCCTCTCACCCTAAACTTATGCCTTTAGTTCTGGATTCCTCTACCCCTGGGAAAAGACTTTGTGCTGCTCACAAAGTAAAGATTTTTGCTGTATTTAGATAGATGTGACGACAATAAAGAGAAAGTGAGGACTGCAGATGCTGGAGATCAGAGCTGAAAATGTGTTGCTGGAAAAGCACAGCAGGTCAGGCAGCATCCAAGGAGCAGGTGAATCGACGTTTCGGGCATGAGCCCTTCTTCAGGAATGAAGGGCTCATGCCCAAAACGTCGATTCTCCTGCTCCTTGGATGCTGCCTGACCTGCTGCGCTTTTCCAGCAACACATTTTCAGCTGTGATGACAATAAGTCAAATCAAATTGTACCTCATTGAACAAGGCACAATTTTATCTGGGACTCAAGAATTTCAACAGCACAATCTGAAACCAAACTGGGAGGCATGGTGGCTCAATGGTTAGCACAGCTGCCTTACAGCGCCAGAGACCCGGGTTCAATTCTACCCTCTGGTGACTGTGTGGAGTTTGCACATTCTCCCCGTGTCTGTGTGGGTTTCCTCCGGGGGATCCTGTTTCCTCCCACAATCCAAAGATGTGCAGGTTAGTGAATTGGCCATGTTAGATTGCCCCATAGTGTTCAGGGATGTGCAAGTCAGGTGCATTAGTCAGGCCAAGTATAAAGTGATAAGGTGGAGAAATGGGTCTGGGTGGGTTGCTCTTCGGAGGGTCGGTATGGACTTGTTGGACCTAATGGCCTGTTTCCACACTGTAGGGATTCTATGTCTATGTGAATGACAGACCAGGACCCCTCAATTTCTGTGTTAATCTGCATTTGCACTAAATCCTAAAGTTTCTGTCTGAGGGTTAACTATGACAAACCAACTTTTTAAGTTAATTTAAACAACTGATGTATAAATTGGAATCAAATACTGATATTATTGATCACTGTTAATTGCCTAGAGGAATCAGACTATTATCTGCAATTTTAAAGCAAAACATAGTTTTTTTTTGTCTTTGTTTGTTTCCCTATTCTTCTAAAGATGCTAATGCACTCATCCTCTGGATGTAGCACTATTACTCAGTTAGACAGCTATGGTTTGAAGCCATTCTCCAGGACTTGAATCCTTGACGTGATGACCAGATCATTTATCTTATTGCTATTTGAATGCACACCTGGAATAAAATCCAATACCTCACACTGAAAAGGACAGTAGCCCTCCAGACAGGATGACTAATTCATTGTGTTTTTGTGTTGCTGCTACCACTGCAGGCACCTCATCCTGCATCTCATCCTCTTCCCCCATAACTTGGTCACATTGTTGTCATAATGTAGGAATGGAAATATTCACTGGACCCTCTAATACATGCTGAGTATTTATTTGGGAAGGCCAAGTGGTATTATCGTTAGACTATTAATTCAGAGACCCAGATAATGTTCTGGGGAGCCAGGTTAAAATCCCACCATTACAGATGTTGGAATTTGAATTCAATATTTTTTTAAGATCTGCAATTAAGAATCTAGTGATGAATATGAAACCATTGTCGATTGTTGGAAAAACCCAATATTATCCTTCAGGGGAGGAAATTAGATTAGATTAGATTAGATTACTTACAGTGTGGAAACAGGCCCTTCGGGCCAACAAGTCCACACCGACCCGCCGAAGCGCAACCCACCCATACCCCGACATTTACCCCTTATTTAACACTATGGCCAATTCACCTGACCTGCACATCTTTGGACTGTGGAAGGAAACCGGAGCACCCGGAGGAAACCCACGCCGACACGGGGAGAACGTGCAAACTCCGTGCCATCCTCACCTGGTCTGGCCTACATGTGACTCCAGACCGACAGCAATGTGTGGTTGACTCTCAACTGCCCTTTGAAGTGGTCTAGCAAACCATTCAGTTGTACCAGTCGCGACAAAGAAATGAAACCGCAAGAATCACCAGGCATGACCTCAGCACCACAAAAGACAAGGGGAGGTAACAACCCTGTTGACCTGCAAAGTCCTCCTTGCTCTGGGTCAAAATCCTGGAATTCCCTCCCTAATGGCATTGTTGGTCAACTCACAGCAGGTGGATTGCAGCATTTTCATGAAAGCAGCTCACCCCCTCCTTCTCAAGGGGCAACGAAAGGTGGGCAATAAATGCTGGGCCCAGCCAGCAACACCCACGTCCCAAAAAAATGAATAAATAAAAAGGTCACCTTGAGTCTTGAATGGTGATATTGCAGGAGAACATCAGTTATCAACGTAACCTCAATTATGCTGATCATTAACTCAGTTGGCTGGATGGCTGGTTTGCAATGCAGAATGATGCCAGCAGCAAGGGTTCAATTCCTGCACTGGTTGAGGTTACCATGAAGGTCTCTTCATATCAACCTCTCTCCTCGCCTGAGGCATGGTGACCCTCAGGTTAAACCAACACCTGCGCTATGGTCTGGCAGGACTACGGTGAGTTTTCCTTTACTTATAGAAGCTGTTGTATCTTGATGAATTCTGTCTCTTTTGAAGGAAGAAGTACTGCAACATAAAAATAACCTGTGCCAAATATTTTGACCTGATTGTTTGAGAGACCGAATAATTGAAAGCTTAAAATGAAGGTTAAGAAGTGAGAGTCTGGAAACATCATACTAACAAATCTCAATCTCCAATGTAAATTTTATTGTGCTGCATTTTCTATCAGGCTGACTGCAAGTTTGTTTTGCAATTCACTGATACCATTGACTGATGTCGGAATGTACAGTGCTGTAACTAATAAAGTGGAAAGAACTTTATTCTGTAATTACAAACATGACAGGCTTTTAAAAATAAAGAAAATGCAATTAATTCAGCTTGTGCTGGTTGAGAGGTTAAATTCAGGCAATGTTTGATTAGAGATGGAGAGAGAAACGACTGGAAATCTGTTGTTCGGCACTTACCAGACTTAGCCTGAATGCTGTCTGGCTCCAGCTGTGATTGATGATAAGCATTGGCTTTCAGCCTGACAATGTCTTGATTTTAACAATTGTCATTCTTGTTTTAACATCCCTTTTTAGCCTCCATCTCATCTCTCTTTCATCCCTCGTGCTCTCTCTCTCTTTCCCCCCCACCCCCTCTCTTTCCTCCTACCCCTCTCTCTTTCCCCCCCACCCCTCTCTCTTTCTCTCTCTCTGTTTCTCTCTCTCTCTCACCACCCGTCTCTCTGTCTCTGTGTGTGTGTCTCTCTCTCTCTCTCTCTCTGTCTCTCTCTCTGTCTGCCTGCCTGTCTCTGTCTGTCTGTCTCTCTCTCACCACCCGTCTCTCTCTCTCTCTCTCTCTTACACCCCTCCCCCCCCCAACCTGTCTGTCTGTCTCTCTCTCTCTCTCTCTCTTTCTAATCCCCTATAGCCCTACAGACCCTAGAAATCTCTGAGGTCCTCCAAGTCTGGCCTCATGCTCATCCCCAATTCAATATTCACTCCCTCCACCACCAACCTTTAGTAGCAGCAGTGTATACGATCTACAAAGTACACTGCAGCAACTCAGCAAAGCTGCCTAGACATCACCTTCCAGACACATGGCCTCTACAACTTTGAAGGTCAAGGGGAGCAGCTGCATTCCCTCTAATATTTCCTGTGGCTTCACAGACCTCCAAGGTCTGAGTGTAGTTTCTATTGAACTGGAAGTCAGTGTGCCAATACTCTAACTGGGGTACATTGACCCTCTGACTATGCAGCTTAGCGGGAGCATTGGGCAGCAGATACCTGGGACAACAACACCACCTACAAAGCCACACACCATCCTGACTTGGAACCATTCAACCGTTCATTCATTGGTGCTGGATTAAAGATTCTAGAAATCTCTCCGTAATAGCACTGTGGGTTTCCCAACACCACAAAGACTGAGGAAGGCTGCTCACCACCACCTGCTTCAGGGCAGTTGAGGATGGGCAATAATTACTGACCCAGCCAGTGACACCCACATCCCATGAGCACAGAAGACTAAAATCTGTTGAATTGTGTGATCTTGGATTGACACAACAGACTGCTGGGTGAGCTGATGTTTACAGAGGGTGCAAGGTGGCAGTTTGATTAGATTAGATTCCCTACAGTGTGGAAGCAGGCCCTTCGGCCCAACTAGTCCACACTGACCCTCTGAAGAGTAACTCACCCAGACCCATTTTCCTCTGACTAATGCACCTAACGCTATGGGCAATTTAGCATGGCCAATTCATCTGGCCTGCACATCTCTGGACTGTGGGAGGAAACCGGAGCACCCGGAGGAAACCCACGCAGATATGGGGGGAATGTGCATACTCCACACAGTCAGTCGCCCGAGGCTGGAATCAAACCTGGCACCCTGGTGTTGTGAGGCAGCAGTGCTAACCACTGAGCCACCGTGCTGCCCAGAGAGAAATGGAGTATTCGAATTGAGAGGAAACAAAGGCACAAATGAGAATTTCAGCATCTGATGAACTGTGACAAGTCACCAGGATTAGTTAGTGCCATCACATTAAGGTAGAGATTTAAAATAGATATATGGGGCAAATCTTTTACACAGAGGGTGGTTCGCATATGGAATGCATTTCCTGAGGGAGTGGTGGGTGTGGGGATAATTGCAATGTTTAAAAGACATTTGGATAAATACATGAATAGGAAAGGTTTGGAGGGATATGGGCTGGGAGCAGGCAGGTGGGACTAGTTTAGTTTGGGATTATGGTTGGCGTGGACTGGTTGGACCTAAGGGTCTGTTTCCATGCTGTATGACTCTATGTGGGGCAAATTAATTGTCACTATTGATGGAAAGGTGGTCCATGTCCCAAAGTGTACAGCTACACACAATAAAGCTCAGATAGAAGCCAGAGGTGTTTCCTTGAACACTTCATTTTCCTTGAAGTTACCCTTCCAGACTATTCTATTTATCCCATTGAGAGGATTTGAAACATGGAACAGCTTTTTTTGACCGATGCATTGTTAGATTCTGCCTGTGCCACCTTATTGCTGTATTTATTATCTTGGAGACTACTGCAGTCTGCCGAAGTGCTGCCTTCCTTCAGGGCTCACATCGTTTAGCTTCATCGACACGGGAAGAGCAATACTTGGAGAGAATAAATTAAATCAATAAAGCCTTGGCTTGCAAAATTATTTGTTAATTATATTAATAGTTTGGTCACTACAAGTGGTCAAAGGTGCATTACTTCGACAATGTTATTGAGGGCAAAGGTTACTTGTCTCCTCTGTGTATGAGGCATTCTGAGCTGGCTGGAGGGACTTCCCTCAGCTGGGGTGAGGAGGTTGGGAATGGACCTGCACAGAGTTGACAGGCAAGTTTTAATAAATTATTTCATGTATATTATGCTTTCTCATTGTTCCAGCTGGCTGCCCAAAGCTACTGACAGTGACAAAAGTGGCAAGAAATGGGAACGGGCATGATTGGAATATTTTATCCCAGCACCTTGTTTCAATTCAGAGTCACTTGACGTTTTAGAAACTCAACGAGTTACAGATGTACAGCCGGACCTAGTTACTGCAGACTGCTCGATTCTGGTTCGATTAAGATAGCATCCCACTGGCAATCCATCCAGTACCAGTTATCAAACAGGCTGGAGGTTGTGAAATTATAAAATAGTTTGCGTCTCAGCAGAAGGTTGGTATTTTCTTTCTCGTTGGAAATCTTAATTGCTGGCCCTTTTCCCATATATTAACATAATGAGACTGCATTGTTTTCATTCCAAGGCTAAGCAATCTTTTAATTGATGTTTAGCAGAGATCTGTGTGTGCACTTTCTGAAAAACAGCATGTTAATTTTTTTTTAGAAGAAGTATCCAAAGATGCCAAACCACCTCGTCACCCATTTAAAAATTCT